>NC_083359.1:101549402-101857189 GCF_030254825.1 Meriones unguiculatus | reverse complement strand
TTAGAGGAGGCGCCCAGTTCAGTCCTCCAAATTCACATAAACTGAAAAAAAGAAAACCAACTCCACACATGTGTCCCCCACCTCCACATGTGTGCTGTGGCCTGCATGCTCCCAAACATACATACGCGCGCACACACACACACATACACACACACAAACACACAATTTCTAAGCCCCTCTTTCTGTTCAATTCAGTGACATCACAGATCCTACCTCTAGAGGGCTTAATGATGAAGATCCTGTACACACTGATTCAATCACTACATAACAGGCAGTCTTCTGGGTGCTTTTTATAGGAAGTCATTTAACTCTCATAATATTCCTGTGGTGTGGCTGGGTACTACTATCCCATTTCAGAGATGAAGAAGCTGAGACAGGGACAAGTCAGTTGTTCTACAAAGCCATTAAACTGTTGAGCTGGGATTCCACCTTAGGGTGTGGGAATTTATGTCCCTAGGGCTCTTGTTCTTAGTGACTGTCTCAACTGCCTGTCTTAGTTTCAGGGGGTTAGAGTCCATGACCATCATGGCAGGAAATATGGCAGCAGGCAAGCATGGCAGAGAGAGAGAGCTAACCCAAAATGGCACCAGACTTTTAAGCCCCCACCCCCCTGTGACACATATCCTCCAACAAGGCCACACCTTCTAGTCCTTCTCAAACAGTTCCACTAATTGGGAGACAAGTATTCAAACATAAGAACCAAGTATTCAAACATAAGAATAGGGGCCATTTCATACCACCACACTACCCAAAGAGGATGAGACCTTGCTTTAATCTCATTGTTGGGACCATTGTTGTGGCTGTCTCCCGTTAAGAATTCTTATTTAGTTTGGCCCACAAACAGTTCTTGGGGGACAATAACTTCACTGTAAATTCAAGGAACAATAGAAATGGACTTGGTACAATCTTGTGCATGGGAGTTAGCTCATGCTGTATTGCTGAGAACACTACCCTGTTCAGCAACATCAACACAGCAGGCACCAGAGAAAATGCCAAATATCAGAAGGCCAAGGCACATAGGAGGTGAGGCCTACAAACCAAAGAGCACAGTGATGGCAGAAACCAGTAACTGGTTCAGCTTTTGATTAGAGTCCATGATACCCACACTGCATGCAGGGACCCAAGAAAGACCAATTTTAACAGCAGCTGCCAACAACAGACTCAGAGGGACCTGCCCCTGACTGTGGCTACAGCCAAGGTGCAAAGACAGCCAGGGCAGAGATGCAGAAATTTCTGGAGCTCCTAACTTCCTTCAGCTGGAGCACAGTGAGGGCATGAGGTCTGGGCACTCATTTCTACGTAAATGACAGCCACAGCAGCAGATTTTCAGCAAAGCCATTCTCAAAGGGACAGATAAATGCTGCTACCTCATAAAATCACACAAGACTCTGTGCTATCAATTCAAAGCCTAAGGATCAGGTTGTGTGTGTGAAAGAAGCCTTCCTCAAGTCAGGCTGGGGATTCTAGGAGCCCTCTCATGGTCAAGGTCTGAGGGAGAGCAGAAGTTGTTCTCACAGGGCTGCCTTCCTGGAGGGCCTTGAGATCAAAACAGAGGATTTCCTGTCAATCATGAGGAACTAGGAATCCCGCGGCCAATCAACAGCCTACAGATGTCCAATAGGTGCATCCTACTCTCCAAGCTACAATGAAGAATCCCATCACTTAAATGTGGCGTGTAGTTGGAGGTGAGGGGAGACTTTGTTTAACAAATACAAGTACCAAGAGGTTCTCAGGTGTGTCACCCCGTGGACCACAGACTGCACGCCGCTGAGGATGGCCATGGATACGGCCCAAGACAAAAACCACAGACTTAAAAAAGGAGACTTTTTTTTTTTTTTTTTTTTTTACAGTTTTTCTTCACAAGACAATCCACCCGGTTCTTGAGTCTGAACTTGGCCGGTGACATCACATCACACTATCAAACAGTTGGACCCACTTGTGTTAGATCCCAAGGCAAGGTCCCAGCTCACCCCACCATCGAACTAAGCGTGCAGAGGCGGAGCCCTCGAGCCCATGTGCTTCCACCTAGAAAGACTATGCTGGCTATCAGGGAGGCAGAGTAAGAGAAACACAGAGTAAGTCCCTCACGCGTGAGCCTTCCTTCACAGGAGCTGTAATAACTTGCTTTGCTTAATTCCCCTTTTCCTGGGGCTTCTGTCAGCGCACAAAAAGAGCTTACTGGGCTTGGGCCAACAGCTATCGAGAAGTTCCTCTTGGCGGTACAAGGACCTTCTTCAACTCAGACATGACTATTCGCCGAACACTTAGCACATCCCGTTTTGCCTCATCTCATGAGTTTCTGTAGGGTCAGAATTCACGGGGAGGCACTTTTTACATTATGCAGAGCATTTTCCCGCTGGCCATTCCTACTTAGGTAGGTAAAAGGAAAAAGTGGTTACCGGTGTGGTGGAAAGGAACCTCTTTCCAGACGTCCAGGTAGGAATCACTGCTTCATGTTCACCAGAGGCCTCTGGCACTATCCCTGAGAACCCCCATGCCCTACAACCCTGCCAGGTGCCTAGCAGCAAGGAGACAGATGCACGGGAAAGACTGTCACACAGCATGGAGCACACAGAAAAACCTCAGCACCACAGGAGTAAGAGATGGCTGTACCAATGGGGTGCCCTGCCACCATCAGTACACCAGGCACACAGGAAGGGAAGCATCCACGGCTGCTCACAGGTGCTGGAGGCCCTGCTCAACCCCTACTCTTTTGGCCTTCTCCTCCCACCAAAGATTGGGAACATTCCAAGTGTTCTTCAGTTGAGTTCAAGCCTGTCCGTGTGGATTCTCCAGCCCCTGCATTACTTTTAAGTTGTAACCAAAGCCTCATAAGAAGCAACATAAAGGGAGGAAGGATTTACTTTGACTTGAGGTTTAGAGAATAGAGCCCACCATTTTGGGAAAGCCATGACGGCAGGCCACTCCATGGAGGGTGAGTGAGAAGTGGGGTGGGGTGTGTGGCCAGGATTTCTTACCTTTTCAGTTCTCTAGGGAACAAGATGAATAGACGAGAACAAGGCTTCGCTGTAACCCTAATAGCCCACTGCACCCTAAGTGACTCACTTCCTCCAGCTAGATTCTGCTTCCCAAAGGCTCCATATAACCTTGCAAACCAGCAGCACTAACCTAGAAGCCAAATGTTCAAACACATGTGCACTGGCTAGCTTTGCATCAGCCTGACACAAGCCAGAGTTATCTGAAAGAGGGGGAGCTTCAATTGAGAAAATGCTCCCATGTGTTCCACCGTGGGGCATTTTCTTAGTGGCTGATGGAGGATGGCCCAGCCCTTGTGAGCAAGGCCATCCCTGGGCTGGTGGTCCCAGGTTCTGTAAGAAAGCAAGCTGAGCAAGTCAGTAAGCAGCATCCCTCCAAGGCTTCTGCCTCAGTTCCTGCCTCCAGGTTCCTGCCCTGCTTGAGTTCCTGCCCGCGCTGCTTTTGATAATGAACTGTTAGATGGAACTGAGAGAAATAAACCCTCTCCTCTCCATGTTTTCATCACTATAACAGTAACTCTGACTACAACAACAAAAAACCTGTAGGGGACATTTTACATCCCAAATGTAACAGATCCTCCTGTAACTTTCTTCTTCCTGGCTCGGTTTTCTGGCTGGCTGGCACAGACAGTCAGAATTTTGACTCACTAAAACATTATCCTAATAATAACATAAAAATAACATAAAAGCTCCCAAACAGGAGGGAGCATTCAATAGCCTGAATCAAGTGTATTCGGTTTTGCTTTTAAATTCTTATTAGTATCAATATTGATGAGCTGCATGGCTCCTCAGCCTCCAGGCTGGCTTTTCCTCCCAACACTGCATCTTCCACCTCTCTCCCACACTCCCTTCCTGGGAAAGCCCAGCCCCTCCCACAACCCTCTTGCAGCAGATGACACACACATCTTCATCTCCCAGCCCTAACGTCTCTCCTGAGCATCGAACTGAGTTCTCAGCTGTCGGATGGACAGATGGTGACCCAATGCGCGTGCCGAGAGCAAGGCGGCCCCCTCCTGGCTGGCAGGACAAGGCTAAGAGAGTAAAGTCAGCAGTGTCTCTTCAGGATGTGTCCCTTCCTGTTTACCTGAGTGGCAGTGGCGGGGCACACCCTCCCTGACGCCACCCCTCACCAGCGGCCCCTCCAAAGGAGCGCTGCCAGGCTGTCAGCCGCTCTTCCTCTTCTGCCAGCCTCACATCCTGCTGTCTGCCTCAGTTCGTTCTGCTTCTCTGCAGTCTTTCCTTCTGCTTAGCTCTCTCTACTTGAAGCCCTCCGCATGTCCCTCCTGAGTCAATACAGTTGTTTCCTAACTGCCCCCGAGAGAATAGAATTTTCAGAGGGCAGGGCTTTGTTTCCAACCGTATCTGCCACCTCGTCCTGGATAGATGCGTGATAAATATTTAATGAGCAAAGGTTTCTCTACATCTCTATCTTCCACACTGCTAAAAAAGAAAAAAAAAAAAGCCATTGTTACAACAAAATGAACCAGATCGTGCCATGCCCCTGCAGGCCTATTTTTGTAGGTTCTCATCCAAGCCCCTACGTGTTATGGCTAGCTGGGCACATCGGTCCAACCTACCCTCTGCGTGTGCACTTTACCAAGGCGACCCTGAGCCATTCCTTGCCTTTGGTGCATTCTTTCCCCCCTGCACCTCTGTTCAGTAGCACTGTTCTCTCTTCTCAGAAAAACTCATCTTCCAATACCTTCTCTGACTGGAAAATTATTTTATTGATCAAGGCTTGGCTCCAAAGCCTTTGTGTTTTGTAAGCCTCCACCCCTCCCCAACCCAGAATCTCAGAGATATTTCCACTAAGAACCTACCATACCAATTCATGGTGGTTAGTTCTATGGGACCGCTGAGACCAAGATTCAGTAGCTGTGCAGTGAATACGCACACTGGCCGTCTCCTTTGGCCTGTGGGGTTGAGTGTGAATTTGTTATCCCACAGCAGCACAGAAAATGCAGCAAGTGTTCATCATCAGTTTGTTCCCAGGGATGCTGGCACCTTGGGGAGTTATGACACACACACACACACTTACACACACCACAGTTGATTCGCACAGCACCCAGGGAAGCACCTCCTTTTCACAGATAATAAAACTAAGGCAGCAAGTAGGTTACCATCCATCCTTCTGCCCAGTGGTAGTAACAGCAACGCAAACTGATTACTCTCTGTGAGACGCTGTTTCTCCCCAGTGCTTGCCCCAGAATCTATAGCAGACCCACCAAGTCAACATTGAAAGTAAGCGAGTGCCTTCCATCTGCAAGGCAGTGCTATAAATGAGATGACACAGGGAAAAACTGCCCTCTGCTTCTAATCCAATGCAAACAGGGCTGTGGGTGGAACCCGGGCAAGATGTTTAAAAGGCCACAAAATAACTCACAACTGAATTCTCTTTAACCAAAGAAACTAAACGTTTCCTAAAACTTGTTCCCCTCTTTAAATATAATTCGATACAATTTAATTGACAGGGGAGTCCCCATCAGCTACCGAGTACGTGATGCTATACCACGACCTAAATTTGCAGAAGCCTCCTACCATCCTCCAAAAAACTTTGTGGGTGTGTGTGTTGTGTTCATATAAATGTGCTCATGGGGAATGCACATGCCTGTAAGTACGCATGGTGGGGAGTAGGGGCTGGTCAGGTATCTTCCTCCCTATCTCTCTTCCACATTTTTAAAAGTTTATTTCTTTTCTTTTGCATAGATGCATGTTTTGCTTGCTGATGTGGACATGTGCCACAAGCATCAGATTCCCTGGAGCAAGAGTTAAAGACAGTTGTGAGCTGTGAAATGGGTGCTGGGAACCCAACCTGGGTCCGCCGTAAGAGCAACAAGTGCTCTTAACTGCTGCCCCATCTCTCCACCCACCACAGACAACTTAGTTACTGAGACAGGGTCCCTTACTGAAGTCAGAGCTCACCGATGGCTCACTAGCTGGCTAGCAAGCCCCAGGGGTCCTTTCTTCTCCACCTCCACAGCAGTGGCATACAGGTGCGCACAACCGGGCTAGCCTGGCTCTTTATGTGACTGCTGTCGAGCTGAATACAGGTCCTTGTGCCTGTACAGTGAGCACTTCACCAGCTGAGCCACCTCCCAGCCCCCAAATCTTATCTTAAAATGTATCTGTGGGTTGGATTAAGTTATTAAGATTCCATGCTAGTTAACAGAAAGCCTCAGAAAGGGTAACTGAAAAACCTTTCACAAGATTAAGCCCACCAGATTTCCATAAAACCAGTGGAAACTGTTATCTATCTCACGATATTAATTAATTGTTCAATTTATGTCAGAATCTCCCAAGTTTAAAAGCTTAGAGTCCAGAAACTTCTACATTCTTCACCGAAAACTTGAATTTTGATAACTATCTAAATCAGCCCCTGTGTTGAGGGAACACCAACGTTAAATCCACTCTAAGAATATGTTTTATATCTTTCTTAAAAGAAACCTTTCCTCTTATTGCCTCACTCAATCCAACCACACTTCCAATGTAGCCAGACCAAAGAAATAAGGTTGTTTTGTAGTTTGTTACTATTAGAAAGAAATAAGCAACAACAAAAACATAGTTCATGAGTGACCTTCCTTGTCCAGCACCACTTCCACACTGGAGATTCTAGGAGATAAAATCCAACCATCTCAAATAGAAGCAAAAGATAGCCAAGCACAGCTTTCTTCTCCGAAGAACCACACCCTCGCCCTTCCTCACCCTCCGTTACAAAGCTCAGTTTATCGGAACGATGCTGAAGTGACCGCTGACCAAGCTTGTGACTTCTTGGCAGTCCATGCGTGGAGACTCGGGACATGTTCCTATGCACAGGCGGGGTCACAGAAGTGCGGGGTCACAGAAGTGCGGGGTCACAGAAGTGCATGGCCTGTGGGGCTGCAAACACCTCCAGCCTCTCCACAGTGGAGCAAGTGGAGGTTCAGTCACTGCTGTGTCCCCAGGTTTAACGTCACTTCTAAATAATGTCAAGAATTTGTTTTCATTTGACTTCTCTGATGTTTCCAATTTACCTCGTTTAAGATTAATAAAGCAATTACAATACTCCCAATTAAGAAGCTACTTTAAAATGCACTTTCAATTCCAGTTGGTGAGCAACTCACTTAATTATTTCTATTTGTTTTTCTTCTTGAGTGGGTAACTTCTCTTGCAGCAGTTCAGACTTTTTTTTTTTTTTTTTAGGATAAAACTGGGGCCAATTTCCTCCTAAAATGCAGCCTCAAGCTCATCTACCCAACATGCCTCCCTGGGCAGAAGAGCAAGCACAAATGACTCTCAGATCTTGCAAACCACCCTATCTTATTCTTCCGCCAGATGTAACTCTTCAGGAGAGAAATGTTCACTGACGCCCAAAAGTCCTAGTGGCCACTGTCTCTCTACTTCCTAGGGTTTGGGTTACAGGTGTGTGTGCCTCTGTGCCTTGCTTCCCACTCTGGCTTCATTTGACCATTTGTAGACTCCAAGAGAGCAACGTTACTGAAGATGTCTCTTAAATAAAGGTGTTAAAGACAGGAGAGATAGTCAAAATCTCCTCTTGGTGTATTCACAAATTACAGGTGGTGATACATACAAAAACTGTCTGCACCACTTTTTCCACTCCTTTAAGCACATGTTAGCTAGGGGATCATGAACCCCTGTCGGAAGCACATGGAAACTGCATGGAAAGCTGTTATAACTGTTAGAAAGGGGCAGTGAGCATTCGTGTCACTGGCAGGGGTATCAGGGAGCAGGCACCTCTTTACTCTGAGCAGGTGAGAGTCAGGCAGCATCCCATTCTAACGCCAGGGATGTCCATTATCTATTCAGTCCAAGCTTCAGGCACCCTGGTCTCTAATTTACCCAGGATTATTGACTTTTCTGTGAACTCACAGAAAAGTATGTTTATGGCCCTTTCTGGTCACAATGCCAGAGCTCCTTTATGTCGTGGTAGGGAAGGCCCATTTTCAAACTGCTTGATAACCTCAGCTTCAAGGGGCATTTTTTGAGTTAACTATCATAAAACAGTATGCTGGGTATTGGAATCATCACGTCCTGGCTTACTAAAAGAAAAGCCAAAATGAAAATGACAAGTGGCTTAATAGTGCCATCCTTCAGGCTCCTCTTCTATTCCATAAGGATAAAAATGGGATATGTCATGCACACTCACTGTGAGCAATAAATGAGGGAACATATCTAAGGTATGGAAATAGGTGTTGGCACATACAAAGCGTGATCTAGGCATTTGCAGTATTACTGACAATTTGGAAATGTTAATCAATCAATCAGATTTCAGCCAGTTTAACATTGCGTCCCATCTTTTCTCACTCATCTGTGGTTAGTGATAGTTGAACGGCTTGTTCATGTGGACACAGACCAATAAGTAGATAAGTGTTATGTCAGATCCAGGAGACTATACGTCTTACAGATGTTGCTGTGTGTCTTGGTGGAAGGCGACTGTGACTGTAAATAACCTAAAAAGCCTATTCATTCGGCTATTTCTTTTCTTCGGTTCAGAAGCAGAGATCCCAGTGACCTATTTAGATATACTGTCACCCTGTGTGATTATTTCAATTATCAAACACTGAATGAGCTTCCAAAATCGGGCAAGGAAAAAAAAAAGAGGCAATCTGAAAGGTCACTTTTCTCATCAGTATCAATAAATAACAATAGATTTTAAACTGAACTAAAACTCTGTATTCAGAGAGTTTTGTGTAAGTGGTCTGCATTTAAAACTTCTGAGAAGTTTTGTGTATTTCCCTGGGAGCAAAAACTGAATGTCCTTATTTATGCACTTCCAGGGCATGCAACAGAACCAAATGATAGAAGGGAGAGATGGAAAAAACAGCTAAGAGCTTGGAACCCAGCAATTCCTAAAAGTCCTCCTTATTGTGAGTGTACGTTCCTGGATTCCCACTGGATGTTTAAAATCATGAACAATATCAAATCCCACATACTATACTTTGCTTTATCCTATACATAGTCACCTGTGATAAAGTTAAATTTACATGTTAGGCATAGTAAGGACTTAACAATATCAAACAATAAAACAGAACATTTATAACAATGTGCTATAATACACAGGTTCTGTATATTATCTCACGGGATCCTATTGCATTATATACTGGACAAAAGGACAACTTATATTCCATGCAGGCAGAACTGGGAAGGTTGGTGAAAGACCTCCTCATGCTACTAAAAATACTCGCCTTTTGTTGCTTATTCTAGAATTTCCCACTTAATATTGTCAGGCCACAGTGATAACTGGCAACTGAAATCACGGAAACAAAACTGCAGAGAAGGGCCGACTACTGTAACAGAGGTCCCTGCAACAAACTACAATAAAAGCGTCCACGATATGGAAGAAATGGAGCCAAACAGAAGTGATACAATCTGTCCAAAGCCATGAAGCATGTAAGGGCAGAAAGCTGACCTTGAACTCTGTTCATGCTGTAAAGAATGCAGAGCCGTTGTTCTCCTTTGAAGGACTTCTGGAAGCACTGAAAAAAATATCTCAGACACTAAGATCAGAATAGCATAGCTGCTTTTCTCCACTTCCAATCAGTGCCTACTGGGGTCATGATCTTCGTCTGCACTCACTGTTACTCTCCGGAATTAAAGGAACCCCAAGTCTCTCTGCTTAGCCTCATCTCTTCTGGCTTGCTGCAGGAAATCTTTCTTCTGCATCCCAAAGCTTTCAGGTTTTACCCTGTCAATAAGCTGAGCTTCCAGCCTGCTTAAATCACCAAAGGCTTTGTTGAGGAAAAATATGCTAGAGTTCTGGGAGTTTGGGACCTTGTTGACCAGGTTCAGCTTGAAATCATGGATTTCAGATACAGCATTGCAGGAAAAGCTTCTACTCAACAACATATAATTTTTTTTCCTCAATAAAACTCCAGGACATTCACTCACATCTACAAACCAGCTGATCCCTCAGAAAGTACTTGTTTCTATCTTCTGGCACACAGGTCATGACCCAAATGAGACCTCACAGGGCTAAATTCAGAAAGAACGGTCACGGGTGCGCGGACTCGGAAACAGGGAAGTGGGAAGCACAGCCGGCCTGGCATTACACTCCCGCTGCAAACTCTTCGCTGGGTCCCACTGCCTGACAGGAGACCCTCAAGACTCCAAGTTATCTGTCCTACACATCGATCTGTTGCAGTCATATGTTCTGCACTCCTCAGGCTATGATCTCTGGTGAGTCCAATCATGTGACCATCTCCACATCTCTGTGAGGGATATCTCTGCCACCCCCTCCCACCCTAAGCATCACCCTGTCTCTGAAGCCCTTCCCGATTTCTTCCCCAGCCTCCCCAGACCACCTCCAACTGGATGTGGCCTTGACTTTTCATAACTCATCCACCCACAGTGATTGTTTTCTAAGTGGGGTGAAGTAGGAATTGGGGTGTCCTTTTTCTTGCTTTCCCTCAACATCAGATGAGCATTTTGCTATGAATCAGATGCTGCACTAGTGGCTAAAAATGTCAAGGATCCTTACCCTCACTGAGCTTACAATGTATGATGAAAGGTTGCCTCTAGAGGCAACAAGAGCACAGGGGAGAGAAGAATTTGCTGATCAGAGAAGTATGAGCTGATGATGCTTAGGCTATACCTTAACATTGTTCCGGGGGGAGGAGAGAATATAGCTCTAGTATTTAAAAGCAAAATGTAAGCAAGAGGCCTTGGTTTGAAGTGGGTACAAGTATTCATTGTTTATTGAATAAACACAGCAGAGATACCCAAAACTATTGTCTTTGCGACAAATTCTTCATGACCTTCTGCATCTGTGGCAGTTCCATCCCGATACCAACTTCCTAAGACTTAGAAAATCCTCCTTATTGTATACACAAGGAAACTCACACACACACACACACACACACACACACACACACACACACACAAAACCCCTCGAAGCTATCAAGTGTCAGAGCCCACCCTGAGTTCTCAATAATGAAGAAGTTCACCTTTGAAGAGTAATTTGTAGAGCACAGTCTAGGTCCTCTTGCTATACATCTGGATGGACCACTCCAGTCACCCCTCAAAACCCAGGAGGCTTCTGGGAAAGCATACGGAGGCAAAAGAAGAAAGCAACTGAAGCCATCGTCCACAAAGATTTTGGACACAGCAGGGTCCCCTAGCCCTCCATGAGCCTGGAAAGAGTCTGCTCAGGATAACCATTTTCAGAGGCTCCAAATGAAGAGAATGACAAAAGGCAGCCCGAGGAGAGCCACCCAAAGTCACTGCAACCCAAGCCAGGCTTATAAAAGCTATCCTAGGGCTCAAAGAGTTGAATTGGATCTCTGGCTTCCCAGGACAAAGCATTTCGGTTTTGATGGAGTTCTTTTCTCTCTCGTCTTTTGTCTGGTCATTTTCTCAATTTCTCCCTTTCTAGTTGAGGCTTTTTCTGTAATACTTATATTGGGCACAGCTTTCTCCCCCCCACCCCAAGCTCAGACTATTATATCTCGCTATTGTGGTGTTCTTTTTCCTCTGAAAGCAATCAAAAATGAAAATCCACATTTCAGAACAGTGTCTATTAAATATGCACCTTTTGTGGGTTAAAAAAGGAAAGCACTCTCTGAGGGCTGATTTCAGCTGTGTTTCACCTACAGATTAGATACTGGGTGAGACTTGTGCTCCCTAGCAGGCCATTTGCATCTGGTAATTGAGAAGGAGGTCAGGATGTCTGATGTCTGGAGTTAGAAGCAACTTATTCTAAGGAATACCTTAATCTAAAGTATTGCTAGTCAAACTGTGGTCCTTATGCCAGCAGCAAAGGCTTCACCTGGGAGCTTATTGAATATGCACCCTCGGGGCTGAAAAGACGACTACAGAGTTGAGAACACCTAACACTCTTCTAGAGGACCTGAGTTCAAATCCCAGCAACCCAGTTTGTACAGCTCATAACTGCCCATACCTCAAGGTTCAGGAGACCCAGCGCTCTCTTCTGGTCTCCTAGGGAACTGGTGCAAACGTGGCAGATACTAGAAATGAAAATTCCCAGGGAGCACCCAAAGCCAGTGGAATCTGAATCTGTCTGTTGACAAGATCCCAGGTTATTTGCACACATGTGGAAGTTTTCAGAGCAGGGTTTTAGAGTAAAGGTAACCACAGATTTCTTGTCCAAATAAGTAAACCTATTTAGTCAACGGCGACGGCTTAGGATGTCCCCGCTGTCCTTTCCTGCCCAGACTGTGCATTCATGCAGGAATCCTGAAATGATAAGTATTCCTCTGAATATCAGTATCAGACAAAAGAGAGTTGAAGGTGAGATCAGGCTGGTGACCACCATTCTGTAGCAGATGAGCCCTAGAATGAAAGGGTTCTGACACTGAGGGGTTACAGGGAACCCTTACTCCCTCTGTTTTCAAGGCTCTGGGAAGGGATAGAGAAAGACACCACTGTACAAACTGCAAAGGTGACTGGTGAGTCCGACAGGTCTTGGTAGGCTGAACTGAGAAAGTCCTAAAAACAACACTGGATGAAACCAAGAGCATAGCCTCTCACTGCACCCCCTGCTCAGACCTCACACAGCCAAGAACAACAGCAGACACATGGAGATGGACTCCGATTAGCTCATTTGTCATCCACATGCGAGCCAGGGGTTAGGAAGACAGAAAATGATGTGGACCTGGTTGGAAGGACTGGGAGCTAGGACTGAAAATCAAGGTAAGAGAAAGAGATCCAGGCCTGTGCAGTGGTGGCCTGCATACTGACTCCCATCGTCTCAGGAGGCAGTCAGTATCAGCGGAGGAGAGAGTCCTGGCAGGCCACAAAGACCTGGTCTGGGCTCACATTTGACCTTGTCCTCTGTGAAGATGCCTGCCTCCAAGAGACATCTAGTAAAAACTGAAATAACACCACAAAAAGTTACTCTTTAAAAAAATAATAATAAAGTAAAAACCTCCACCCACCCGCCCACCCCAACCAAAGCAAAAGTAAAGGCTTTCTCCACAATTCTGACTCCTCGCACACCACAATAAACAATTGTGTGCCCTAGGCATCATATGGCTGCCCATGTGGGATGCCTCAATTACTTACTGCTCTGTGTTAAGGCCTGCGTTGTCATTCTCCTCCCCCAGCTTTGCTAAATTTTCACTCGTTCATTCAGCCTATCAGAGACCTTCAAAGTCTCTGAAACAGCAATATTTAACAACATGGAAATGCTTCATTTATGCCAAGCAACCCTTGTTTCTCGTGTAATGGCAAGCTACTCAGGCATCCACAGCATTTTGGCTATGAGAATGCAAATCTGTCCTTCACATGCCCACATCAGCAAGCTCTCAAGGAATACTTGGAACAGACAGACATGGTGGACAGTGGTGCATAAGGGAGATACTTCAGGGGAGTCATTCAGACAGAAAGTTCATCTGTCTTTCTCCACGACAACCAAAAGATGCCCTCTCTCTTGAAATCCAATATGTTACAGATTTGCTGCCTACAGAGACTGGGGCTATCAATTTTATTTCGGAACTTCCACTTCATAGAAGAGTACTTGACCTGATCCCCCCTGTAAATCAGACCTCTCAGGAAGCAATCTTCCACAAACACACCCGAAAGAAAGCCCTACAAGCCTCCCCCACCCCCAACAGCCAACCTGGTGCCTCAACACAGCGTCTCCAAGAAAGAGAAAGTTAACTTTCAAATAAACCTGTCCTTCAACTAGTCTGACCATATTTTCAGGCCCTTCACATTCTTAAAGGTGGATATTCTAAGGCTGTTCAAATACAGAAGCCCAAACCTGACCTGTCTGCAGAGGGCAAAGACCAAGGGTCAAGTATCCACAAATATACCGCTTTTCTTTCTTTCTTTTTCTTTCTTTCTTTCTTTCTTTCTTTCTTTCTTTCTTTCTTTCTTTCTTTCTTTTTTCTTTCTTTCTCTCTCTTTCCTTCCTTTCTCTCTCTCTTTCTCTCTCCTTCCTTCCTTCCTTCCTTCCTTCCTTTTTCTTCTTCTATCCCCCTTTTTCCTTTCTTGGCCAAAATGAAAATAATGGACCAGGCTTTTTGTCCTTCCTTCAAAAAAGCCCAACCGGACTGCCAGAGGGTGTGCGAACCTACACTGATTCCACACATTTTTCTGTGAACGCCAGGGGTTTTGCAGAAGGCTGGGACACGGGGATTCTGTTTCTCAGGCACCCCTAAAGTCTGCATGTATGCAGAAGGCGCAGTGCTGTCCTGTCAGCACAGGCTCCCCTCCCTGCTGGGCCATCCAAGGTTCCCCCCATCACAGCGGGGTCACTCACCACCCGTGAGCTGCGCAGGGCCAAAGCACAGCGCCAGTTGAAACCACAGGATCACTGCCAAGAGTCTCTGGGGGGACTGAGGCTGCTGTTGCTGCAGCTGCTGCTCTAGAAATCCATCTCCATTGCTCGGGTTCATTCCATGATACATCTTTCATCCACAGAGGGCATCCAGCTTGCAAGAGTCTGCAACCAGGAGCGGAACACGACAATACCCCGGGGTTGTCCGGGCTCTGGGGCCACGCTCTCCTTCCTCCGCCCTGGGGACCGGCGCCTGGGCTTTGCGGGCTCCATCCCGGTTCGCCCCTACGCAGCCCCCGCCCCCTTTCCACTGCGAGATCCTCCCTGCCACCCCCCATGCAGGGTCCAGAGAGTAGCAGCCACCATGGGATACTGCGCGTGCGGGAGGGATGGAGGAGGGGAGAGGGGACAGGGGTTAGTGCACACTGGCTCTACGCTGCTCCCTGGGATTCAGCGGTTGTGATCATGGCAGGACAGTCTAAAGCCTTCTAGCATCAAGCGGCTGAGGAAACACTTTTCCCGGGGCCTGTACATTTCACTCTCAGGAATCTCACAATGTGCCCCCTGCTGCCCCCCGCTACTTCTCTGCTTTCCCAGGGATTGGGAGGGTCCTATTGCCCCCAGTCCTCTAGGAGATCTGAGCTGTGATTTTTATTTTAAAAATTCCTCCCTTAAGGGTACTGAGCCAGAAGCCAACTCGCCCAGCCCGGCCTGCGCGCGCCTCCCCAGGGCAGGCAAGCCCCTTCCGGGCTCCGGCTCTTCTTACCTGTGGGTCTCATGCATGCAGCTTCCTTCCCTCCTCCGCCTCCTCCCCCCGCTAGTCTAACCCGCATCTGTGCGCGACCTCTGCTGCCGCCGCTGCGCGAGCCAGCGAGCGAGCAAGAGGGAGAGCGAGGGAGCGAGACGGAAGGCTCGGCGGCTGCCGGGCTACACCGCCCCCGCCCGTCCCGCCGCGCGCTCCCTCCCCGGGCTCCCCCGAGCGGCCGGGGGCGGGGGTGACGAGGGCCAGGGCTGCGGGGCTGCGCGCCCCCGGGGAGGCGCCCGCGTCCCCGCTACCTGAGCTCGGGAGCGCGCGGCGGCGGCGCGGAGCAGGGGAGGAAGGGATGGGGCCGGGGCGCGCGCGCGGGGGTATGGCCGGGGCGCGCGGGCCAGCACGCGCCTCGGCGGATCCCAGCCAGCGCCGGTAGCGGGGGGATAGGGGGGAGATGGAGAGGGCGGAGGAGGACGCTGCGGCCAATGGGAAGCCGGCGCGCCTGCACCTGTCGGGCACGAGTCGCCAGGCGGCGGCACACTTTCACCAACACACGCACACTCAGGGGCGAGCTGACATACGCAGGCACGCGCACACGGGCACACGCGCAGGTCTGCACCGCGTTCCTTCACCGGTAGCCTCTGTGCGCGCCACAGTAGGCTGCGACCGCCACAGGATCCCGCCTAGGGCCGGCACCTAGGACAGGGTTAACTTGAATGGGGAGGAGTAAACTCGATCCTTGCTAAAACCTCAAGTTCTCAGGGATTCCGAGCACCTCCACAGGGTGAGCACTTCTCCTAGAGCCCAGAGGATGGCCCAAGGAGGTTTGGGTCTCTGTATCCAGTCCCTTGACCCCGCGGCGTTTTTCCTCTTGGCTGCGTTGGAGATGCAGGCATCTCTCAGCGCTTTCTCTTGGGGCGGGGGGGGGGGGGCTTCTCTCCGAGGGAGGAGAGTGACCGGCGATGAGGTGATGGGTTCCAATGCGGAAAGCTGGGTATGGCCCGAAGGAGGGGCTTATTTCCTGTAGGTAAGAACCCAAAGGGTCAGGGGTCCCGAGAAAGAAAGTGCTCCCGGTCAGGGGTTTTCTGTGCTAAGTTCAGCCTCCCTCTGCGGGCTGGGCTCCGAGGGAGGGCCCAGGTTCCAGCCGCGGTGATTAAGGGGTTTGCCCTAATGAGGTGGTGCCGGCAGGCAGTATTTTCGAACCACTGGCATTCCATTATTCTGTAGCAATTTGTGGATATGAAAAACCATGTTTCTGATACAGCCACCAAATCATCCCGTCCTTCTATCGACTTTTCCAAAATCTCACACACTGAAGGTAGTTGGGAAATTACAGCTTTTACTGTGGCGGCTCTTACTGCAAGTAATTTTAACAAATTCTTGCAAGAGAAATTAGCTTTTAGTAGATAAATCTAGTTCAATTTTTTTTTTCGATTTGTAAAATTGAGATGTCAGCTTTGCACAGAGTAAGTTTAACATCTTTGCCTATCATAAATGCATTCCTGCTAAAGCATGTACTTTGAGGCCCCAAAACATTATTTGGGCATTTTTCTGTGTTTCCAAGGACCTGAGATTGTTCTCTGTAAATTGAATATTTACTCCAGTTTATTCACAGTAAAATGCCTACCCTTTTAAAATAGCTGTCACATCCACAAGGCACAAGATACGTTTGTTGACCATGCAACAAATGTATCTGAAATCTGTGGTTTAGCCGCAACAGTCGGCTTGTACAGAAAGCCAGGTCCAACAGGAACATCCAAGTTCATCTGGCCCAAGCATGGGATCTACGCTTAAGTCTCCTTCCTGACACAGTGGTATCTAGCTGGAGCTACCGCTCTGTAGCCGACCACTTGCCTAGCACTTGTTTGAGGCTCGGGGCTCCAACCCCGGCACCACAGAAATTAAACTACTTCTGACCAAGATTATGTAGCCTCATCCCATTCTCTAGAGAGTCTGATGTATTAGCTGGCAGCACTCAGAAAAGCCTTCCTTGTGTGGGACTGCTCTGCTTTGGTTTTCTGTTGCTGTGACAAAACACTGAGCAACAGCAACTTGGGAGGTGAAAGGTTTGCTCAGCTTACATCCCAGCACCGAGGAAAGCCAAGCCAGGAAACTGAAGGTAGGAACTGAAGCAGAGACCATGAAGAACTCTGCTCACGTGCCAGCTTTACTTCCCATGGCTTTCTCAGCAGGCTTGCTTATTACAGCTCAGGCCCACCTGCCCAGAAGTCACACACACACACACACACACACACACACACACACACACACGAGTGGGCTGGGCCCTCCTGCATTAACCAGCATTTAAGAGAAAGTCTCCATGGGCATAGGCACACCTTAGTTGAGATTCCCTCTCCTGAGGTATGACTTGGTTTATGTCAAGTTGACAAGAGTTACGATAGATCTACCCTTCCTGAAAATTTGCTCATGGTTCTGCCTCTCCTTTCTGGGCCTGCACAGCTACGTCAAATTCTCCTTCATTAAGAAATCCTGTCAAGGGCTGGAGAGATGAGTCAGTGGTTAAGACCGCTTGCTGTTCTTCAGCTGAGGTGGGATGACACGGGTTCGATTCCCAGCACCGACATGGTGACTCACAACCACATATAACTCCAGTCCCAGGTGGATCCAATCCTCTTACCCCCTTCTGATCTCCATGGGCATCAGGCATGAATGTGGTGTGCACACATACATGCAGGAAATAAATAAATAAATAAATAAATAAATAAATAAATATTTTAAAAAATGAAAGACAGTAATCAGAGACTACAAAAACAAAAATGTTTAACACATTTATAGTCTATGGGGAAGTTAAAAAATAAGTTAGCAGTTACAGTAGCAAAAGTTAAGATTGGTAAGCTTGGTGAGATTGGTAAGAGGGGGCCCTGGAAAGGGATCCTGGGAGTGACTTCAAATATGTTATGTGAGTACAAACATCTGTGTGTCTGTGTGGATTTGAGGAGAATCAAAGGGGTCAGATGATTCAACAAGTTTCCTGGGCAGATGGAACAGCCTAGGCAGCAATCAGGAGGGAAAGGTTAGGGATAGAGACCAAACAGAGTTGACAATGCAAGTGAAGAAATGCCAAGTGGTACAGTGTCTGAGACACACCTGAGACCACGCCAAGAGGAGCATGGAAAGCCATGCAGACAAGTTTTGCTCTGGTCTTAAGACAGAGACAGAACTAGGAAGGGGCAGACACACTGTAGAGAGCCATTCCCCCTTGGCTCACAGACAGATGGGAAGTTGCTCAAGATCACTAATAAATCAGAGAATGCCAGTCAAAGAACTAGTTGGTGCTGCCCCCCCCCACCCCCGTGGACCTCAGATGCATGTGTGAACACACTGAATGTTTGATGGAGATGCAGGGAAAGCAAATGTCTACATCCTACCTCTCAGAATGCAAGCTGCTTATGGATTAGCCATGGCCTTTATGTTTCCTATAATCTGATTCACTGGTGTCTGGGGGCCTTGCTATCCCAGAGGAATCACCCTTCCAGGAATTAGCCAGTCTGTAGAGACAGTAAGCCAGAGTCTGCCTATCCATCCCCTCTGGGAGTCCTCACACTCAGCAAGAGTATTCTGCCCAGAGACAAGTACTAGACAGTGAGGGACAGCCCCTGTCCCTGGAGCAGAAATTATCCACCCTGGTTCGGTCTTATATCCGTTTACCCTGCTTCCAAGTCTTTCCAGTGGAAACCACAGCAAAGGTTCTTGGCTATTTTCTGAACTCCATCTACGTCTCTGATCAGCTTCAGTATTTTCTACCCCACATTTCTGCCTGGGTACGTGCAAGGGCTCTGTGAGCACAGACAGACCACTTCTTCGCAAAACCATTCTCATGTTCGTGTGTCTCCCACACCGAGAGAAGACAATCCTGGTTACTGTCCATACGGCAGAAGAGGGGCATCTGACTCTACTTTTCACTAGTCACTGTCCCTTCCTGAAGGCACTGATGTGTTCACCTAAGATGCTTAACCCACTCACTGAAGGTGGTACCACGTCTTGCTTCTGCCTTCTGAAGCTTGCTTACTCTCAGACTGGCTTGGAAGAGTTGGGGTTTGGGCTCAGTGGGAGAAGTTCCTAGCGCACACATGTGAGTACACAGGCAGGCACAGGTAGGCATACACACACACATGTACACACAACAGGACTGGAGAGAAGAAAAATACACATAGATAAAAGGTAGACTCGACCTAGAACTTAATGACATGGAGTTGACCTGGAGACTACCACGTGTCAGGGTGGGCCAGCAGAGGAGCAGAGATCAGCCCAAGGAGTCCTTCCTTGAAGGCTTTAGCTTGGAAGAAGATGTCTGCCTACTAAACCAGTTTGCTTTTGTTGATGATCAACACGCAGCGCCCCTCTCAGCGTGTCCTGAGCCCACACTACATCCCTCGAAAACGGTTGGTTGTTCCCTGTCCTAGTCTGGCTAGCTTAAACTTCCCTAACAGATAAGCCAATGTAGAAACAATCCCCACTTAATTGACATTTCTTTCTGTCTCATTTAACAGTACAAGGGTCATGGTAGTAGAGCAGGAATGGGGACACTGGATAGGACAGCCAGGATGGACAATCATTCAGGGGCCTATGCAGAAGGCGACTCCATTGACTTCAACACATGGCCTCCAAGAGCCTCTGGTCTTTGTCATATAGATGCTTTATAAGATTTTATTTTTTTGAGACAGGGTCTCATTGTGTAGCCCTGGCTGTCCTTTAACTCTGTGTGTAGACCAGGTTAGCCTTGAACGCACAGAAATCCACATGTCTCTGCCTCTCAAGTGTTGGGATTAGAGGCGTGTGGCACCATACCAGGCTTTTTTTTGGCAAGATTTAAAGATGGTGAAATATGCCACACTATGGCTTCATAGATGAGAGACACAATCCTTTGTTACTTCATTGCTCCAAGTAAGAACTTGCTTCCAGATAGGACCACATGAGTGGTTGTACCGGGAACAGAGTTACAGAAGGTGGAACTCTAAGGCTACATGAGTGTGTCTGGCTCCACTTCAGGGGATTTCTGTGGATTGGTTAATATGAATCTTTTTGAATGGCTTAAAGCATAGGGATTATCCTTGATTGGTATCTCATACTAGGGTGATTAGGGAATCTCTACACTGACTCCATATGATACCACAAAAAGCAATGGCTGGGGAATGGAGCCTCAATCAAGTATTCAGAAAGAAAGGAAGAGAGAGAGAGAAAGAGAGAGAGAGAGAGAGAAAGGATGATTACCATAATGAATTTATTTTATACACATACACACAAACACACATTTTTTTATTTTCTTTCTTTTTTTTTTACATCAGTGCATGGGAAAGGAGAGCCAGGTATATGAGGGCCAGGCCTGAAAACCCACATCCATTCTGCCTACATTCCATGACAGGATGATGTCACAGTGGCCAATTAGTCACATGGCCTTGCAGCTATGCAAAGGAAGCTGGGAAATGTAGTCTGGGCAATTGTTCTGCAAACAGAAAGGGACCCCCCCCCCCACACACACACATGCATATACATGCACACACACACACTCTTATATGGTAAGCCCCTTCAGGGCTATGATGTTCTCTTGCTTTTGATTCTTTTCTCATCAATTAATTCTGCATCCATTTGGGTTTTTTGTTGTTGTTGTTGTTTTGTTTTTGTTTGTTTGTTTGTTTTTAATGGACAGGCATCCCAGTAAAACAAGCCTTGGGTAATTTCAGTGTGCCAGGATGTTTGCCACTTCAGGTCCTGGCATAAATATCTAGTGCTTAGAACATCATTTCAGTTAGTTAAATTTAATCGCTGTGGGTTGGGGAGGAGAACAGCAGCAGAAATAATGCCTGGACCTTCAGCTTTTTATTGAATTTGGAATTGGCTAAATATTTTTAATAACATTAAACTTTGGCCTCTATATAGCAATGTTTGGTCTTTGGCGTAAATCAAACAAGGGCTGCTAATGAGCTGTTTTAACATGGTCACCACCTCTGGTCTGGTCTCCACTTCAGTGGCAACCAGGTAAAGGTGAGCCAGTACCCTCAGATGCGCTCCAGTTGTGGCTAATTATATTAAAATGTTGTTTTCCTGACCTTTTCCTTTGTGTGTGTGTGTGTGTGTGTGTGTGTGTGTGTGTTTTAATCACCCTGATTTTTCTCCCTGGATTTCTTAAATTCATTCTTTTAAAACCATTGTCAGCATGGCAGGAACATTTTCTTTAAGAAGGGTAATTCAAAGTGATGCCAAGGACAAGGGTGGGAAGGAGAGAAACCTCCACTACAGAACCTCACTACACTCACCTGGCATTTAGCGTTTCGTAAAAGATGCTCAGCCACATACCAGTCCCTCTAGGAGATGCCCAGCTTTCTGGGTTTCTGGAATCCCACAGTTAAAAACCCAGGCCACCCTTTAATGCACAGAATTCTTTGATCACACACCCAGCATATTTTGATGAATAGGCAGGCATTAAGTAAGTTACAGGCCTTGTTGAGTGTGTGAAAAATACAGAACTGATCAAACAAACAAACAAAAAAATCCTTATTCATCTGGAGTTTGCACTCAAGTGGCAAAAGAAGGAAAATAGTTTATCCCAGCCCCCGCCCCTCCATCCCAGAAGTGCTTTTTCTTACTGGTAAAGTTTCCTGGGAGCTTATTCTCTTTCTTCTGACAATGCCACAATGTACCAGAGAGATATGAAAAATGACAAAAAGCAAAAATGACCTCTTAGGCTTTGTATTCACTGCTGGGCCTAGGATAGTGCTAATAAATGCTTATATGACCTCACTGAATGAACAGATGTTTCATTCAGACAATCAGGTCCTGAGGAAGCTGAACATTTTCATCTCCATTATCAAAGGGTAGCCAAAGCAGCTAGAAGCCCAACAGGCCAATGCAATCCTCCTTGACTGCATTATTCCTTTTCACGTGGGACTGGGCTAGACAGGCACAGAAGTGAACCTTCCTTGACACTGTACAGCATACTGCAACAAAAATGCTCAAGGGAGAATTTTAATTCTATGAGGATCACAACAGTGTTCAACACAATCCTTCACGACGTACTTGGAAAATTATGGAGGGTTCATTGTACCTAGAGAATATGTGTTTATAAGGCTATGGGTGGCTGTTCAGGCTGCCGAGAGGAGTTTGAACTTTATTCAAAAGACTATAATAGGCAGCCATGTCAAAAAAATCAAGGTGAAGGTTGGAAAAAGCCACCAGATTTCAACTCCTAAATATCAGTCTTGACCCAAACTAGTCAAAAACAAACCTGACCTAAATAGTCATAATTTGAGAGAAATATGACTTTTAAAAATGCAACCTATGGTAAGAAAGTTGTAAGAAAGCTTTACTTTGCCACCTGGTACACAGCAAAGCCATATAAAGCAGCAGACGTTTAACAAGTCAACATCTGCCTCTACTGCATGAGATGTACACATTTCTAACTCTGGCCTAATATATTTCCTATTTCAAAAATGCCATAGTCAAAACTCACTGAACCAATTGTGCTGGTCATTAAAGCATCTGGACCGGAAATTTGAAGAGGCAATATGCATAGCTCAGATAACAGTGACAATAGCAATTGTGAGAATGACAGCCACACACTCACAGTAAGCACTTAAGTGTGGCAGTCCTACTCTACAGTCCCACCTACGGTCCTGGGGTTGCACAGCTGGACGATGGTAAAGCATTAGTTCATGTTAGCACATTTAAAATAGCCCTTCTCAGAGCTCATGCTTGTAAGTTCTACTGTCCAGATGGGGGCCACTAGCCACAGATGCCTAACTGGATTGTAATTATTTAAAGTCAAAAATCCATTTCCTCAGTCTCACTAGCTGCATTTCACATGCAGCCAGTGGCCTCCATAAGGGACAGCTGTGGACACACAGCATCTTCCTCACCGCAGAGGGCTCTGCTGGATGGAAGTGCTCTGGAGTGAAAGTGCCAAGTGTCCTGGAGAACAGAAGTCACCTCAGCATGTGTGTGCCGAGAGAGGAGGAAGTCAGACAGAGCTCAACATGGGGACCTATTCAGTAATAGGACAGTAGCTTAGGGAGGAGTCAGCAGCAGAATCAGAGGAGCGGCTTTGGCATGAAGTGCGACAGTTTCCACCTTGGGTCAAAGGAAGAAGGTGAAGGCCTAGAGGTATGCCATGGGCTGGATAAGTGTTTCCATAAGTGTCTCCCAAAGGTGCATGCGATGAAGGTTTGGTGACACCTGTGACACTATGGGGAGATACCGGAACCTTTAAGGGTGGAGCCTAGTGGGAGAAAGTTAATTACCCCAGACCCTGACCATGAAGGGCATTTTAGGATGTGCACCGTCTGCTCTCTTCTTTCCCCTCCACTATGAGGCAAGCAGCCTCCTTCACCACGTATGTACCCACATCATGGCGTACTCCCTCACCACAAGTCCGGAACAAAAATCAGTTACTTTGTTATAGCAACAGAATGCAAACTGAAAAGGGGTCACTTGTGAAAGCTGGAGGCCTTGATTCTTCACAACTGTGAGGGGTAAGGCTAGAAACGGGAATGAATAGGAACAGGAAAGATGATTTCAGGGCTTGGCTTAGGGGGGAGAGACTGAGATTCGCCCCGGCAATTGGGCAAGCACATCAGGAGCTTTGATGTCCATCAAGGAAGGGCGTGGCAGTGGTGACACACTCATTGTACTGAAATGTTTAAGGGCCTCCAGTGTGCCCGGCCCGGAGATGCGCTACTGGGCGGCAGAGACAATGGGAAACAAGGACTTTCTCGTGGTACTTGCTGCAGGAGGAATTGGTTAATCAGAACCTCCAGGGGTGGGTCTACCGTGGACACACACCACAAAGAAAAGCTCTGGTCCTCTAAGGCGTCCACTAGAGTGTACGGTGGGGGGTCTTCGCTCAGCGAGGGAGGAAGGGGAGGGCCCACCACTTCACACGACATAGAAGGCGGTCAATGGCCTTCTGCAGCCGTGGCAGGAAGACAAAGGGGCCTTTGTACAGCTCCTGCGGACAGAAGTGATTTCTGACTGTATGGGCAGCCACCCACAATCACTGGGGTTCCCCATCCCTGCACATAGGTGGCTGTGAGTGGGGAAGAGCACTGTTGCCTTTTGCAAACCATCCATGACTGAATAAGCCCGCTCGGAAGCAGAAGCTGCAGTTCCAGTGGGCTGAGCACTTCCTGTCCTACTGACCACGCCAGCCCAGGACTGACAATGCCCCTTCCACCAACACACACAGTCCACAACTGCAGCAAATCACCCATCACCTCCATTGTAGTGCCACCTTCCCTCACTTAGATCTTCCCGAGAAAATAAATGCCATTGAAAGTGAAAAGCACAGGCTCGACTTCAGCAAAACAGGGAAAATATAGAACTATAAAAGACTCAACTTTTAAAAGGTTTCAACCAAAACACTCTTTGGAAAAAAAGAAAAGAGTGTATTCAATATAATGCCTGTTTTAGTTGTGTTGAGAAGGGTCACCATGTTGTGTGAGCTATTAAGGTAAACTTTGTCCTGAGTGTAACATTCGAAGCCACATATGGTACTTTAAAGCAAGTGACTATCACATAGTTTAAGTGTCTGTCCCTGCTGAGTGGCCTGATGACTGTAGCGTTCTGTCCCAACCTCCCACTCCTGTGGAACTTAAGCCACCTTTGGCTCTGAACATACTTTAACATTCTCCCTCTCCTCAGAAGAACTGGCCACCTCAGGCTTGTAACTGGGTTCAGTTCACAGATGTGAAAAGTATTAAAAATCTTAGGCTACAGCAAAATTACGAGCGCTGGCCCACACACAATTCTCTGCCTGTGAGTGAGTAGCATTTATCCTGCAAGGCCTGACTATCGAAGGCTGGAGAGGGGGGTGCTAAGTTGGGTGTGAGAACCCAGATCCCAGTTCTGGATCCTCCGTCCGCTACCAGCATCACAAACTCCAGGTCTCTCTCTTGGTGTCTCTGGAAACGGCAGGCCCTGCTTGGCATTGTCACCGTCAGGGTCACACGCAGAGCACTCAGAGGCATGTTCCGGCATATGCTCAGGGCGTGTCCACAATCATTTTTACACACATCACCTCTCATCCACATGGAATATTTGCACTCTGAATGTTTCCATGGCAACTTAACTTGCCGGTTTCCGGGTTCTTAACCCACTATTTTCTTAAAAAAAAAAAAAATTGTTTACAGACTAGAATGTTCACGCTTAGCACTCTATTAGCATATTAGCATAAATACATTCTAACTTGTTCTTCATTTATCTCCCTGGGTGTTTGTATGCTTGGTTTTTTTTTAAATTGTCCTGTGATTCCAATGCCTTTGGTGAGTCCAGCGCATAGTACAGGCACATAAAGAGAGTGGACCATGTCTGTGTTTTTAGGTACTGTTACTTAGAGTCATGTGTTCTCCTGCATAGTGAAGAAACAGTGAAGATGGGGCATAAAAGACCCTACCTAAATCCTACTATATCAAAAGTATACCATACATGTGAATTTTGAAATTAAAAATTGTTTTACCATCTAAGAATTAACAACAAGCAAAACAGAACAAAACAAAACCTGTTCTGACCTAAATAGTATCTTCCTAGAGAAGGTGAGTGACCTCAGGGGCTGGAGAGGTGGCTCAGTCAGTAAAGCACTTGCCTTGGAGGTGTGAGGCCCTCAGTTTAGAGTCTTGGTTCACAAATAAAAAGACAGGTTCAGCAGTGTGCCCCTGTCAGAGCTGGAGTCAGATAGATTCACTGAGGCTCAAAGATCAGCTAGCCTAGCCTAGCTGAACAAATTTCAGGCCAGGGAGAGACCCTGTCTCGTACTAAAGACGGAGGGTGCCTCAGGACCGGTACACAAATGTAGACACACAGGTATACATGCACACTCACACACACAACAAGGGAAAAAAGGAGATTTCAAAGTAATAAATTTATATAAAATAAAACTCACTTGTGTGCTGAAAGCCTTTATTTACCGCCTAAGTGCCTGAAGTTTTCATTACTTAGAGCAATAGAAACTGATCAGGATGGGAAGAGGTTGATCAATGGGTGCTAAGTAACGGTCACGTGACTGCAGGGTTATCCAGAGCCATGCACAGTAGGTGACAAATGTGGACTGTATATGTCAGAAAGGGAGACAAAGGGACTTCACAACTTCCACAATGGGAGAATGATGAATGTTTGAGGAGACTCTTTGTTTATTCTGATCTAAACATCCCACAATGCACGAATATATCAAAATCTTACACAGCGTCCCATGAATTTGTAATTTTTATGTGTCAGTTAAAATAAACCTAAGAATATCTTTCACACAAAATAAGCATACCGCAATGTATATTATATCTACATGCACACAAATTTAAACCACCTAGCATTCATATCAGAATGCTAAAAATTAATTTTTATAAATGATAATATACTGCATTTAGTCTGATGGGCTTGAAATATTTTAAATGTAACCAATGTAAAACAGAAAGCATTGGTAGATTTTGCTATTCTTCCTGTTTCATTTTTTTTAATTCAATGTGTATTTTGTTTGTATTTGGTTGTATTTCATTTTACAAGATTTATTTCTGTTTATGTGTGTATACCAACTGTTTGCCAGTGGAGGCTAGAGGAGGATGCCAGTCCCCTGGAGTTGGGGCCAGTTGTAAGCTGCCCACCATGGGTGCTAAGAACAAAACTTAGGTCCTCTGCAAGAGCCACAAGTGTTCTCAACTGCTGAGCCATCTCTCTGGCCTCAGAGTATATTTTGTTCTTAAGCTCATGTCAGTTTAAACAATCCATGTTCAGGTGCCCAGACCACACGCAAGTATCTGATTTCTCCCCTTTGACCCAAGCATTAGGAGCTATTCAGAGAGAGAGAGAGAGAGAGAGAGAGAGAGAGAGAGAGAGGCAGACAGACAGAGCTACAGAGAGACAAAGAGAAAGAAACAGAGAGAAAGAGACAGAGAGAGACAGAGAAATACACAGAGAGAGACAGAAACAGAGAGACAGGAATAGAGACAGAAAGAAAGAGACATGAGAAAGAGAGGAGAGACAGAGGGAGTGAGAGAGACAAGAGAGAGAACGTTTCAAGTTTCCACAGGCACCACAGCGTGCAGAGTACTCTCCACCCCTGGATTCACATGAGTTGTGGAGTAAAAGCACATTTCAGCATATTTTTTTTTAATCCTTCAACAAACTGAGAAAGAAGACCTGGCCTACATTTGGCAGAAGGCCGAGTTCTGAGACACACGGTGCAAGCCGCTGAGGATCTCAGTGCTGACTGGAAAGGAGAGCGATGGCTCTCGGCACCGAGGCGACGCTTGGCATCTTAGCATTCATCACTTCTCTGTGCTCTTGGGAGTGCTGGCACGTCTTGCAAGCTGGGGTCCTCCAAGGAGTCATATGGGGATATGGAGTCTCAGGTGTGGTGTGCTCCAAGGCCCAGAGCCCTCTCACCAGGACCCTCAAAAAGCTTCTTGTGTTTAACCAGTTTGTTCCAGACATTGTTCCTGATTCTATGCAGCATTTGCTAGCCATTATGGATTTACTGTGAAAGGGAGACCTTCCCTCAGAGAGGGCGTGGCTGGGCCTGCCTCCCGGTGACCCAGATATAAAGAAGCCTGAGGAGAAAGCAGCGCTGTTGGCTGGTCTTTGATTCTCAGGGGGTGAGTACACGCTGACTTACACACACTCACTGTGGCACCCTCAAGTGAATGACCACACACAAATCTACAGTGGCCTGTGATGATCTTTATCATTCAGCTTCATATTTGTTATTTCACTTGTTTGTGTGTGTGCGCGCGCGAGTGCGCTCGGGTGTGGTGCAGTGTGCGTGTGGAGGTCAGAGCACAGCTTGTGGGAGTCGCCTGGTTCTTCCCTTCTATCCTGTGGGTTCCAGGAATCAAACTCAAGCTAGAAGGCTTGGCCGAAAGTGTCTTCACCCCCTGAGCCGTCTCTTTGGTCCTTTCGTAAGGGTCGTGTGGAGTCAGTGGGAAGTAACGGCAGCCACTGTGAGTGACAGCCACTAAGGCTGCTCCTTGGCCAGCTGCCTCACCTAGTCTTCAAGCTTTCAAACCTGTAAAACTAAAACGTTTTGACCTTGTGGCACAGTGTTGTCACCTACAAAGTTCATGCTTGAGAAATGGGTAATGGAGACACACACACGCAAATCAAACAAAAATGTAAGTAAGTTAGCAATTTTATATTGGACCATATTTAAAGCTATCAGGGAGGGGCCACAGGTGGGATGTATCTTTATAAATAAGCCAATAGAAAGAGTTTTATAAGTTGGACCATGGTAGCATGAGCACCAGGAATGGCCCTGGCATCCTTGATATCACCTGTAGATAAACCAGGTACATTCTGACTTGAGCAAAGTCACTCTGGTCCTGGCCACTAAGTCCCCTATTTCTAAGCCAAATCAATGGTAATCCTCTGTTCATGCTGCTTTCTTGGACCACCCATCTCCCAGTGAGTCCCTAACAAATCACACTCAGTGCTGTCTGGGGTCTGCCTGCTACTGGCTACTGTCTCACAGGAACTTGGAGCCGAATGAAATTGGAATGACGTTCTGGAACAAGGGCACCAGTCCCCTCTATGAGGGCTCCGTGCTCACAGCTCAACAGCCCCTACCTCTGAATGCCACCAACATGGTGATCAGATTTCAAAGCACGCAGTTTGGGGCATCCATTCAGATCATAGGAACAACTAGATGAGGGAAGGCCTGCAGTTTTGGGGTGACATGGCAGAACCTGGGAGTCACCACTCTCAACCCTTTACCCAGACTGCGTTAAAATTGCATTAACCTAGTGAGTCTTTTTTTCAGCTGGAAATCTGCAGAAAACTCTGTAAACCAGTACGCCAAGTGTTAAAACTTTTAATTGAAGTTTAGGAGGGCGTCGTTGGTTGAATGTATTATGGCACCAGGCTTTCCACACATTTCACTTCACTTCACCTTCACAACGGCCCAGCTTTCCAGAAGCTGGGGGTCATGGGAATAACTTGCCCAACATCACGTGGGCTGAGAGCAGACAACCCGGACTTCCCTGCCTCTTAGCAAGGGGTGGGGGGTCTCACAAAAGGAGGGGAAAAAGACAAATGACAAATAAAATCTTTCGGGGTGGGGGAGGGGTGCTATTTCCAAAACCTTGCAGACGAGAGTCATGATTTGATAGAAAGCTGTAACTGACGCCTCAGAAGAAAACCAGACTTGCCTCTTGCTGCGTTAGAGTTGACAAGGGTGTGCAGGAAACCTCCCAGTGTGCTTTCCTGGCCGTTTCCTTTTCGCGGTTTGCGTGCACAGATGAGGGATAGTGAGGTTGCTGGGGTTCTTAGGCAGAAAGGGCGGTTGTCCCCGAGCCTGTGTCTGATCCCTGCAACTCACAAGGTGTAAAGAAAGAACCGACTCCTTTTTTAAGTTGTCCTTTGACGCCCACACGCTGCCCGTGGCTCGGACTCCTCCACACAAACGTGAACACAACAAAACAAATGCGAAAAATAAGAGATGTGACTCCAAGGGCCAGCAAGACCCCTCCTCCCGCTACGCTGCCCTTCGGCCCTCCCTCCCACCGCATTCTGTTTTTATCTTGGCCCTCACAGTTCCACTAATCCAGGGAGTTGCGACACGGACGACATCGTTCCTAAATGATGGTCCTCGTTTCTAAACAGCACCCTTGTTTCCTAGACTTCCAGCCAGCTCATCAAAGCCCCGGGTGGGGTGCGCTGAAGCCTTCAAAGACTGGATGGCGCCAGGGTGCATTGTGAAGTGGCTGGAGCGTCATAGGCCAAGTGAATCCCACGATCGAGCTTGGGGTCGGTGTCGGCAGTGGACCCCTGGAGTTCCCCACCCCCCGACCTTCGTGTAGACTCTGGGCCCGCCGGGAAGGGAGCATGGCCGGTTTCCATGTCTTCTCTCCACGGCCCTATGGGGAACTCGGGGAACCCTGGCTCGGCGAAGAACCGGAGTTAGAGGCCCAGCTGGGCTGGCCTGAGCCGCCCCTAAGCTCCTGGACCCGGACCCCCGGTGTCGAGACCCAGACCAGAGCACCCTGGGTGCCCTCGAAGTGTTTGCCCACCGGACGGTCCCGCCGGCGAGGGGATATCCCCTCACCTCGAGAAAGCCACAGCCTGACACATGTGGCCCAAAGACCGTCGGACAGAGCCAAGAAGCACAGGTCCGGCAGCGGGTACCTGGAAGAAGCTTTCGGAGAGACATCGACCAAGCCCAGCAGGAACTGGCAGCAGCAGCCTGACCAGCCCTGCCCGCGCTACCGTGTGGCCCGGGGAGGTTCGCCCCGGCAGAGCCCCGGGGAAGCTTTCAACCGCCAGAATGTTGGAACTTTGCCCGCAGAGAAGGCGCCGAGTGCAGACCAGTGGGCGGTACCGGTGGGCAGACCTGTAGACCTCTGCTCGCCTCCCTCGGTTCTCACGGACAAGTCCTCTGTGCCCTCCTTGCTGGAGTTTCAGAAGCAGCCCTGTGTGTGCTCCCACAAGAGGGGTAGCGGCGACCGGATCGAGACCTTAGCCAACCAGTACAGCCGGCCATCTGCCTCCTTCAAAGAGCTGAGCAGCCAGCCCTCCCGGGCCCTCAAGAACAAGCTGGACGAGGCGGTGATTTCTTCCAGGGACCAGAAGATCATAGCCCTGGTGCTGAGCCGGCTCAGGAAGGCCCAGAGGATCCGAGAGCTGCAGCAGCAGGCAGCAGTCGCCTGGGAAGAGCTGAAGCTCTCGGACCAGGAAGTCCACATGACCCTGGAGAGAGAGTGCAGGCTGCTGCTGCAACAGAGCCAGGAACAGTGGCAAGGACAGGAGGAACTGCACAAGCCTGGCGGGGGCCAGGAGCAGCCTCGGCAGGGCCATGAACAACCGGGTTCGTGGAAGGACTGCCAGGCAAAGAGCAAGAGCGCGGTGCGGACGGAAAGCAAGACTGGGTGGACGGTGCGACCTGACCACCAGGAGAACCCAGACCTAGACAAGCTGGACAGGGTGCAAGCACAGGCTGAGCACCTCAAGCGGTGTCAAGAGCAGCGTCTGCGGGAGCAGGAGAAGATGCTGCAGAGTCTGCGGGACTTGAACAGGATGCAGATGGAGAAGAGACTGCAGGCGGCCTGTCGCAAAAGGCAGCAGAACATGGCAGAGGAGGTGGGGAACGAAAAGACGGGCCAGGAGAGCAATCTGAGCTCACTCATCAACTTCCAGGCCCGCAGGGTTCTCATGGACTGTCAGGCCAAAGCGGAGGAGCTCCTCAGGAAGCTGTCGCTGGAGCAGCGTGGCCAGCGCTTCCAGGACATCCAAGAGAGTCTGGTTAGGGAGAGGCACCAAGAGCAGCAGGAAAAGGCCCAGAGAGAGGAGGAGCAGTTCCAGAGAGCGGGGTGGTGGCCTGCGGAGGATGCAGACGAGGAGAGCAAGCGGGTTCTGACAGAGCTGGCTCAACAGAAGATCAGACAGGCCAGGAGTCATGCACAGAAGACCACCAAGGACAGGGCACAGCACCTGAGGGAGCTAAACATCCTGAGGGAGAAGAACCATCACATCACGAAGCTGAAAGCGGAGAAGGAGGAGAAGAGTCACATTGAGGGCATCAAGGAAGCCATCAAGAAGAAGGAACAAAGGGTCGAGCAGATGACCCCGAGGAAAGATCCCATCTTCCAGGAGTACCAGAAGGTTTCCTCAGCCTCCAAGACAAACCACTGCTTTGATCCGATGGCAGCAGAGGCCTACCTGCTCTAGCACCCGCAGAGTGGAGTCCACTGAGAACCCAGGAGGAAGCAGGCACAGCCTGGCAGCCAGACAGAGAGACACTTCACCATGCAATTCCGCTTTATAATCTGATTTTAGCCAACCACTGATTTTTAAAAAGTATATAAAATAGCTGCAATTTCCTCCCAAGAATTAGTTCGTTGATTCACTTGGATGGTGTAGATGGGATTGGGGAGAGAAAATGGGAGGCAAGTATGAAAATTGCGTGGCTTCCTGGGCTTTGAGGTGAAATAGAAAACATTCATTCAAATGCCTTTCGAGGAGTCTGGAAGCACACATCAGGCAGGAAACAGAGGAGCCAGAGAAGAACGTACTACTGGGAATAGAGGTTTATGGTATGACTTGGTAAGTCTTATCCTACTCCACAACCTGAGAAAGGTGAAATGTGGAGTGTGAAGTCTGAGGAGTCTGCAAAGGAAAAAGCAAAGGTAGGCTAGAGGCTTTTCGAAGCAAGTAGATTTGAGAATCTTGTGTAGTTCTCCTTTCTCAAGAGCTCATGGTACATTTTAAAACTTAAAAGCCTATGGTATAGAAGCTCCTTTAACCTAGTGTTTGTCACAAACTGCCACCCTCTGCTCTCTTTTCTTTTCTCAGATCCATGGAACACATTGACACTCTGTGAAAAAATGCTTTTATCTTTATAAATGGCTCCATACTTCCTCCTAGACTGAGGGGTTCTCCGGACACCCCCACTTGTGGCAATAAGAAGTGTTTATAACGCACCAGGACTGTCTCTACTGTCCCACCGCCACCATCAGTAGTGGTATCTAAGAGCTCAGTGAAACCCAGCCGGCGCACACCTGTAGCACCAGCACGGCAGGCCAGCCTGGGCTATACACAACAAGGCGCCATCTTGAAAAGAAATAAACCACTAGATTAAATGTAGTTCTTCCTTGGGGAGGGGGTGTTCCTATCCAGCATTCACATTCAGATTCTATTGGCATTTTCTTCTCCCCCTCTTATTTCTCCTCCGTCTCTTGGAAGGAGGCACGTGATGTCATCTTGTCTACCCACACTGTGCCTAATTAGCTTAACTAGGTTCTGAATGAGTGACTAAGCATGACTCAGTAGTGTGACTTTTAAGGAGAAGGAGCCAGCAGCACTAGAAATGAACCCAACTATCTCTCAGCTTCTGCTGAAAAAAAAAAATAAAGCGTGATGTAGATTTTTTTTAAGATTCTCATTATTGTTGTATTATGTGGGTGGGGCAAGGACACAGTGCCTGTGTGGAGGTCAGAGGACACCTGCACGTGAGCTCCACAGATCTGGCGCAGGTCGTCTGGCTTCTGTGGTTGAGTTGAAAGCCTCTTCATAGGCTAAGCCGACTCACCAGTGCTGTGGTGGGATCTGTGTGGAACTCGGAGGGAGAAGGATAGAGAGCATCTCGAGAGGATTTTGTCTCGTTAATGTCCCTGAGATAGCGTCAAACATAACCGGACCGGAATTCTGTGCAGAGCTCAGAAGCCAATGCCATTCTGCCTAAACAATGGAAATCTGCCCATGTCCCCACCCTGCTTCCTTTCTCTGTCCTCTGTCCCCTCTACGGCTGTCCTTAAACAGGCCTGCTAAAGCACCTCATTTTTTCACTCACATATGCTCCTAGTGAACCCTCCTCAAAAAGGTGGGCACTCATGGATCAGGCTCAGTTTTCAAATACTCTCTTCGTGTGCAAGCTAATCCCATGTTCTAGTCTCAGCAGAATGCTATCTGGATACTCTGGGGTGATACTGAAGACATTTCAGACCAGCCTTGACATGAATTTAGGGTTTCCTGTCTGTCTTAGTTTCCTTGTCTATAAAACCGGGAGTAACTCATACTTCTCATGCACTGCTGTAAGCTTTCCAGTGTAAGAGATAATTAGATGAAATTATCCATGCAAGATGTTTGACAAAGTAAACCAGAATTTAATGTTCTGAACTCAGTACTATGGCTCTGAGTGTTAATATTGACACTTGCCATTATCACCATACCCTCATCCCCACCTCCACAGCTTGATGCCTTCTCACCAGCTGTCTCCTCCCACCAGGAGGACCAGTTTGGTCTTCCTGAGCACAGTAGCCATGCTCTGTAAGGAGTATCCATTTTTCAGTTTAATCTTGGTGTCTGTGGTGGTTTGAATAGAAATGGCTCCCATAGACTCATGTGTTTGAATGCCTGGCCCACAGGGAACGGCACTATTAGGAGATGTGGCCTTGCTGATTCTGGCCAGTGTGTCATCAGTCCCCTTCTGCTGCCTGTGGATCAAGATGTAGAACTCTTGGCTGCTCCAGCAACATGTCTGCCTGCACATTGCCATGTTTCCTTTCGTGATGAAAATAGACTAAACCTCTGAAACTGTAAGCCAGCCCCAACTGAATGATTTCTTTTATAAGAGTTGCCATGGTCATGGTGTCTCTTCAGAGCAATAAAACCCAAACTAAGACAGCTTCCAACTGGACTATATGTTATCTGAAGCCAGCCAGGGCCAGCGCCTTATACTTCTTTATGCTCATGGTAAATGGTAGTTGATTCACTGCCCAAATAAAAAACAGCAAGTGGGATGTTTTCACTTCATAGCCAGATCCCACCTTGTTCTTTGTTCCAAGAAATAAAGATAGACTCATCCCTTTATCTAACATTTGTGGAAATGACTGACCAAAATAACCTATACAAAATAAAGCTGGCAGAAGTAAAGGAGGCTTCCCCATCTTTTAAGTACAACTAAAACACCCAAGTGTTCCATGTGAGACAAACATGAGGGAACTCTACAAGGAGGCAGCCTGACCCTACACTTCAGGAGCCAAAATAAACCCACACAATAAACCCTGAGGTCCTTGAATTTTCATTTTGCCTCATGTGTTCCGACCTGTAAGTTGAAGAAATCCTAAAGAATGAACAATTAGCACAGGCTGGTATCTCGAACCCAAGCCTTACAACTACTGGCTCCAGCCTAACTCCACAGGCAAACCTGTGGCTTTACCTTTGCCCATGCTGGCCAACAGGGAAATGGACTTCTTCCCTTACCAGGCTGTGTAAAAAGGCACCTTCCCCTGTCCTGGCAATGCTGGCAGAAACTGCACAGCAGCCGGGACTCCTAACTACTTCATACATCTCTCCAGATGCCCACCAAGTGGTATATCACGGGAAGCCTGACAGCAAAAACTCTGAGGTCCTCCTGCTTCTCCCAGTCTTCAGCAGCATCTGTTAAGAGTGTAGACAAGAACCAAGGCTCCCATCCTCACCCAGTAATAAGGAGCTCTACCCCCTTCAGCTGACAATGGCTAAGTGGGAAAGTGTGACTTTTTACTCCTGGTCCTTAGTATGAGGCAGTGATATTTATTTCCTGGGGGAATATCAGAGAAAGTCAGATACATAGGACATTGTAAATAAGGTCCAACAAGTCTTTTAACTATGCAAATTTTCTAGGTTTTTATTAAAAATCACTCTACCAAGGACCAAGACTATCTCAAACTGAATGAGAAAGAGTCTATATGTGCCCAAAGCAATGTTGGGGTTATCTAAAATCCATTTATAAGCAGCTATAACAACAACAACAATAACAAAAAGCTCACAAGTGATTCTGGGCACACTGAAACTAGTCAAGAAAGCCTCAATAAAAGCATAAAAAGTATAGAGAAGAACCAAGTGTGAAAAATGGAAATGGAAAATGAACTATACAACCCAAAAGCTCTAAAGAGGCAAAAGATGAGAAGGACCTTTCGATGCAAACCTGGCGACCTACATTCAATCCATAGAACCCACATGATGGAAGAAAAGGACAGATGTTACAAACATCAAAAGAGCAGAGGGATGACTTCATCAGCGGAACAAAAGGAACAGCAAGAGGAAGGTGTGGATGAGACAAAATAACAGAAAAGAGCAACTGTGGGAATAAGAGAAAATTCATTTTTAAAAATAAGAAGAGCCTCCTGCAATTGCTGGACTACGACTAAAGAGCCAACATTCATGGCATGGGAATCTCAGGAGGAATGCAGAAAAGAAACCAGCTTGGAAAGGCATTCCAGGAACTAATAGCCCAAATTTTCAAATATAGTGAAGAAGTTATGCAAGAGTAGGGAGACAGAGACAGGAGGAATTCCGGGCTTGCCATTCTGACAGTGTAGCTGATAGGTTCAGTGAGACATCTGGTCTACCACGTGTAGAAGTGAAGAGTAGTCAAAGAAGTACTTGACATTAACCTCTGTTATTCACATGCTTGTACATGCAAACATGTATACACACATATGCAATATACCCACCCTCAAGGAGCCCTCCAAATCTCAAGTTCTTGTCTAAAAGAAACACACCTCACTGGCAAATACATACCCAGACTGTGAATGAATGGAAATCAATGCATGAAACAGTGGGAGCCAAGAACAAGCAAAAATAGCCATACTTAGCAGTTAATGGAGCAGACTTCAATCCAAAATTAGAAGAGATTAAAAAAAAAGTCACTACAAGTTACTAATGGAAACAATCCATCAGAAAGATATAACAATTGTAAAGGCATATGAACCAAATGTTGGAGAATCAATTTCATAAAAAAAATTCACATAAAGGGTCCAAAATACCCAGACAATAATTTCTGAAATTTTAATATCCTATTGTTATCAGCAGACTGGACATCAGACTAAAAGACACCTCAGAAAATGCACCACAGATCAAATGGGCAAGAGACATCCACAGAACATTTATATCCTCAGCAGCCCATGGAACTAACCTTAAAGCAATGCTGACATAAAACAACAATTAAAATGATATTTTAGACTTTTTACATCATATTAGAATAGAGGTGTCAGTCAATAGCAACAAGCACTTACAGCCATTCCACAAACACATGGAGAATGAGCAATGAGCGCTTGAATAACCAAAGGATCACTGAGGAAAAATTTAAATTTCTGGAACAAAATAAACTTAACAGAACTTTGGGATGGGAAAAGAAAGCTCTAAGGAGAAAGTTTTAACTAATTACATTAAAAATCAAAGTGATCTTTAAAAGATAATGAGATGTACCTTGGAGTTGTAGATAAACAAGAACATACTGAACCCAAAATCATTAGAAGAAAGAAACGGTGAAGATTAAGGTAGACACTAATGAAATGGAAACCAAAAAAAAGGCACTAAAAGCAAATGGCTGGCTTGTTAATAAACAAAATCAACAAACCCTTAGTCAAACTAACTACAGAGGGAAACGACCCAAATCAATAACGTTAGCATGAAAACAGAAACACAACAGATACCATTAAAATACAAAAGATCATTAGTGAATATTTCATAAAATTATATGCATAAAAATCTCAAAAAATAGAATATATTATTAGAAACATATGAACTGTCAAAATTAAAAGAAATGTAAGCAACATAATTAGATCTAGTAAGACTGAAGCAGTTTAATAGTCTCTAACAACTTCAGGATGGATAGTCACTGCTGAATTCTATCAGACTGTGAAGGCTGAAGGCTTGAAGGACTGTACTGAATTAAGACTCAGCTAGTATAATAAGGCAACTGTAATAAAATGGGCACAAATAGGAAAGGATGAAGGAAAATTCTTCATTTGCAGATGAGATAATCATATAAGGACCCTGAAGATTCTACCAGGAAACTCTTAGATATGATAAACACACTTAACAAAGTAGCAGGATACAAAAATCGTAAATATCAGGGCTGGAGAGATGATTCATACTGAAGAAAGAAGATGCTAGAAGATGGAAAGATGAAAAATGGTTATGTTTCTGCAAGTGATTTACTATAATCCACACCCAAGTCCCAATGGTTATTTAAAAAACTAGAAAAAAAAATCCTAAAGTTCACATGGAAGACCAAAAATAACTAAAGAAAATTAAGTAGAAAGAACAGTGCTGAAGTTATCTGATCTCAAATTTTGCCTCAGAGCCATAGTAACAAAAACTGTTACTGACGTAAAAACAGGCCAATGTGTAAAAGTAACTTTTATTAGCCTAATGTATTGTCTCAGAGGCTGACTGCCTCCTCCTGCTAACCAAGGCCTACTCCTGGAAGCTGCTAGCCTCCATGCAATCTAATCTAGACCTAGAATGTTTTCAGCCTCTGAGACATTGTTGAATAAGCTCACACCTTCTAGCTCATTCTGAGCTCTGGCTGGCTGGTTCAATCCAGCTGTCCTGGCTCAAACTCCTCCAAACCGACAATTCAAACTGGCTTCTCTCAGCTTCTGACTGAAATGTTCTGCTTGGCCTCAAACTAACTCTAGCAATCTGTTGTTATCTTCTGGCTCCTTCTCATCCTCTGGCTCATTATGTCTTCACCTGTGTCTAGCTTGTTCTCTCTTCAACCTGTCTCTGTAAAACTCTCCCTGTAAACTCACTCTTCCCCTCCTGCCCTCTCTGTGCTGCCTCTTTCTCTTCTGGTGAGAGTTGGGCATAACTTATTCTGTCAAATCTTTCTCTGATTTGTCACATTGTCTGCCTCTTAATTAGACATCACTTTCAAATATGGGTGCTTCTTTCTACAAACTAGCTTTACCTTCATTGTTTAGGATTAAAGGTGTGTCCTAAGGGTGTATGTGTGTATTCCAGCCACAGTAGCCATGTTGCTGAATTAAAATCCCTCTACACCAATAGATGATTCAGACATAAACACACAAGCAGTCCTCTGTTTTTTAACAAATGTATCCAACACCTAGAAAAAAACCACCTTTTCAGCAAGTGACATGGGGATGGGCGGTGGGTACTGGATATCCACATGTATAAAATGAGATGAGGTCCCTACCTTTCACCCTGTACAAAAATCATTTCAAAATGGATCAACTGTAATTTCTAGAGAAAACACAAGTAATGACACTTCAAGACACAGGTGGAGGCAAAGACTTCTGTAAAGGACTCTGGTAGCTTAGGAAATGATGGTTACAGACCAATTGCACAGTAATAAAATAAAAACAACCTGCAGAGTAGAGAGATGGCCTACAGAATGGGAAATTTCTCCTAGCTATACTTGTGGTCAGGGATTGATATCTAGAATCTATAGATAACTTTCTTAAAACCCCACCCAAAGCATAGATGAGCAGTGAATGGAGGAAAGGGCTCTCAAAAGGAGAAATACAATTGGCCAGAAATCTATGAAAAATGAAAGTGTTCAACATCCTTAGCCATCAGGAAAATACAAATTAAAATGACACTAAGGTTTGGACTCATCCCAGTCATAATGGTTGCCATCAACAAAGCAAATGGGACCTCATGAGCCCTTTCCCATCCAGATGGAATGTTGGCTGCCCCGATGTCATATAATTCTTGTACAGGTAAGCACAACTTCTGTGATATCAAGTGCAGTGCTCATGTCATGTCCAGAAGACAGCATTTCACAGTACTCCTCCCCTCCTCTGGCTCTTACATTCTTTCCTTCTCCTCTTCTATAACATCCCCTAAACCGTGGAGGGAGTGATGAAGGTGTTCCCTTTAGGGATGAGCACTCAGCAGTCACTTGACTGTGCTCAGAGCTTGGACCATTTATGAGTCTCTGCACTGCCCACTCCAGAAAAAAAGCTCCTCAGTGAAGGCTGAAACCAGCACTAATCTATAGGCATAGACATAAAAATTTACACGACAGCTTAACAATATGGCCGTACAGCAGAACAGTAGCAGTGGGTTTTCCCCCCAGGACCTATAAACTCAAAACTATGGGGGGGGGTTTTGTTTTTTGTTTTTTTTTGGGTTTTTGTTGTTGTTGTTGTTTTTAACTAGGTTGACATTTGCAAGACATGATTTCCCTACCAAGAAGGAACAGGTCCAATCAGAGATCAGCTGCTTACTCCCATGTCTCAGTTAGGTCTCTATTACTGTGATAAAATACCATTACCAAAAGCATCTTAGGAAGAAGAGGATTTGTTTCATTTTGCAATTCCGTATCACAGTCCACCACTGAAGGAAGTCAGGGCAGAAAGAACCAAGGCAGGAGCCTGAAAGCAAGGACTGAAGCAGAGGCCATAGAGCAAGCTAAGCTACTAGCTTGCTCTTCATGACTTGCTCAGCCTGCTTTCTTATATCATTAAAGATATGGGCCCAGGGGTGGTACTTTCCCCTCCCACATCAAATTATCAAGAAAATGCCCTACAGACTTGCCTGCAGACAATCATATGGAGGCATTGTCTCAGTTCATGCTCTTCTCAGACAACTCTAACTTGTGTCAAGGTGACAGGGAACTAGCCAGGACACACCATAACAGTCATGCTACTACTGTACCTGTGGACACATCTTGCTTAGTAGGTTAGTATTGTAACACTCCAGGTCTACATCTGGTTAAGACAACTGACAAGCTCTCTTTCTCAGCAGCCTGCATAGTACCAGTGTCATGGAAGCTAACCAACGGTGAGGGAACAACCAGCTCAGCTCCACTTTGGCACCTCTATATGTTGTATCTAGAGGGTGTGGTATCTTCAGGAACAGGGTCTTACCTTTTCATTCTGGTGGACAGCCAAGAGCAATAGAGATGGCCTATATTGTTTGGAGGGGTATCTGGAGCAGCCCTTCTGAACAATAACTCATAAGGAGATATCCCACATCTAGAATTTTATTTAATAACCTATTGCTTCTGGGAGCAGCATTAAGGCCTAGAGTCAAACACCCACATACACACATAAGCACACACAGGGGACTATTTGAAAAAAGAGATGGAGAGATAAGAACAAAGTACAAATGTGTGAAAGTCTTATAATAATTCCCATTAATTTGCTTATTAAATACTTAATTGTAAAGATTTGTTAATCACTTAAGTATACAAAAAAAGAGGCAAAGAGAACACAAACCTATGGTATAATTAGACTATGAAGAAAACAAAACAATTCTAAACATGCACCAAACAAGAGAGCTACAGAAAAGTATGAAACAAAAGTTAAAGAATCAGAAAGAGAAATCAACAAACCCACAATTTTGAATTGAGTTTCTATTACAGCTGCTGATTTTAATAATCTCCTCAATAACTGATAGGCCAACTAAGCAGAATTGGGGAAACAGAGAATTTAACAGTGTAGTCAGACAAAAAGGTCAAATCTGCATTTTCAGAAGCCTCCAATAAAATAAAAATCCACAAGTTTTTTTTTCCTGGAATATATTCCAGGAAATATCATGGGCTATAATACAAACATATCTTTTAGAAGAGTTGGAATCATACAAAGTAATAGAATCAAGTCATAAATTAATATAAAATGGTAACAGAAAAACTTTCAGCACTCAAAAATCAAACATCGCTTCTAAGTTATCCATAAATCAAAGAGAAAATCCCAAGGAAAATTTAAAAATACATTGATCTGAATTGAAAGGTAAACGGTCAGATCTGTGGGACATGGCTAAAGTTATGCTGAGAAGAAACGCAGAGCATCACGTTCACTTATTAGAAAAAAGAAGTCTCAAATTAGTGATGGATGAGTCCACTCAACAATGTAGAAAATGAGCCAAACAAAATGAAAGCAAGCATTAGAAAGAATAAAAGATTAAAAAAAAATCAGTAGAAGACAAATATAGTAGAGAAAAATCCATGAAACAGAGATCTGATTTTTTAAGAAGTTCAATAAAATTGAGAAACCTCTAGAAAACTAACAAAAAAAATCACAAAAACTACCAATATCATGAATGAAACAGCTGTACCATCATAGACCTTATAGGTATGCAAAAGATAAAAACAATAGGAACAAATTTATACATAGATTAACAACCTGGATTAAAAGAGCAATTTCTTAAAAAAAAAAATTAAATACCATTAAAAAACAGAGCCTTTAAAAACTTATGTACTCATTTTACATCCTGTTCTCAGGCCCCCACCTCTCCTCCTGGTCCCTTCTTCCCACCCTCTTCTTCCTATCCTCCCCCCTTCTCCTCAGAAAAGAGGATATCTCCCACCAACCCACCCCAGCACATCAAGCAGCATCAGGACTGAACTGATTGTCAGCCAATGAGACCCAGTAAGTGGGAAGTGATTGAAAGCAGGCAACAGAGCCGCTGTCAGAGAGCACACCTGCTCAACTTACTAGGGACCCACATGAAGATCAAACTGCCCATTGGTTACATATGTGTAGAGGGCCAAGGTCCAGCCATACATGCTCTTTGATTGGTACTCTGTCTCTGTAAGTCCCCATGGGTTAGTTGACTCTGTTGGTCTTCTTGTGGCATTCTTGTCCTCCGGGTCCTTCTATCCTTCCTCCCCACTCTACCACCACCAGATTCCCTAAGCTCCGCCTAATGCTTGGCTTTGGGTCTCAGCATCTGATTCAATTAGCTAAATTAAAAAACATTTGAAAAGAAGATATGTGAGTATGTAGTCATATTTGATTAAAAATATATATATAGCATTTAAAAAAATTTAAAAAAAACCTTCACTTTAATCAGTATATCTAAAAAAAGACTCTTTAAATAGTCCCACAATTAATAATATTAAATTCATAATTAAAAACTGCCTCTCTGGTCTAGTCTAGATCATTTAATGCAAGAATTTTATTCATGTTAAAAGAAGAAATGACATCCATTCTACACAACTTCTTCCAGAAGAAGATAAGCAATGAGCACTTTCCAATTCATTTCAGGAATTTGATATTCCACTAATACCAAACCAGCCAGAGATCATATGAAACAAACAAGAGATAGACCAATGTTCTTCATGAATATATACATAAAAATTTTTACAATGTGGGCAAATTGCTTTCAAAAGTATGTAAAAAGAAACACACACTGCAACTAAGACATATTAAAAAAACTCAAGTTGGTTAAATCATCTAAGACCAGTCACCTTGTGAACAAGCCACATTATTAACAGGAAAAAAAAAAAGTCATGTCATGCTTGATAGAGAAAGAGCACTTAGAAAAATCCAATGCCAATTCATGAATTTTTCCAAATAAGTGGAAATATTAATAGAAGGGAACTGAATCAACTTGATAAGGAATATCTACAGAAATAAATAAATAAATAGATAAATAAATAAAACAGCAATAAACAAGATAGTCTACAGCTATCATTATACCAACAGTGGCTATCTCAATGCTCATCCCAAATCAGACACAAGGCAAAGATGTATGTTTTCACCACTCTTATGCCGCGTACCGGTGAAAAGGAGAGATGAAAATTAAAGGCATATAAATAGGAAGGAAGAAGGAAGGAATCCATTCCTTCAGTTTGAGGGAAAGATGATCAGTTATGGAAGTCTACGTAAATGATCAAGTGCTGCTAAGTCACTGTGGTAAGACAGAGATTGGGGTATAAAGATTGACAGTAGTTCTACATAAGCCAGTGAAACGTACATGGGTGAAATTTCCAATACAATAGTGTTTACAATTACTTAAAAATGAGAAATACGCTCAGGATGCGAGGCTAAGCACTACACTCAGGGTCAGCGGCTTTGGACCCAGAGAAGAGCATGTCTGATTGCATGCGGTTGATACCCCAGGTCCCGCCTCTGAGAAAAAGGTATCGGACGGGTCTGATGCTCTTTGGGTGGATGACACCTAAATGAACATCAGTACAAAGTCCCAATTTATTTCTAATATCAGAGATCAGACCTCTACTCTTGCCTGATGCGTCTAAAATAAAAAGGGGGAACTGTAGAGAGCTGCAGAATGCTGTGCCTTAAAGATGGAGCTGGTTTCTGCCTTCCACCTTCCCGATGGTGAGTGCTCTCTGTCACGAACAATTCCACATTTGGCTAAGGCTGAGGATCTGGCTTGCTTCCATGTATGTGGACCTATCTGCACTGCCCACGTGGCACGCCTGGGTTGGCTACCCAGAGGCTATTTAAGCTGTGGGCTGGCTTTCCCCAGGGTCAGATGATTGTTCAAGGTTCCTGAATAAACTGCATTGAAAAAAAAAAAAAGAGAGAGAAATACTCAGAAGCAAACATATATGTTGGAACATGGTCAAAGAAAGAAGCTGTGAGGAGAAATCTGAGAGCTTCTGAGAAAACTCCAAGAAAATAAGACAAGAATCTTGTGGCTTCTGTTCCTCCAAACAAACATGGGTTTGTGCCTTTGTGCTCCCAAGTGTACTAAGTAGGAGTGGATTTACTTTAGATTGCCCATTATCTTATTTTTATTATTCTAAAAGTGTTTCTAAGCACACCTGTCCTTGAGTTTCTATACAGCTTGAAGCCCTGTGAACTTTGCTCCTGTGAGCCTGCTTAATCCTCAGAATATAAATTGCACGATGCTCTAAATAAAGTCAGCTAATACATGAGACCTTAGTCCACCTCATTTCTAGCTTCCACTCTTCCAGGTTCATGCCATCAACTTTTGCAGTGACAATAACAAAACATGTGTAAAACTTGTTTGTCAGAACATTAAAAAAAAAAACTGATGGAATAAAATCACAGAGGTAAATACATAGTGAGACCTTATGGAACAGATCAGTATAGCTAAGTATGCCTTGTTTGCTTTCCTTTTGCTGTGATAAAATACTCTGGCAAAAGCAACTTGGGAGGAAAGGTTTGTTCCGGGCTGCAGCCCATCACCGTGGGGAAAGGGAAGGTAGCAGAAACTTGAAGAGGTTAGGTATATTATAGCCACATGCAAGAGCAATGAGCCAATGCATGCGTGCTTAAGCTCAGCTCACTTTCTCTGCTCTTACACTCCTCAGGATTCCTTGTCCAAGGTACGATGCCACCTTGGACAGCATCATAATTGTGGTAGGAAGACCGTCCTACCACAATTACTGTAACCAAGATAACCCCTCATAGACATGCCAAGGAGCAATTTGATCCAGACAGTCTCTCCTTGAGACTCTCTTCTGAGGTGATTCTAGATTATGTCAATAGGACAATTAAAACCAAACATCAGCAGGCGTTAATTCTCCCCAAAGTGATATATGGATTTATTGAAATTCTTGTTGAGATCCCAACCAGATTTTCTGTAGGTATAGACAAGATAATTCTAAAATTAATCAAGTTGGTGCTGATCAGGAACATCCTCTCTACTACCTACCTTCCATAGCACTGGAAGTGCTATGCAAGCTGCTGGGGGAGAGGGGGTGATCAACAGTCTTGCCCAGCTGTATACTCTGTGAACTGCAATAATAATGAGAGGGGCAAGACATGCTCATGGGTGCAATAGTGGCGCCAACGTTACGGGGAATAGGTAACCAACTGCTTTCTGGTTGGATCTGAGGACAGATCCACAGGAGGAAACACATGCCTGGTACTGCTAATCTGGCCAAGACCGCATGGTTGGGGGTGATAGCTTCAATAGCAATAGCCCAGAACAGGTCAACACATCTGCTTTCCGGTTGCTTCCAGTTGAAATATTAAACACGCTGTGGTAAGACCAAAATGGGCTCGCCAGAACTCAGCAACAAAAATAACTCAATTATTGCTCCGCACAACAAAATGTGCCAGTCTCAGAGCACTATGATGGGTGAAGAAACCCAGTCTATAGGGGTCACCCAGTATGTGGTCCCATTGCAGTAGCTGAAGTGACAGGACTGCAGAATGGAGACACAGTTAGGAGTTAAGTGGGCCTGTAGATGGGCTAGCGTCAGGTAGGCATATAGGTAGCATGGAATTGAGGCATTGAGGGAGGGGTGCCTCAGGAAGGAGAGGTGTTCTGAATCTTGACTGTACTGTTGCCAGTGTTCTGTGTGTGATTTGCACCATGGCTTTTAAGAAGTTAACATGAGGAGAACTGTGAGGCATGCTCAAGAGTTTATTGAAGTGCTCCTTACGACATGGATGAAGAACTGAAGAGATGGTTCAGCAGGTGAGAGTGCTTCCTGCTCTTCCAGATGAACCAAGGTTAGTTCCCAGCATCATGCTGGGTGTTCACAGCCCAGTGCAACTCCATCCCCAAGGTCTCTGACTCCCTCTTCTCGTCCCCATGGGTACCTGTGTACTCACGCATGCATATTTACACACACTTATGAGGAAATAAAAACCTACAAGAGTAGAGTGATCTCAAGACAACAATTACAGGAATGAAATAGACCTGACACTCCTATGCATGACACACTGTAGAAGAGGACCTTGAATTCCAAAAGGGAATGAGACTGGTACAATACTATCAACACAAAGAAAAGCCAAGCCTTGCTAAATGACCTTTGCTATTGACTAAAATGTAAAACAGAATCTGAGCTTCCTTATAATATTTAGATCAGTGGAACATAACCCAGGAAAAGTGAGCTTGGTAAAAATAATTGCCACCAAGTGAAGTCCCCCATGACAGAGGCTGTAACTGGTCATGTTTGATATTGTGCAAGGCCCTGATCAATAAATACAACTGATCTCAGTTTTGTTAATCAAAAGCACAGGGAAAAAAAAAAAAACAGAAGAATTTGCAAGCAGCAACTCAGTCATTTAGAAAGCTGATCGCAAAATTGAGTAGGCTTAAATGAGTTGTGCTGGAGGAAAAAAAAATCTCAATTAAAATGGAGTAACCTTGTTATTGTGACTTAAACACTTGCCTGTAAGGATATATCAGATCCAGCAGGGCTGATGTATTCTACCCTCTAATAGCCAAATCTTATCAAAGATGAGATTATCAAAGATAAATGTCTTATATCCCTGGCATTTATTTACCTGTTTAATATGGTCTTTCACAGAGAAGGGACAGCAGCATGGCAGTGAGGTTGGACAGAACTTTTTGTTATTGCTTACAAGCAGTACAGATGGAATTTCTTTTTTTTTTTTTTTCAAATGGAATTTCAAACCAAGCCTTTTGCCCCCTGCATACCATTTTTTTTTTTTTTTTTTTTAGCAATTAAGTGGTTAGGAGGCAGGCTCTGAAAGCAGGCTGCTTGTGGTCAAAGTGAAGCTCCAGCACAGAGGCCGGTGAGTGACCCTGGGCAAAGCTCTCAACCCATCGCTGAGACTCAGTCTCCACTGTTAACTTGAATTCCTCCAGCATCACTCAGGTGGTGTGGGAGCATTTTCAGAGGCTGTTGTAGGCAGCAGTGTGGGCTGGGGTCCTGGGCTGGGTAAAAGAGAGAAGGCGGGAAGCTACAGGAGCACCAGCATTCACCTCTCTCTGCTTCCTGACCCTCAGACACCTCCTGCCCACCCCACCCCCACCTGCCTTCAGTGCCATGATGAGAAACAGTTCCTCAGTCTGTGAGTGCAGTGGAGCCCTTCCTCCCTTCCTTTAGTTGGGTATTCTGTTACAGTGAAGAGAAAAACGGCCAATATACCATCCATGCATCGGGTTCTTCTTGAGGACTGAGTACACAAACCTTAGGGTTGTGATGTTTAAATGGGTGATGCATGTAAGGAGTGCGGAAGATGACAGGAACTCCATCTTAGTTTTTACTAGAAACGGGCCCTTGAGTCTGACACTGATCAAATTTTAACAGTTAAAAATCTGATTTGTGCAGTTAGAAGAAAAAGTGGGGAAGACCCTAGAACTCATTGGTACAGGGGACAACTTCCTGAACAGAACACCAACAGCACAGGCTCTAACAGCAACAATCAATAAATGAAACCTCATGAAACTGAAAAGCTTCTGTAAAGCAAAGGACACTGTCATCAAAACAAAACAACAGCCTACAGATTGGGAAAGAATCTTCACCAACCCTTTATCTGACAGGGCTAATATCCAGTATATATAAAGAACTCAAGAAGCTGAAAAGAAACAAACCAAGTAATCCAATTAAAAAATGGGGTACAGAGCTAAACAGAGAATTCTTGATAGAGGAATATCGAATGCCAGAGAAACGCTTAAAGAAATGCTCAACTTCATTAGACATCAGGGAAAGGCAAATCAAAACGACCCTGAGATTTCACCTCACACCCATCAGAATAGCCAAGATCAAAAACTCAAGTGACAACACATACTGGAGAGGTTGTGGAGAAAGGGAACCCTCCTCCACTGCTGGTGGAAATGTAAACTTGTACAACCACTCTGGAAATCAATCTGGCGCTTCCTCAGACAACTAAGAATAGAGCTTCCTCAAGATCTAGCCATACCACTCTTAGGCATATATCCAAAAGAGGCTCAAGTACACAATAAGGACATTTGCTCAACCATGTTTGTAGCAGTTTTATTTGTAATAACCAGAACCTGGAAACAACCCAGATGCCCCTCAACGGAAGAATGGATGCAGAAATTGTGGTATACCTACACAATGGAGTATTACTCAGCAAATGAAAAATAAGGAAATCATGAAATTTGCAGGTAAATGGTGGGAACTGGAACGGATCATCCTGAGTGAGCTGTCCCAGAAGCAGAAAGACACACACGGTATATACTCACTCATGTAGACATATAATATAGGATAAACCTATGAAAATCTGTACAGCTAAAGAAACTAATCAAGACGGAGGGCCCTGACTAAAACGCTCAATCCCCATCCTGAAAGGAAAAGAGGATGGACATCAGAAGAAGAAGAAAACAGGAAACAAGTTAGGAGCCTGCCACAGAGGGCCTCTGAAAGGCTCTGCTCTGCAGACTATCAAAGCAGATGCTGAGACTTATGGCCAACTGTTGGGTAGAGTGCATGGAATCTTATGAAAGAAGAAGGAAATAGTAAGATCTGGAGAGGACAGGAACTCCACAAGGAGAGCAACAGAACCAGAAAATTTGAACACAGGGGTCTTCCCAGAGACTCATACTCCAACCAAGTACCATGCATGGAGTTAACCTAGAACCCCTGCACAGATGTAGCCCTTGGCAGTTCAGTGTCCAAGTGGGTTACATAGTAATGGGAAGAGGGACTGCCTCTGACATAATCTGATTGGCCTGCTCTTTGATCACCTCCCCCTGGGGGGGGGGGGGGAAGCAGCCTTACCAGGCCACAGAAGATGACAATGCAGCCACTCCTGATCAGATCTGATAGACTAAGATCAGAAGGAAGGAGAGGGGGACTTCCCCTATCAGTGGGCTTGGGGAGGGGCATTTGTGAAGAAGGGGGAGGAAAGGTGAGATTAGGAGGGGAGGAGGGAGGCGTTTTATGAGGGGATACAAAGTGAATAAAGTGTAATTAATAAAAAAATAAAAATTAAAAAAAATCTGATTTGTGGACCAGTGATGAAGCACAGTGGTAAAGCACTTGCCTGCCGTGTGTAAGGCAGAGAGTTTAACTCACAGCATTTGCCGTGTGTGTGTGTGTGTGTGTGTGTGAGAGAGAGAGAGAGAGAGAGAGAGAGAGAATGATTTGTAAGTACAACAGAATTTGGGAAGGATGACAGTCTAACACGTCTCACATATTAGAATATGCATGCCTTTTACACTGGAACTTTAAAGGCTGAAATGATTTTTAGTTCAAATTAAAGTGATAATTTCAGTTCTCAAGAAGTTACTTGGTTTTCAGCTTTTTGTGTTGAATCATTTCAACATCAGGTCTGGCTTTCCTGGTGCTTTCAGACATTCTGATCCTACTGTGGTTCTTCATGGCAGGGGGGGGGCATACTGATTTTACCTCAGATATTAGATCTTGGTGGGTCTCGTTATTGCTTAAAATTCCTTCCCTAGAAGAGGTGGGGGATATAAAGAATGCCTACCCTGTCTTCATATGGTTCAAGTGACAAACTAGTGTTTAATTCCACTGAATGTCACCCTGGGAAACCAGTGAGTTCACTGGGGCTGTTTTCAGAGCACAGCAAGGAGGTATTAACAGGAGTGTCTGGTGATACTACGGAAGCCCCTCAGACAGTCTTCACCCAACACAAATGGTGGCTTTCACAAGGCTGTAGACGTGAAGTTCTGTCCCTTAGTCTTTTCTTATCCTACACATGTTAATGCCTCCCTAAGGATCAAACTGCATACAAATGGGTGGGCTGGCTGGACACTCAATTGAGGTTCAGAAACCCTTCTGTCTCCTCCTTCTAGGACGAAGTATCAACAGTCCATAGGCTCCATCACACACTTTTTAAAGTAGTCACGGATAGCCTGAAGATGGCGTTTGTTTTGCCCGGAGGATTGTGCTGAAACAACACTGGTCTGTCCCTGAAATGATCTGAGGCAGAACTCGCCTCCTTTTGTGTACCTTGCATAATCAAGTCTTTCGATAATGGGCTTTTAAAATTATTTTTGAGACATTGAGCCTCTGCCAGTGGATTTTGTCTTTAAAAAAAAAATTCAGAGCGTTCTGGGTATTTTCCAATTTTATGTCTGGTTATAACCAGGCCCATTTCTCTTTTAATAGCACTTGAAACAGAATAGTTCTATTTCGAGATAATTTCCCTATGTTTCAAAAAGACTAGTTGTTGCACTTTGATATGACAGATGTTCAGGCTCGAAGGAGCTGGTGGGTCAGATGCACTGGCAAGTTGATGTGTTTGAGGTTACACAGAGGTGAGTTCATTCTCCAGGAATCAGAGGATCCATTTCATAAACTTCTGAATCTTATTTTCCCCACAGTTGCAACTGTCATTTGTATTGGATGGATGATGCAAATTCCTAAAACCCTCCAGGTCTTTCACTGCTTTGTAGGTGACGATTGGATGGGGGCTTAGGTCCCACTGGTGTCACGATCCTTCTGCAGCCATGTGGAAGTGTGTGTGGCCAGTGACTCACCCTTCACAGCCATGTCATAAGCAGCTTCTTTATGTTCAGCTCAGAATCAAATGTTAATCAGATCTTAATAGGACCATCTCCTTATAGCAGGGAAAATGGCCACCAAAAGCTTGAGGCTTTTGTGCATGTCATTTGTAACCCAAATATATACTTCCACGCCTGCAATGTGGAAAAGTTCAGGGAATAGTTGGAGCTTTTGCAAATGTGGGTCACTAGCATTTCAGGCAGAGGATTATAATCATCCCAGCCTGAAAATCGGGCCCTCTGGGACTCTTACCAGAATGGTGTAGTATTGGGAAGAGTATTTAAGGGATGTTAAGCGGAATGAAAGGTACTCGCTAAGCTTCAGGCACATGAACTAGCCAAAAAACAACGATGACATAGAAAAGTACATGCCATAAACAATGCTTAGCATTTATGTAGAATTGATTTAGAGAAATGAAGTTTTTCTATTTTTTTTTTCTTGGACTCTCACATTGTGAAAACAGGCCCAGACTCCTCCTTCTGACAGTGCAGAAGGCAACACATGCCCCTCTAGAATAGCTTCTTCATTCGCTAAGTACTGTGCTGGCGTCACAGACCTGAGGGAAGCTTCCTGGGGACCACACAGGTCTGAAAACATAAGGGAAGCCTTCTCTGAGGATAATTCCAGACAACAACTTGGCAAAAAGGGGAAGCTGACTGTGAAATTCCCAGTTGAACAGAGGCCTTGGGAGGAGATGCCAAAGTCCAGACTCATAGAATCCGTGGGCACTGACAGACACAAACATGGATCCCGTCAGGAGACAGGCAACCCCAGTTTAAGCTCTCGGGTTCTCTACAGAGTGAGCCAAATGTGGACTCACAACTTTGTTGGCGAAAAGATCATGAGGGGTCATCCCGGTTTGAGATACTAGAATTATTAAATCAGAATAGAGAAAATCCAACTTAAAAGGAAAAAAAAAACATGGAGACATACAAAAGTAGATTTTTAAAAATAGAAAAAGAAAAGAAAACGGAGTTTTTGCTATTACACATGCCTGGAGGGCAGGGTAAATAGCAGGTTAAGACACAGCAAAGAGAAAATTAGGGAATGTGAAGACAGATCTGAAGAATGTGAAGAAATCCCTCTGACTATAGTCCAGAGGAACAAGATATAAAATGAGAAGGTCAATATATATGGAAGATAAAGAGAGATGTTTCACTATCCAATCAGAGTCCAGGAGGAAGGTATAGAGAAAATGGAAGAGAGGTCAAATTAAAAGGTTTTTTTTTTTTTTTTTTTTTTTTTTTTTCAGAAACTTTGGAAAGACGGATGCAGTGATATGGGGAGTACAACAGTCTCTAAACGCTACAGTGAAATTAAACCTGTGTCTAGAAGGGCTGGGAGAGTAACTCAGTCGGTAGAATGCTGGCCTAGCCATGCACAGCTCCGAATGCATCACTCAGAGCCACACGAACCGATGTGGTGGTGCACGCCTGTGGTTCCAGCACTTCAGAGGTGGACGCGAGAGGATCCCAAGTTTAAGTAAATTTTGGCTACAGAGTGAGCTTGAGGATGAGCTACACTAGAATTTAAAGAAAGAGAGAGAGAGGTAGGAGGAGAAGGGAAGGAGGGAAAAGAAGGAAAAAAGGAAGGAAAGAACACGTTGAACACTACAAATGGACAGAAGACAGTAAGATAGTGTGTTTATAGAAGAAAATGCGTCACTTGCCAGGAAAACAACTGTGTTGGATGCTTCTTTCTCAGCAGAAAACCAGAACTAAAGAGACAACAAAACAGCACTCTCTCAGAGCAAAGAGAAAATAACAGCCATTCCACAACTGTTCACCCAGCAATGTCAGCTCCACTTGGGAGAGCGAAGTAAAAAACATTTTCAGAGAAACACAGATGGCGGTTTAAAAAGGGAAAAGAAAATGGTCTCGTGGGTGGGGGAAAGGTCTGCAATTATTGAAAATTAGATAAATATTAACAACCTTGTTTATAGGAAAGTTCGTATCTAATTACCAGGTGTCCTTTATGGAAATAAAAATGTTTAAGGGGAGGGACAAACATAAAGCTACAATAATAGGAAAGTTGGGAGAAGAAATGGCTGTCACTTAGTAAAGCATTAAGGCACTAATATTAAAGAATAATTGGTTTATGTCTAACCTTTCCAGGTAAACCATGAAACCATAGAAATAAAGTTCACTGTAACTTCTAAATAAACAGAAGAAGTGACAAGTTTTAATAACAAAGGGGGGGAGGAAACAGAGACTTTACAAAATGGGGTAAATAAGCCAAAAATAACTCATACTAGAAAGGAATAGAGATCTGTCAGTCATGACCGTAAATGGAAAAGGACTCAGCAGATAACAGATGGGGATTGTCATGCTGGGTGTTTTTAAAGTTTGCTCTGTGTTATTCACTGGGGACACATTTAAATGCATGGACCAGGAAATGCTGGAAGTACATGATACACAGAGCAAACATTAACCTAAAGAAAGTGAGTCTTTACTGTCAGGAAAAATAGACTGTAACATAGATGAAACCGACCACTCCCTAACAACCAAATGTTCAATTTATATTGAAAGTAAAACAATTCTGAAGGTCTTACATACCCATAAAGCAAAACTTAGAGAACCCACAGGGAAATTAAGCTCACTACCAGAGTTTAACATCCAAGGATTCTCTTTATTGGATGATAAGCAATGTATTCAGAAGGAAAAAAAAAAAGTGCAATCAGCAAGTATGGTTTATTGAGCACACGTAGATTCATCAATGGACTACTTACAGAAATTGACTGTGGACTAGTCCATAAGAGAATGCTCAGACTTGCAAGTGTCCAGTGCCATATAAATCAATATTCTACTTATAATGCAACTAATTTGTAACTCAAAACGATATGCCTAGATTTTAAAATACTTTAAATGCTTTGCAGATGAAAAAGATCACAGCAGAAAAATTGAAAATGTTTAGGACTGAACAATAACAAATATACCACATGCTGAGGCTCACAGCTTGGAAGAGGAAAGATTATATGAGAGAAAAAGAGAGTCAAATATTTATTAACACAGGGGGAAAAAAAGCTGAACACTGGTGAGTTAGGTGCTCAATTTAAGAAATTAGAAAAATGATGGAATAAATTCATGAGAGTAGGAAAAAATAACCATAAACACAGAAATTAATAAAAATGGGAGACACAGCATAACAGAAGTGATTAGTGAATCTAAATATCGGTCTTTGGCACACAGATAGGTGAGCTTGTATCAGGAATGTTCAAAGAAAGGTTCACAGATAATTCCAAAGTGAAAACAAGGATGCGATGAGAGACGCAGCAGGGAGTGAGAGGGCGATAGTGTGCTATCACAATTACATGACAGACTGTGCACAAGCAGCTCAAGCTTACAAGAAACAGAGACATCTCTTTGGCTTTCATCGTGTCACATGTGTGGAGGTCAGAGGACAGCCTGGGGAGTCAGTTCTTTCTTTCTACCCTATGAATCAAACTCGGGTTATGAGGCCAATAGCAGCAAGCACCTTTACCCACTGAGCTACCTTGTCAGCTCCAAAGTCCCTTTAAAAATAACAAACTCAATCTTTTTTTTAAAGAATGCAAATAGCCCATAACCATTTAAACAAGTGGATCAATTGTTTAATTTTCCCCCAAATAGAATCACCACGCATAGATGATTTTGTTGGTAAGTTCATCCAAGCATTCAAAGGCAATATCATAATCATATGCAAACTCTTTGAGGAAAAATAAATGAAAGAGAATACTTTTCAACTTATTCTCTGAGTTGTTATACCTTTGATACTAAAACTCAAAATTACAATAAAGAAAAAAGCATAATGAAGTCTTCATTCATGAATGCAGAAGCAATAATCCTACACAAATATCAGCAAAATGAACCCTGTGTTTAATGAACAAAAAGATAATACTGTACCACTAAGCTGAGTTTATTCCAAGAGTATAGGGCTTAACTTTAGAAAATCTGTAATTATCATTCGGCACATTAGCATATTAAAAGAACAAAAGCAATATGGTTATTTCAATAGAAGAAACACACTCAATGAAATTCAAAATACCTATTTATGACTTCTAAAAATTAGCTAGCTCAAAAGAGAGGGGGATTACCTTATTCTGATGAAAGGAGTCAACCAAAACCATACAGCAAACATTGTTATTAATGATGAGACTGTAAATATTCATGACAGCAAGAAAAAAAAATAGAAAAGAAGCAAAAGTTATGAGGTTTGTAAAAAGAAAAACTTGAAGACTGTCATTTCTCACAGATGTGATTTCCCCATAAGCTATTTGGTCTACAACCTTAAAACTTATATATATATATATATATATATATATATATATATATATATATATATGTGTGTGTGTGTGTGTGTGTGTGTGTATATATATATATATATATATATGACATGTATATATGACAACACTTTTTAAATAGCCAAGATCTAGAAGCCATTCAATGTCTGCCAAAAATAGGATAGATGAACTGATGCAGGCATACAGTGATACTCTCTGTAGCAAGAGCATGAATGAGGCCCAACCGTAGTCAATGACACAGATCTTATAACTTATCACTAAGTGGAAAGTTCCATATTAACACAAAGTAATACCCATTGTATCGTTCATGTTGTGAGAAAAAAAATGTCAAGAGTAACTATCCCATTAGTAACTATTCATACTTCCTGAACCTTCCTTGTCCTTCTGCCAATCAGTCAATCACATCAGACTGTGAAACTGATCCCCCACCAACCAGATGAAATGAAGTCATCACCTACGTCAAGGATGAAAAAAAGAAGTCATCTTGGCCAAGTGTGCTTGGCACATCTGTTTTACATTTTTAAAAAAGAAATGCCTCGCCCAGCTACTTTCACTTTGTTTGTGTGTTCCTGGGTGTGACAGTGAGATGATTCTTTGTTTCTAAGAATGTGAAATACATAGACATGCTCGGCTGAGCTCTGCTGGGGAGATAAGGGTGGTACTTACTTTCTGATGGGGCTAATGGATAGAAAGGATACCAGGGTGGAATGTGGAGTGCAATTGGGACTTAGAGTCAGTCAGTGCTGGGTATAAATTCTGGCTCTGCCTCTTCCCAGTTGGGAACAGAATCATACAAAACAAAGCTTCCTCTACTGGGATTATTCATTTTGTTATTTTCTGGGTTGTTGTGAAATAAATAAGATACTGTCTGTGAAGTGTCCATCTCAGATAGTTCTGAAAATGGCAGCTGGTTGTTATTAGTGTTACTGTTCCTTGTGGGCCCCTTTACTAGAGTCTAGTGACTCGTGGCATATGGCACAGGAAACAAACAGAGCTGAACTCAGCAGGTTCCTTTATAGGCATCTTCTCCAAGGCTGCAGAGGCCCTTCAGACCTCAGATGTGGCCAGTCTGCTCAAACTGGTGTTTTGTCGCTGAAACTCTTGCCAGGACCGCATTCACAGGGTTGGGCTAAGACCTCAGGAGCTGCTAACTCAACTGCCCACAACTGCAGTTCCCACAGATCTCAAGAATCAAGAGGTAAAAAATAAATAAATGAATGAATAAAAGGTGGAGAAAGAAGTGAAAAAGGAAGAGCCTGGAAAGATGGTTTAGTGTTGGAGAGCGCTTGGTGCTTTTCCAGGGGGGTGAGTTTGGTTCCTAGCACCCATGTTTGGGCAGCTTGCAACTACTTATAACTCCAGCTCCACGAGAGCTGATGTCCTCTTCTAGTGTCCTTGGGAACTCCCACAAATGTCTCTTTTCCTTTGTTTTTTTAGGGGTGAAGAATATGTATGTCATATTATGTATGGTAAAACACTACACACACATACATACACACACACACACACACACACACACACAGGGTCTTTTTCTTAAATAAAGAGAGAGGTCCTTTCCAGCTTACCTTGATGGTGAGAGCTGCCTGTATCTAAGGCATTTTGATTTGGAACTGAGAAAGTAGTCTCAAACCACTTTACCCACTCCATTTGGGACTAATCAGGCTGCCTCCCACTCTCCGCCCTCACCCTGCCCTGTGGATGTGCAGACATTTAGCACATGAAAAGAATACAGCACCTGCTTCCCTAGCCCTAAATTTTCTGATTTTTGTAAAAGCATCTAAAATAGATTTTGTATTGTGTGGTTTTTCCGACAATGCTGTTTTTGCAGTGCTTCTGCATAATTATTTGTGCTTAGTGTTTGAAAATAACCTTGTCCCGAGAAGGAATATAATGTACCTATTAAATATAACCCATATTAATATGGCCACCCACCCGAGCCAAATTGGAAGAGATGGAGGAGGGACATGTGAGTAACCAATGTTTGGAGTTCTGGAAGGGAACCCTCAACACATCAGCCAGACTTCCACTGAGCTTCACCAGAGTCCACCACCCTTGCTCATTACCACTGTGACTTCTGGTTCACCCCACAGTGACCCTGAGGCATTCAAAGAAGTGTGAAAAACAGGAAGTGTTCCTCTAACTCATAACAGGAACTAGGAAGAACTTCAAGTTCAGGGTCCTGAAAGAATTAAAGTGCAATGGTTACTGCAGAGATTCAAACAGATGGAGGTTGCCAAAGAAGCCATCCTGTCCCTTGCCTGGGATAAAGAAGATGCTATCTGGGACATTCGTTTTTGTTGTGGTTTAGTAGTACGTTTGATGCTTTCTGGCAGAAATGTCCCTGAAGGAAATGTGTTTTTTTTTGTTGTTGTTGTTGTTTTGTATTGTTTTTTTGTGGCTTCAACAAATACTCTTTGGAGCCGAACAGATCGAAGATGAAGGATGGAAAGCATTTGGGGAAGTTAGAGGGACTATAAGCATGGTTATTAGGTGTGGTGCCCGTGACTTGTTTCTTTCTGTTTGCTCAACGGTCCTAACACCACAAGAGCCAACTGTGTTGGGGTGCAGTGTCTCGTCTACCAGAAGAATAGGGTGAAGGGTAGTTGCTCCTCTGATTCCCCACTAACGGCCAGCAACCCCTCTGTAAGGGCAGAGCGATGCCAGGTTTAGCCTGGTGGGAAGAAGCAGGCGGAGCTGGGAGGCCCTCCCCGCCAGATACCGTTTCCTCCACTCACCCTGCTGCACACTCTCCAGAGAGCTTCCTTTGCCTTTCATCTCCCCGAGACACCTACATGGCAAGAACTGCTGTCTTCCACGTGTGATGAGGACACCGAGACACTGAAGGGACCTGCCTTAGGTGACCAGGCTTTGGCTGCAAACACAGACATAGTGATGCCAGCCCTTGGGCTCTTTGCTTTCTGCATCTTTTCATCCACAAATGCTAGCTGAATTTCAAGTAGGCAGTCCACCTTTTGAAGGCAGGTAACATTTGGATTTCCCAAACTCTCATCCCACAGCATCTGTTCTGCTGCTAGCTGCCAATAAATATTTACAGAAATTGAAACGTTACCGCTCAATGGGAAGGTCCCTGATGGTCAGGTCAGGGCTCCTTGACAGCTGTTTTGTGAGCCTCACGTGACTCCCTGATCCAGGTGGATGATCTCTGCATAAAAGGACTCAGCGGTCACCACACTCACAGCTTCCAAAGCAGGAGATCTGCCAACTATGTCCCTCTCCACCCTGCATATTTAGGAGCCAGATCTGGGAGCCTCCTGGTGCCCTGGAGGGTATCAGAGGCCCTAGAACACTGTCCACAAGAGTAGCTTTGACTCTCAACAGAATCATTTAAGAAGAAGCATGGGAAAGGGCATGGCTGGCCTGCTTCATAAACCCTGCTCATTTTCAGTGGCGTGAAGTAAGAACTAGGTGGTAGAAATTGGGATCATCAGGTACTGCCAAGTGAAAACCACTAAAGCATTACAACAGAAGACTCATTAGCATTTCAGATTGCCTCTTTGTTGCATGCTGCTCTTCATTCTTTTTCTCTCTTGTTTTACAGTTTTATTTTATCTATGTATATGAGTGTCATGCCTGCATGTATGCCTTTATACCACACATGCCTGGTACCCTCACGGGTCATTAGAGGGATTCGAATTCGAAGGAACTGGGATTATGGGCTGGAATTATATAAGTGACCTTGTGGGTGGTGCTAGGAACTCAGTCTACGCCTTGTACAAGAACAAGTGCTCATAACAGCTGAGCCATCACTCCAGTCCTGCCTTTTTGTTCTTTTGTACAGATGTCCAAGGCTTGATTTGACATAATATTCAAGGACAACAAAGTATAACTTCAGAAAGTCCTCCTGAGAGTCCAGTTGGGAGTGTTGGGTACTGTCAAGATGAATCCCAGTGTTCTCGCCCCTAGCCTGCCTCTGCTCCCAGAGTCAGAGGTTCACAGTACAGAGCCATAGTGACACACATGCCTATTGTCAATATGCTCAGACTCTTATGATGTCAATCAGCTTTTCCTGTGCCCACTACAATCCGTTTGTACTCTAAGAACCTGGCAAGATTACCCTTAGCCATGCTCAGACTCTGGTACAATGTAAACACTGCATACTGACTCACTCTCCCGCATTGCCACTTACCAAACAGCCTAGAGACGTTCATCCTTACCAACGGATCAAGGCAAAAGGCCTCTTTTGACAGGAACCCTGTAGGTTAACTAATTAAGATGACTAGTTTAATACTGACTATTTTGTTTTTGAAATCCAACATTGGCCCTGGAGAGATGACTCAGAGGACAAAAGTGCTTGTTGTGCATGCATGGAGACCTGAGGTTCAAATTCCATGTAAAAAGCCAGAGATGGCCAGGCACTGTGACGAATGAAGACAGGAGGGTCACTGGGGCTTGCTGGCTGCCAGCCTCACTCACTTCAGGTTTAGTGAGAGACCCTGTTTCAAGGGAATAAGGCAGACAGTGGCAAAAGTACCTGAGGCTTGAGAAATTTCATAACTCCAAAGCCCCAGAGAGACCCACAGAAGGCCCCAATCTGTTTGGCTAAACTGACTCCACAACAGGCTTCATTTTCAACTTTTCCTAATTAGGCCTGAGTTTCTGTTTCTTGGAACATTAAAAAAACAATTTCTGGAAAAACTGGAAGCTCAAAGGCAGCCAATCAGCTTAAAGGTTAGCACATGGGCTTGAGCTAAGTCTAATGATTCAACAAACCAGAGGAAAAGTCCTTAGCAGCTCTGGAAAGTTCCTAAACATTGAGCCAATCCTAAATGCCCTCTTACCCCCTGAGTCACCACTAACCGATCAAACAAATGTCACCTCACTCCTTTGGAACTCCCCCTAATTGCCTTCACATTGCCTACAGCAACTGATTATGATTTGCCTCATGCTCTAGCAGTGGCATGATTTTCCCAGCTGAAGATAGCTGAAGATAGTCTACATTTGGAATTCTGAGGGTATAAAATGCCAGAGTCCCAAGGGGCACATGGCTGCTGCTACCTGTGCTGCTGCTGCCCTTGTTTGCCCCTGCTGACTGTTTGCTGGTTGAAGATATCCTGGTGATGAAGATCAAATTTGTCCCCAGGAACTTGATGCCCCTAATCAGTAAGAAGTAGTCTAATGATATCCCTTCTAACCTTCTTTCTCTCTTACCTAGTGTTGGGGGTTTGGAAGGGATGGGGTGGTGTAGGGAGGTAGGAAAAAGAATCCAACAAGTAGCCAAAAAGTCTGTGCACAGGGTTTCTCTATGATACTTTCTGTGCATTGTCTTCCACATGTGGGTTCCCTCTGTCCCCACAGACCCACTTCTGCTTTCATGTTACATGTGTATACTTGAGAGAAGACATGTGTCTGAGTCTGGTTTGCTCTGTGTAGCATGCCAATCTCCTTTGGACTCATGTTCCAGCAAGTGACATAGTTTCATTATTTGCAGCTGCCTGAGATGCCATTGTGTCTGTATCTCATATTTTTCTTTACTTATCCATCTGCTGATGGACACATGGGGTGGTACCACTTTAAGCATTTCAAGTGCCTGGCTCTATGGAATTAGTGGTATTTACACTATTGTGTTTCCGTTACCACCAACCACCATTCATCTCCAGAACCTTCTTCGCTTTCCCAATTCAAAGCTCCGTCCTCACTAAGCATTGGCTTCCATGTCCCACTTTTAATCCTCTCGCAATGATTCTGCTTTCTATGCCTCTAAACCTGGCTCCTTTAGATATCTCAGATACATGGAGTCAGACTCTTTTTGGTTTAGTTCATTTAACATATTGCTCTCAAAGTTACTCCTAGTGGAACAAGTATGGGAATCTACCTCCTTAACTGAAGATGGATGATACTCCATCGAATTTACCTTAGGGTGTGTGTGTGTGTGTGTGTGTAAATAGAGTTTATTTGATATCCTGATGGATAGTTGGCTCTTCACAGGTGCTTTCAAATAACAGTTAAGGAATGAGGTTGAGAAGCCACAAGATTTGCTGGGTGGATGGTTTCTCGGCTAGTGGGGCAGCAAAGACAAAGGCATGAGTAACTCCTAAGCATTCCTTAAGGCCCAGTTCCAACACTAGCAGGTTGCTTTCCAAAGCCCCCTTTTACTTTGCCAAAGAGCTGGTCACTCCAGTCTCTGCTTCCAAGTAACTTCAGCCTCATTTATCTCATCACTCTGTTGCCCTCCTACCAGGCAACTAAACTGTCCAAACCTCTCCTAAGAAACATTTGTCTATCAGCTGCAAACAAATTGTAAGATCCATGGGTTGCAGCTTCACAAACTGTGAAAATGATTGATTTAAATTTTTGTTTACTCTTAGTACCATAAGGAAGAGGAGATAAGGAAGAAGATGAAAAAGGAAAGAAAAAGTGCAGGTTGGCAGAGAAAAATAAGCAAGCGCTTGTGACATTTTCTAGTTAAGCTCTGTATTTGGAGCCGGAAAGGGATGGATATTGGAAATCACAAGCATGGTGTACTTGCTTGATCCCGGGGTAAGGGGCTTTATTCAAGCTTCAGAGGTGGATATAACTTGGTTGGGGCAAAGTGAGCCCCTAGGCATCCTGGGAGGTGGTGAGGACATGTTTCCAGTGCCCCTTCCCCTTCTTACGTGACTGAGGCTCAGACATGAAGAAGTGCTTTTATCACTTCATGAGTGGTCAGTGGGATGATAACCTAGAAGGGCCCCACAGAGCCCTCCAAGTCCAACTAGCAAGCTGTGGGAAGCTCGCTGTACTTCAGATCTTTGCTGGGAGGATACAGGAAGAGAACATACAGAGCAGACTGACTCTGAAGTTTTCAGCTGAGTGATTAGAAAGTGGATGTATTAAGTTAGATGCTTAAATGCCTCTAGGGTTCAATGGTGGGGTGGGGAATAGGCCTGGCTAGTGGGTATCAACAGCAGAGACTAGTTTCAGACTCTTGAGCAGGTAGAAGTCACCTTCTTCAGTTAAGGTGACTATTTCTATGATGAACTACCATGAGCAAAAACAATGTGGGGAAGAAAGAGTGTATTTGGCTTACATAGTGTTCATCACTGAAAGAAATCAGGGCAAAAACTCAGGGCAGGAACAGGGAGGCAGGAAGTAATGCAGAGGCCATAGAGAGGTGCTGCTTACTGGCTTGCTCCGCATGGCTTGCTCAGCCTGCTTGCTTATAGAACACAGGACCACCAGCCCAGGGATGGCACCACCCACAATGGGCTGGACCCTCCCCCATTAATCACTAATTTAAAAAAAAAATGCCCTAGAGGCTTGCCCTTAGCCTTATCTTATGGAAATGTTTTCTCACATGAGGTTCCCTCCTCTCAGATGATGTCAGGTTGTGTTAAGTTGACATAGCCATCACACCTTCTTTGGGGATTTTACTTTCAAACTACTTGTCTAAGGAAGTTGTATGGAGAGATTTCCATTGACCTGGCAGGTGGGGAGAGCATTGTCCTGCTATTGTCAGTGTCTAGATTTCTTGCTCTTAAAAAGTTGTTCCTCCCCCTCTGTCACCTCACACACTGTGACACCCAATTCAACAGCCGCTTAGAGTCCAGGCAGAAGCAACTTCTCTCTCACATAATATATTGCTGAGGCCATGAGGCTGCCATGAGTCTGGGATTGGCCTGAAGATGAGGCTTACCTCCTGGTAGGCAGAGAGCAGAGGAAGGAAGCAGAAGGACTGTGTGAAGGCACACCCCCAGAGACCTGCTGCCTCCCAGAACGAGAGTGTGAGAAACTGGGACTAAACAGTTAATAGGAGGACCAGTGGGAAACATTTTATATCAAGCTATGCCTTGGACTGCTAGTCAGAAATGGGGCTAAAGGCACCTATATTTGTGAAAGAGTGTGGTATTTAAAGTCTGGCAGGTTTAGCCCAGTGAAATGTCTTTTACCAGAGGAAAAAATAGTAGGTGGGACCCTCTTATCAGAGCCTTCTCATCTCTGAGACTCTTTTCTCCTCAGCCTACTCCATGCATGGCAAGAGCGCCTTGAACAACCATTTTCTCCATCAAAAGGGCTCTCTGCCAGCCTTTTAAAATAGTTCTCTTCACAACAACCCACAAAAAATAAGAACATCAGAAGAAAGAGAAAAATATATTTGAATGGTAAGACTTGATGAGGAAAAAACTAAACTCCTTCCCTGGAAGCTGGAAAAAATAGAAATTGTCCTATGGGAAATAAGATAATTTGGAAGGAAGGAAGGAAAAGGCAGGCAGGCAGGAAGGAAAGAAGGATGGATAGAAGGAAGAAAGGAAAGGTGGATGGCTGTAAATAAAGTATTGGTGGGGATGGGGAGGGGGACTAGAGAACATGCTTTTGTAGCAACTGGACATGCTCCCTCAGAAACACAGGCATCAAGATGAAATATGTTCTAGACATCCTGAAAACACAGAAGAGTTCAGATAAGTTAGCTGAAGTGTGGATATAATACCCATATGACTCAATTTGTGGACCCATGAAATGGTGCACTAGCAGAGCCTTCTAAATGAGTGTATGTTAGCCATGTATTATGTGTAGGTTGCAGGGGGGCCCAGAACACACAATAAAGAATGTATGTGCTGTTTACATTCATTATTCTCAAATCTTTGGCAGTCAAGCAGCAGGCAGAACATTTTCAACTACAGAGGGACACTTAAGGGAGGTCTGAAGTCCCTCCTGGGGGCCAGTTGAAGCGGGGAGAAAACCCGAGGGACAGGAGAGCCTGGAGACTGTAGGACTGAGAAGGCTTGAGAGAAGGAACAGAGAGTAGAGGACATGTATGCCAGATGACAGGACCCCAGAGGATGTCCTGCTGTGCTTTTTGGTGCTGTGATAAACACCACAAGCAAAGCAACTTAAGGAGAAAGGTTTTGTCACATCTTATAGATTACAATCTATCATGGAGAAAAATCTAGGCAGGAACTCAAACAGGAACCAGTAGGCAGGAACTAAAATAAAGGCCATAGAGGAATGTTGCTTACTGGCTTGCTTCCTTGCTTATGTTCTGTTAGCTTATATAGCCCAGGCCCACCTACAATAGTTAGCAGTAAAGAAAATGCCCCACTAATATGGGCCAATCTAATGGAGACAATTTCTCAACTGATGTTCCCTCTTTCTTATGTGTGTCAAATAGTCAACAAAATGAACCACGAGATTTAACAAGCTTTCTGTATGCTCAGAGTACTGTGGCTGAGATTTGGGGAAAGCAGGCAAGGTCACAGAGGCAGAAGTGCAGTGGAACAAAGCTAGGGACAAGGTCAGGACCAGAGCCTGCAGAGCAACTGATATACAGTGTTGAAGGAGCCAAAGGAAGCCATGTTGGGAGCCTGCAGGCCTGTGAGTGAACCTGTCAGGGTGGGACATGGCATTCCAGCCACGACCACCTGTGTCTAAGGGGTTCTATAAGGAAGGATAGAAGGATGCTGGGCCATAGTGCTATTTACCTTCTAGTTCCCTGCATCTCTGCCTCCTCAGTTATACCCTCAGGACAATTTTGAGGTTGGCCTGCTTGTCTCAGGAAGACATATGGATGCCCATGCCTTCTTCCTGTGTATATTTTAGGGATGTACATTGACTGACTCTTGGGCTGGGGAGACAGCCTAGTGGATAAAATGCTCATCTTGTAAGCATGAGGAGCAGAGTTTGATCCCTGTAACCCATGTTAAAAAAAATGTCAGACACGTGGCACACACATGTGATCCCAATGCTGGGAGGTAGAGACAGGCAGATGCCCTGGGGCTCACTGGACACCCAGCCTGGCTTTGCTGAGTCCTAGGCACATCCTGACTGTCAGCAATGGTAGCCCCACTTCGAACCTTCCACTGTTTACTCAAGGGTTGATTTAGAAGTAGGATGAAGCCACCTGGCCAAAGACCCATACTGACTCTTCTCCTTTGTTATCTACACACACACACATACACACACAGACACACACACCTTTTCTCATTAAAATATTGACTTAAACATCACAAAGCATGCAGCTTTCCTTAATCAAAGCCCCTAAAAACACGCAATTGGTCATTATCTCCACATGGCCAGGTGTTATCTTCAGGACCAGAAGATTCATCTTCCTGTTGGAAACAATGAATGGTGTTGAGAGCCTGATTTATATGGGCGCTGCTGTAGGCTGCCAACTCCATGTTTTTTCTCTTTGATCCAGGATAATGTCTGTTTCCAAACAAAACCAGCCAGGAGCTCACAAAGAGAAAAACACATACCAAGGAGGAATTTTGGCCCCAGAGGAGAAAAGAAAATCCATCTTGTCTAACCAAATGTGCCCTTGAGGTCAAAGAAGAAGGCTGGAAGTCATGCAGGCTTTGTTCTGCTGTCACATTGGGTTGTGCCAAGCACAGAGGTATTTACGACTGAGTTGACCCAGGAGAGGGCTGTAGTGGGTATTGTCAGGAGAATAAAGGGAGGTGGGAGAGTTGGCAGCTGCTGTTGGCAGAGAGGAGGGATGACGGTTAGGAGGAAGAGTCTTGACCTCTTGTACTGTTCTAGGAAGGGTTCATCGAGGGTGAGAGGAGCACACCCCTCAGGAATGGGACTGAGTTCTTGCCTCCGCCCTGCTCTGTGAGTGACAAGCTCTCTGGAAGCCTGGGCTTGAGATAACGGTGGGTGCAGCTAGAGTCTCTGTCTGTTTTGATCTCTGCAGTGAAGATTTGAGGAACACTTACCCATGGTGGCCCCAGTTCTTAGATTGCCACATCTCACAGTTCTGTAAATGATCCTTGTGCAACGTGTTCTACTCAAACCAAGAGCAGTGACTTAAGGTCGGAGACAAAATGTACTGGGATTGAGCCAGGACCAGGGCTGGCTGTCGATCTGAAGCTGTGAATGATTTTTACTCCATCACTTTAGACTTTAAAGTTATATGCACACAGATGTGAGTGTGTGTGTGTGTGTTGGGGGTGGGTTCTTCACATCAGATAAGGCGTCTTATGTTTCAATTCTTTCTGACACTAAAACCTAGAGTTTGAGCAGACGCAACAGGCTGAGCTTCATTCTACAACACTGCCCCAATTCTACACACCAGCCATGTGGGCTCAGACCCCACATACATCTGACTAACTGGCCACAAAATTAGGTGGGGGGTATGAATCTCACAATCTTATTCTCAAGTTCAATAGTTTGCTTCAAAAGCTGGAGAAAGTGGGGTAACGCTTTTATTTACCACTTTCTTATGATTATGATTTGACTGTAAAATGCCTCACATGGGCTTATGTGTTTGAATGTCGGATCTCCAGATGATGGTGCTGTTTAGGGAGGTTGTGAAACCTTTAGCAGATGAGGTCTAGCTGGGGGGATTGCACTGCTGGGAGCACAGGTCCTAAGGGTTATAGACCCGGTTGTGTGTTCGAACTCTGTTTCCTGGTTCACTGTGCTGCAGGCTAGCTCTCAGCCATGTGGCCATAATCATGGCAACCTATGCAAAGAGTAGAGCTGGGTTCTCGTACCTGAGAGGGATCCAGCAGCTCATCAGGAAGGGCAGGAAGACTAGCAGACCAGAGTGGGCCATAGGAGAAAGAGCAGGCAACAGTCATAAGCCTCACTGCATGAATACTGAGAGCCTCCAGCCCGAGAGCTTGGCAGGGCCATCCTTCCCTTAGTCTCCCAAGAGAAATAATTTCAGATTGAGAAAGCAGCTAGCTAACACCACCCAGCAAGTGGCAGAACCCAAATCTGTCTGTATTTCCTGAAATTTTTAATTCTCTAGCCTGGGATTCAAGGAATGCACTGTCCTGCCCATCCTTCAGCTTGCTCTCCATGTTTTTAGCCAGGGTCTCTCACATTGTTCCTTGTCCCAGCCCCAGCCCAACTGTGCCTTGTTTTATGAAGGAGCCTCTAGTAAGAGGAAGATGACCCAAGGCTGATAGGATCACTATAATATTCATTCAACCAATGACTTGCTAGCTAGCTTCTCATACCCGTTGTGATTCATTTGTTTATATATTTCTGTCTTTTTGCACTGGTGTTGAACCTCAGCACCATGCCATGAGGCCAGAACTTCAGCTCTGAGCTCTAGCTACAGACCTTTTATTTTTATTTTCAGACAGGGCCTTGTTAAGTTGACCAGGCTGGCCTTGAACTCACTTTGTAATCCAGGTAGCCCTTGAACTTTCGATCCCCCTGCTTCAAATTCCTGAGCAACTTTTGATCCTGCCATGCAGGACCTAGATGTTCAACATGCTCAGACAGGCTTGTGATTGATTTTGTGAACAAACACCTCACCAAAGAGTGTTAAATCCACCTCAAGAGCAACTGCATCAAAATCTAGCCCTGGTCAGACATGACTGCTAGCTAGAATGCTTTGGTTATTAAAATAGCATCATCCAGTTGAACCAGAAGACACTAGAAGGGCAGTAAGAAGTGCTGAATGAGGCATGATCATTTAACTGCAATGTAGAATCCAGAACTCTCTAACAAGAGAAGAGGCTTTTCCCCAAGGTTGAAGCCAAGCTCCCTTGGTGGCAAAGCTTGACCTATTTATAGTTTTTGTTTATGCTCCCAGTATGAATATTTATACGGTTTACTGTCGAAATATTAACAAGTTGATTGCAGAGTGTTGCCCTGCACTCTATTTGGAGTGTTACGCAATGTACAGTATGGGTGCTGAATTAGCTTTCTCAAATCAGGCAGATTGTATATCAAAACCTTACCTCCCTGCGGGGATTTTGCATAAGTAAAGGATTATCTTCCAGAGTTCTGCATCAATCAATAGATTTTCAGGTAGACATAATCAACCAACTCAAACTGGCTTAAATATTGAAAAGATACTGCTGAGTATGAAAAAGAAGTCTAGAAGTTGTGTGGCTTGACATGGCTCAATACGGACAAGACGTTAAAGCCCAATGTTCTCTGTTCTTTTTATTGCCTCTGCTTCCGGTCATCGGTTGGATTTATGCAAAGTTATCACTATTCACTGAAGAAAAGAAAAAAGAGAGGTTTCCAGCTTCATTTTGGCACCTGTATAGCTAAGAGGAGACACTGTTGTTCAAACATTCCAAGAGAAAGGTCTGTATCACTGTTGAGTGGACACAACACACGTGTTGGAGGAGAGAGATGGGAACTGCAGATTGGTGTTGTCTAGAGCGAGTTTGTTCCCTTTAGGGCTGGGAGAAAATGAGTTGATATGAACCCATATGGACTCTCAAATGAAAATCAGTAGTTGAGAGGAGGAGGGAAAAAGTGGTTATACTAAAGTTGACAGCCACCTCCTCTCCTTTTGTTATTCATGCCGCACACAGCCAGGCATACTAGATTCTACTTCATTTAAACCATATTTCTGTACAGATGATTGTAAAAATATCACTGCCAGGGCTGGGGGCATGACCTGGTTGGTAAACGTGGCTGCTATATAAGCATGAGTGCCTGAGTTTGGTCTCCATCACTCACTTAAAAAGCCAAGCGTGGTGCCGTGCACTTATTTGTAACCCCAGCACCGGGGAAGCAGAGACAGGAGGAGTCTCAGGCTCACTGCTTAGCCAGCCAAATGCAATCAGTGAGTCCTAGGTCCCAGTGAGAGACCTTGTCTCAAAAGGCCAAGATGGATGACTCCTGAGAAACACTTGACACTTGAAGGTGACCTGTACATATTTGGATGTACACACACACACACACACACACACACACACACACACACACCCTATATCTTACCGAATTCTCAGTGCCAGAACAGAAGGTCTCCTTTGGATCTGCATCCTTCTTGGTGCTCAGTATGTCCCAACACTGTAAACACTCAGCAAGTGCTCATAGAGCCGAGTTATTCCCTGTGTCAGATAAAAGTGGTGGCAACGGAGAGAAGTCAGAAGCAGGGAGTGGGGAGGAGATGGATGGAGGAGAACAATCTTCTCATTATATGTTTTTCAATTATATATAACACTTTGGGGTCAGGTGGTTTCAATATCAAGAAACAGAAATCCCAAATTTAATTCCCTGAGGATACAGGTGACATATTGTTTTACAGAGAGAGAGAGAGAGAGAGAGAGACATAGAAACAGAGAGATGGAGAGAGAAAGAAAGACAGACAGAGACAGAGAGACACAAAGAGTGTGGGTACATGTATATGCGTTTGCGGGGACATGAGTGTGGAAATCAAAGGAAAACCCATGGGGTCTGGTGCTCTTCTTTGACTGTGTGAGTCCGGGGGAATCAAGCTCAAGTTTCCAGGCACAGCCGCAGCACCTTTACCTGATAATCCATCTCAACAGCGAACACACTGGAAATTGAGCTGGGGCAGGCTTGGCACGTGCACGGAGGACCTGGAAACTCGAGTGTCACCGCAGATGTCCTTCTTTCACCTCTTTCTGTGCCCCCTTCCCACGACTGGCTTCCCCGCAGAAGCCGGGTGACAGCAGCACAGCCAGGCACGTCACTTACACGCCACGCTGCAGTGCTTACACTACCTGAAGTGAAAGAAGCTGGGCAGGCGACATGGAGGGTGCTCACCAACAGCCTGACGAGGCCCTTCGTGGGAGCAGGGCTCAGTATCTCTAAGAACTGTACTCTGTGCTCCTTTCTAGGGCAGCTGTAAGAAAGGAACGCGAGCTGGTAGCTTAAGCACCAGGCACCTAGTATCCCACAGTTGTAGAGGCTTGTTCAAAATTCAAGGCCCACAGAATTGGTTCCTTCTGAGGGCTGTGACAGAAGGGTCTCCTTCATGCTTCCTCCTATGGCCTGAGAAAGGCTGTGCTTCCCTTGCAGTTCTTTTCCTCATCTCCTATGCATGTGTGCTTATTTGTCTACAGCTCTCCTTTTTGTAGGGACACCTACTTTTTGTGTGGATTAGGGACACACTCTGCTCCTGTACCCTCATTTTAACTTAATTCAGCATGCCTGCGGTGACCTTATTTTCAAATAAGGGCTCCTACTGGGGTAATGGAGCTTATGATGTCAACACATGAGGTGGGAGTGGGGGTATAATTCAGTCCACAGCATGTGTAGTTTATTTCCTATGAAGCAGAAGCGTGGATAAGGCTTTTTTGGCTACTGAAGAAAAGCAGCCTTCCCCCAGCCCACAGCAGTGACAGACAGGAACACAAGCCCCAGAGATATATTCTCATCTTGCTGCCATCTCAGTCTGCAGTTTCCCTAGATGGCCTCTCTCTGGCAATCATGTGCTAATTTGCCCTTAAGAGCCTTTGTCCCTCTTCTGGACCTTGTCTAGTTAATCCTCCTGGCACCTGCTAGAAGACAGAATTTGACTTAGAGGAGAAAAATCTCAAGGGATTTAGGATAGACCTGGCCGAGGCTGAGGCTTCTGAAGTCTCCCAGCTGTTCAGAATATTCAGTATTGGATATCAAAGACTATGTTCAGTGCCAAGGTGGCAGAATGGCCTAGTGGGGGACATTCTCTCTGCAAGCACCCATGGGGTTGTAGAAGTGACACCGCTCCTCTATGAGAACAGACATTTATCACATCAAAGATAAGACCCTAAGAGAGGCACAGGCTAAGAAGGAATGAGGGCCATGAGTTCTAGAGGCATCTAGAGGTGCCCAAGGAGCTCAGGGAAAGCCCTTCAACTGAACAAGAAGAAAGCATTACCATTTGGAGCACCTGGTATGTCATCCTTCTTCCTACCTAAAAAGTCAAGATCTGCTCAAGGGAAGGTCGGGTGGGACTCACAATTGGTTTTGTTTTGTTTTGTTTTGAAACAGCTTCCTTAGATGTGAGATTAACATGCAATAATTTGCACCTATTTGAAGTACACCACTTGATCATCTCTTATATAAGCACATAACTTATAGCACCACTATAATAAAGTTAATGAGTCTGCCTGCCACCCCTCAGGACTCCTCTCTCTCCTTTACCTCCATCATGCCCACTCTGTCCTCAGGTACCCATTGGTCTGCTCCACACTACTGCAGATTAGTTTGCATTTCTAGATTTCTTTATAAATGAATTCAGATAGTACATACTTTTTTGGGGGTTGGGGGGAGTCTGGCTCTGTTCACTCAGTATAACATGTATTTATGATGTGGCAGACAGCAGCAATTCATTCCTTTTTACTGTAGTGTGTGGCTCTCCTGACATGGCTGTTGGATTAGCTACTTTTCTTGTTGTGACCAAATACCTGACAAGCAACAACTTATGGGAGGGAGGGTTTCTTTTGGCTCACAGTTTGAGGAGACACAGTCCATCATGGCAAAGCGAGGGGAGGGGAAGGATGAATGTGAAGCAGCTGTTTACATTGTGTCTACAGTCAGGAAGCAGAGAGTAGACAGTAAAGTCAAGCTCTAAAATATCAAGGTCTACTTCTAGGGACCCATTTCCTCCAGCAACTTTACACCTCCAAAAGATTCCAAACCCTCCCAAAGCGGTATCACCAGCGGGGCAATCCTGTTCGAACACAGGAGTCTATGTGACACAGTTCACGTTCAAACCACCAAATCTATGGACTATAATTTATTTATCCCTTACCTATAGGTAGACAGATTGTTTCCAGTTTCTGGTTATTATGAATCGAGTTGTTATGAACACTTGTGGGGCAGTCCTCCTACAAACATGACACACAAGGCTAAAAGTGGCGGTGACGCTATGGTTGGCTAGCTGTCTGCAGAGGGCTATAGGCCAATGCTGTGTCCCCAAGTGGTAGCAGTATTACAAAGGAGTAGAATATTTAAGAAATGGCCTGGCTGGGGAGTCTTCAAATCATTGTGTGTGTGTCCTTGAAGGTGATTATGGGGCCATTATCTCTTGTCTGCTTTTTTACTCCCTGGCCAGGAGGTGAGCAGTTTTGGCCTGTGGTCTACTCCAACCATGATGGCCACTACAGATGCCCAAGCAATAGGGCCAGGGATCATGAACTGATGCCTCCAAAACTATGATCAAATGCAACCTCTTTTTCTTTATAAGTCGCTTGTCTCAGATATTTGTTGTAGTGATGGAACGCTAACTCCCGGTGGCATGTTTGGTTTTGTTATTGTTGCTTTGGTGGGATTCACTCCCTTGTGCGGAAGGTAGACCCTTGTGTCTCTGCAGCCTTTCTTCTCAGAGATCGTTCCCAGCTTCTGCTTTACTCTTCTCCCTCCCTAACCCTTTACTGCGGCTTTAATCAGTAACTAGAGGAGGACTTAGGGGAAATAGACATCTGGAGGAAAAGCAGTTTGAACCAGTTCTGGGACTTACACGAGTGCTAACTTCTCCAGCTCTATCAATCAAGGCAACTGGCCTACCCAAACCTGCTCAAAGCTAAGAAAGAGAAAACCAAATCTCCATTACCAGCCCCCTCCAATCACACCTCGCCATACAGAGTGGCCATATAAAGCCCAAGCCACTGCCACCTACCTCACCCGTACCTTCTATGCCACATGCCCTTTGCTCGGATTGCCACAGCCCATTTGTAGACCACCCATGGCCTGTTTCTCCAGCTGAGACGCCTGGAAAGCTGTATGCAGAATGTGACCAGAGCATGCATGTCCTGACAAACATACTTTCATGTGTGTGTGTAGGAGGCTTTGTGGTCAAGTGTGTGGGAGTCAGGATGGGAAGGAGACAGGAACAGAGTGAGGATCTGGGAGCTAGGGGCTAGCTCACAACCCAGAACTCAAAGGAGACCAAGCCTCACCAGTTCAGGCTGGGTTCTCAGGAAGGCCTGTTGCTCAGACAGGAGGTTAGAATGCATTTTAGTTCACGACACTTCAGCTCATGCATTTGCCTCTGTAGACATTTCTACTCTAACAGTGGGCCCAGCAGACTAGGGATCAGCAAGACCACCCACCCTCGGCCTGCTTCTCAGAGCTCTTGTGGTACGTGCTTGCCTTTGATGCTTTCTTCCCTTTGGGAGCTATCCTTGATGTTAATTCTAATCTTTTCCCAACAGCATGCATATTGAGAGACAGAAGTGTGTGCTGTGGGTTTGGATGAGGGAGGGAACAGGCACATGATAGGATCTGTTCTTGCCTGTACATCTGGAGGCCAGGCTGCTAGCACTCTGAGGGACTGGGCTGATGTTTCTCCCCAAGATTATGCAAATTAAGGTAGGATGCTTTGAAGTCAGGCAGCTTGGTTTCCCAGTTCAAAAAAAAAAAAAAAAAAAAAAAAAAACTGCCCTGTGCAATGCTGGGCAAGACTAGTTGCTGAAATAGCTCTAATTTCAACTCCTCCCTATGACAGCCACTGTGTGGCTCCTCCCACTAAGTGACAGAGATGTCCCTTCTCCTGGCTCAGACCAGAGATGCCCTGTGACTTCTTGGTTTTAATAGAGTTTGACAGAAGCAGGAGCCTAAGCCTCAAGAGGCTTCTCCTTCCTCTTTCTTCCTCCCTCCTTCTGCTGCCATGGAAATAAGACAGAACTGGACTGCTTTACGCCAGGCAATGTAGAGTGAGCCTGGACCATTCCTGCTTTGCACCGGTGATAAAGAGCTCAGCCCAAGTGAGAAGAGCATGTCTCAAACCAGCAGAGCCCCTCCACACACACATATAAACAAATATTTATAAGAAAGCATGATTCTGACACATACCCCAAAAGGGACACATCTTAAGGACATTATGCTAAGTGAAAATAAAAAAGCCAGAAAATGTGATTTCACTGATAGACGATACCTTGAGTAGTCAAAACAACGAAGACAGAAAGTAGAATGATGGGCTCCAAGGTCAGAGGAGACTGGAAGTCTTTTCATGGGCACACAGAGTATCAATCTGTGAAGCTGAGAAGGTTCCAGAGACCAGTAAAACAGCACTGTGGACATACTTGTCACTGCTGACCACTGGAACCACTAGAAAAGGTTAAATGTCATTTTCATGTTACATCTATTTTAAGGCATTTCCAAAGAAAAGAAAGCAGCTGTGCCAAGCCAAGCAAACCAAGATAGTGAGTGCCTCAAACAGCCACCTTAGCCGCTGAAATGATGATGATGGTGATGATGGTGATGATGGTGATGATGTGTTGTATGTCTCTTAGTGCAACACATACAGCCAAACTAAACTGAAGGGTCACTGCTCTCCAGGCATCACAAGGTTATCACCATCTTAATAAGAACAACTGTTACCAACAGGAGACTCTCATAGGATTGTCCCTGTTAGCATTCCCTCCTAGAGAAAGTTGGGGGTGGGGAGAGTCATAAAATCTTCACCTGCCACGAAAGCCATGCACTTCCCCTTACCAGCTATAAGTAACCCTATCCCAGATGTACGCGGTGTTGGGAAATGCTAAGCACATAGACGGTGGGAGATTCGATAAAGATGGGATCCCATCCACAGAGCTTAGGAAGGTTGTCACCTAAGGCTGGGTTGGGATTTTTTCGGTAATATCCTTGTAAATAACCTCTCACCCATGTCTCTGTCGCAAAGCTCAGTTAAGTCACAGATTCACCCAATCGGACCTGGTAGACTTCTTTCTTGGTCTGTGGTCTGTCTGGGGTAACTAGATAATTGCTCCCATCTCCTCATGAAAAGTTAATGCAACACCATACATAACACCTGCAGTAGTAATGAAAGGCTCATGTAACATTCTTTACCTGGCTGCCTGGACCATCAGCCCTGTGTCTGGGACTAACAGAGAGAAGGACGTAGAAAACAATGAGATCATTTTTGAATAACGTATTCAAAATAACGTGCGAGGGGCACATAGGGGAACAACCGAATCCAGATGTTTCTTTCCATGGCAAACTGTTTGGTGTACATGCTTAAGTTAGCAAACGTTAGTTTATTAGTGTTCAGGAAGGACATTGATTGGAATCCCCGAAGAAAATGTTTGGGAGCATTTTATTTGTTCTTTATCAAAGAACGAAAATAAACCACAGGTGACAATTATGCATCTTTTGCAAATCTGTGCAGTGATGATAGAGCCTCTATAAGAAGGCGACGGAAGTGTATCCAGAGTTCATTCTGGAAGCCACAAGATGCAAGTGACCATGGCTATATTCACAGGGAAGCCTTCGTGCAAACAATAGTACCTGCAGATCTGAATTTTGTACCGAGAGATGAATGGGGATCGAAAGAAACCAAAGCTTTACAGACTCTTAGGTTCCTGGCTCTCCCTCCAAATAAACAGCACCATAATATCCACTTCCTGCTTTCCACACCAGAGCGAGTGGGATGGCCAGAGGAAGATTGTTACCAATTTACATGTAAAAGAACTGGAGATTATTCTTTACATTTTTTCCATTATTCAGACAGTCTACAGAGCAGCTAGGAACTTTAAAAATGGTTTAATGTCACTTTAGAGCATAAGATTGAAATTAATTAAAACTTACCGAATCTGCAGAAAACATATAAATGTGTGTGGACAGAGTATATGCATCCGAAATGATAATTTAACTTTGGACAAGTGGAGCTAATATGATCTGCCAGTAATATTAATTAGAATAATGCATGCATCTTAAAAACGATTAAACATTGACAGGAACAGCTGTGTAGGCTTGAGGCAATGTGTTGTTTAGAAGTACTCAGCGCAGCCAAGTTCAACTGCGTTGCTGAATCACATGCATCACCAGCGGGTAATATATCCGCCGAAGGAAACGTCGGAAAGGCATTGCTGCTGGATTCAAAGAATCCCCTCACTCTTAAAACCCAATTTCAAGAAATCAGATTATCTAAATTTTGACTAGCGGCGAAGTCTTGGCCAGTTGAGGAATACAAGATACAATCCTGCCTTGTGCTAACACGTGTGTGTACAGATAAACATTATTTTCAGAACTGACTGTTAAAATCTTGGTTAAGGTTCAACGCAGCCGTTTTATACACAAGTGTTGTTATCTAAAGAGGTTTGCAAAGACAAGTATGCTTCTCAACACAGCTAGTTTTGAAAAGCAAGACTTCCATGTTTTATTTTCTAATTGTAGGTATATAATGGAAAGAGAAATGTAATATATGCAAATGTAAACCTCTTCCTGTTGGTCTCAGTGTGCAGTAGAACTACTATACCACCATTTTCTATATGTGCAGCAATGTCAAAAATGCTGGGAAACTGTGCTTTAATCTATTATAGGCAATGTGCACAGCCAGGAAGGTAGACAGTATGGTGCTTCCCCCAAGCCCACCTAGCAACAAAGCATTTCTTGTAAAAACATCGGTTAATGGCCTGCGAAACACTGCTGTTTCATGGCTAACAGCTTGAAGAGACTGATGCAAGCTAAATTCTACACACTGATGAGGAACCCAGCTCTACAGAGGAAAAGAAATCATTCAAGCCCGTGGGCAACTAGTACCTCCGCTTTCTCACCTTGTGCCTTCTCACACAGCTTCTAATGATGAAGCCAGGGTAGAATTTAGATTCACAAGCAAGTCTTCACTCTTTTTCTAAGCCGTAAACGTTCATTATTTTAACTTCAGCTTCCTGTCATTTCTTTAGGGATGTCTATATTAATTTCTTTCTTTTTTTTATATGGTTTCTCTATGTAGCTTGGCTGTCCTGGACTCACTTTGTAGACCAGGCTGGCCTCGAACTCACAGCAATCCACCTGCCTCTGCCTCCCAGAGTGCTGGGATTAAAGGCATGCACCACCACACCTATATTCATTTCTTACTATTAAATACACCATTGGTTTAGATGGTATAAGTTTCCATGCTTTTACTCATGATGGTTGGTCTTGGTTATCAACTTCAAGAATGCCTAGGGAATTAATGAAACACATCCTTGGGTGTATCTATGAGGATATTACTGGAAAAGAGTGAACGGGGAGCAGCATTACTCCATGAGCTGGGATCCTGCACTAAATTAAAAAACAAAAACAAAAACGGGGGTGGGAGGGGGAGAAATCAGATGAGACTGGAATCCCCCCTGTTCTGCCTCCTGATCACTCCAGATGTGAGCAAGCAGCCTCACATTCTGCTGCCACAACCAAAAGCAGCTCCTGCCAGTGCAGGTTGCTTACACAGTAATATCATCCGAACTGGAATCATGCAGGAAGGAGGCTCATTAAGATTTAAGCAGCAAACTCGTAATCTCAGAAAGTTCCTGAAACTTACAAGATACCAAAGTGTTCCTCCTCCCACCCAGAAAAAGCAGTTAAGACTGCTGAGGAGAGAAGAGACTCTCCAACCGGTCGAACTGACTGTGAGTTGTGCAGACAGATCCAGGGCCTTTGCAAGCTATTACCCAGACTAGGGTAGACCGTTCTGTAATGCTGTTGCCTCTGAGTCATCCATGCACCTGTGTGTGAACCCCTATACTCCTGTAGATAACCCCAATAAATGAATTGGTTCATCAAGTGAAAGCATAACTTTTACATTTGTTTAATAATAATCTTCACAACACAATAATTGAGCCATTGTTACTTTATTCTTAACTCTCTCAGTTAATCTGGTTTGTAGCTTTCTTGCTCTAGCTCCTCTTCTGAGCTCACCTGGACCTCGCCTATCACTCATTCCCTTACTTCCTCCTCCAACTCCTCCTCCCCTGGCTGGCAGAAAGTCCAGCCCTACTCTCTCCCCTGTTCAGCTGTAAACCACTTTATTGGCATATCAGTGACAATTGGGGAGCAGTGTTTACACAACATTGAGACAGGAGATTCTCAGAACAAGGACTGCAACCAGATATGCTAAGTACAGAAATCAGTATTTGAATTACACGACAACTTTATGCCTACAGTGGAATGTTTTAATCTTGAAAGAAACTACCACCCAACTCCTGCCTCCTGCTTTTTTTTTTTTTAACTACTTTCCAAAATCTTTAAAACAAAGCCATGTGTTGTCCCTTGTCACATGAGACTGGAATATTGAGTAATGGCAGGAAGTTCATCTGTCCCTCAGAACATAGGATAGTTGCCAGAGTCATCCCTAGTTTGACAAGCCTCACAGGGATTTGTACCCCAGTGTGCATGGTTGGATGGACAATAGTCTTAGGAGTGAGGATAAACTTGGGCCAGGTTTGTTTCTTCTGTTGAGGACAATTTCCAGTCTGTTGCTGCAAGCTGGCCACTGCTGGAGCAGTAAATCTTAAAGCTTTGTGACAGGCAGTGAAGCCCTGTTCCCAGTACAGTCGTGGAATTCCACCCATCTTGTAAGCAAGTACTAGCAAATACTTAAATTAGGTGTTATAGTTTGAGGAGTGAAGAGCCTGCATTCCTGCCTAAGTGAAGCAAAGACCCAGCCATGCGACTAGCACCCACCTCTCACTGTGGTCAGAATTCGGGAGTCCTAGAAAAATCAGTGGCTCTGTTTCATGGAAACTTACAGAATCCACTCCCCTGTTCATTACTGAAAAGGTTAGACTAACTTTGTAACCTATATGTCTTCTAAAGCCTATAGTTTTGAGTTTTAGGTCCAGGTTAAGCTAAAGCCTCTTAGTACCTTTCCAGAGAGTGAAGGAATGTGACCCCATCTGTGAGGACAGATATAAAAAAAGGGCAAGCAAGCAATGACCTTCACTCAATAAAAGAAGGACCAGACCCTTGTCCTTGAGATAGCGTTTCTTAGCAACGAACCTAGACTTCTTCTGAGTAGCTTTTGACCTCCGGCCAAGAGCCCGCAGCCCTAATCTTCAAGGATGAGCTAACCACCCCCACCTTAAAGTGCAGCTGCATCCACACTTGGCAGGACTGGCCAAGCTTGAGCACCTAAGACTAACCAATTATCTTACTTTATAGCTTCCTCATCCAATCCTAAATTGCCAAAGCTAAAACTTCAAATTTCCCGCAATTTTTCTTTTAAAAACCTAAAGGCCTTTGTCTCCCGGTGCCACTCTTTGCTGACCAGCAGGGGTGACCCCGTTGTACAATGGTTAATAAACCTCTTGCTTTTGCAACGAGTCTTGGTCTGGGGGAGTTTCTGGGAAGGGCGCGATTGAACTCCTGAGCTGTGAGACCTCAGGTCTTACAGTTACAATGTACTCCCATGACTCCCTTGTATTTCTAGGAGATCCAGCGTTCATACATTTGTATTCTCTCCTCCTTCTCCCTCTTCTTCTGCCCTTCCCCTCTCCTTCTCAAATTTTATCCAGTCTTTTATTTAGAACTCACTGAATGTGCACACTTCATAGTAGTAGAATCCTTGAGAGGCTGAAGCAACTGGCTCTACTTACAATCAGAAGTTTTAGTTTCATAAATGCATTTTGTGAACCACAGTGCACTGTTGTCTCTTGCATTCACCGTTTTTGTTGTTGAGCATAATAATGTTTGCATATATGCATCCACTCTCACAGAGAGAGAGAACGTGTTTAAAGATAAAATACTGAATTTTTACACCCGTGTCACTGACACCTTAACCAAGATCTATTAATGCTCCCTGTCCTCATCTGCTTTTTACTGCTGTGATAAACACTGTGAACAGACACAACCCAGGAAGTGTCCTAGTCACCATTATATTGCTGCGGAGGGACACTGTGACTAAGACAACTCTGAACAGAGAAAACATTTGATTGGAGGCGGGGCTTATAGTCTCAGAGGCTTAGTCCATTGTCATCATGGCAGGGAGCATGGTAGCACACAGGCAGACATAGTGCTGGAGCAGTAGCTGAGAGTTCTGTCATGATCTATAGGCAGAGACAGACAGAGACAGAGAGATTATGGGCTTGACATGGGCTTTTGAAACCTCAGTGAAACACTTCCTCCAAGAAAGCCACACTTCTTAATTCATCTCAGTGCCATGCCCTGATAAAATCTATGAGCCTATAGGGGGCATGCTTATTGAAAGCACCACATTCCACTCCATGGCCTCCATAGACTTATAGTCATATTTTAATGTAAAAAATTATTTAGTCCAACTTCAAAGTCTCTCACAATCTCAACACTAACTACTTAAAAGTCCAAAGCTCAAAGTATCTTCTGAGACTCACAGCTATATAACTATAACTCCTTATAAAATTGAAATTAAAAAAAAAAGTATCATGTACTTCCAACATACAACAGCACAGAATATGCATTACCATTCCCAAAGGAAGGAAAAGAGGCACAGTGAAAAATGCTGGGCCAAAATGAGGCTAAAAAGCAGCAGGAAGGGCAATCTCCAAATTTGTCATTTCTATGTCTAATAGTCAAAAGTCTTCAGCTCTCTAACTCCTTTCAGCTTTGTTGACTACAACACACTTTGCTGCCCTGGGGACCCTGGGCTGGTTCCACACTCCGTCTTCAGCTTAATGGCTATCCCACAGCTCTGGCATCCTCAGCATCTGGAGGTCTCCAGTGAAATCCAGGCTTCAGCTTCACAGCTTCACGCAGTGGCCTCTCTGGGCCTCCATGCAGGGACACCCCAACACATGGCTGACCTCGTCGGCTTTCCTTAGGAAGGGAGATTCCATACCCCTTTCTTGGATCGTTGACTCTAAAGCCAGAACCATGTGGCTGAAGCTGCCAATTCTGCTATGTATTGGGGCTGGAACATGGCCCCTCATTCAAATATACATTTTCATTACCCTTCTGTCGTTGATGGTTTCCTTTGCTGCTTAAGCTTTTATTCAACTCCTTTCTACAAACTGGAAGCTTAGCTGGATGGGGCCTTGCTCTGAGGTCACCACTCCCTTTATTCCATTTAACATCAGACTTTTCTTTAAACTTTATCTCCTTGATCACCAGACGTGTCTCCATTATATTTTCGGTTGCTCCTTTTCTCCTCAAACTGTATTTTGTATTTCTCCTTGATCTACTTTCTTCTTTTTATTGCAGATCTGTATAAGTAACTGTGCAGCACAGTCAATACTAGACCTGAACTTTCCTCTGCCAATCCCATTAACCCAAAATGCTTCAGTTTAGCCTCCAGCAAAATTTCAGGACAAGGGCAAAAAGCCACCACATTCTTTGCCAAACTATCACAAGAATGCTCTGTAGGCCATTTACTAATATTCTTCCCTTCTGAGACTTCTTGAATTGGATCCCCACAGTTCAAACAGCCCTCAGCATTGTTTTCCACGCTCATGCTAGGATGGTACTCTAAGCCCCACTGACATCATCCAACAGATTTTGTAGTCTAAAGTCCCAAAGTCTTCAATAATCCTCCAAAAAACATCAAGGTCAGGCCTGTCACAACAATACCTGTCTTCTTGTACCAGCTTCTGTCTTAGTCACTATTCTATTGCTAGCAAGACCACGATCAAGGCAACTCCTATAAGACAAAACATTGAATTGGGTGCTTGCTTATAGTTTCAGAGGTTTAGTCTATTATCTTCATGGCAGGGAGTATGATGTAATTCAGGCAGGCACTGGAGCAGTAGCTGAGTTAGACATCCTGATCCGCATATAGAAGGAGCAACACTGGGCTTAGTGTGAAACCTCAGAGCCCTCCCTGAGCGACATACCTCCTCCAAAAAGCCACACCTCTTAATCCTTCTCAAATAACACTACTCCATGATGATGAAGGATTCAAACATATGAGCCTATTGGGGGCTAGTCTTATTCAAACCACCACAGGAAGGAAAGTCATGACAGGATGTCAGGACAGGAGCTAAAGGCAGGAACCTGACAGCAAGAACTGAGGCAAAGGCTCTGAAAAAATACTGTCATTTACCTGTCTTACATAACCCAGGGCCACTTTCCCAGGGGAGGCATGGCCCACAGTGTGCTGGGCCCTCCTACGGCAATCATTAATCAAACAAGTGTTCCACTGTGTTCCCCAGGCTAGGCTTGGCTTACAAACCTCCTGAGTATGTCACAGGCCAATCTGATTGGGACAGTTCCTCAGTTAGCATTCCCTCTTCCCAGATGACTCTATCTTCTGTCAAGATGACAAAAACAAAACCAAAAAGCCAACATCAACAACACTGATGCACTCCTTTTAAGAGTGTTCCTTTTGCTCCACCTCCTCAACAATGCTATTGCCAAAACTTTGAATTTAGACTTTCCAGTGGCCACAGTGGGATCTATTTTGGTTTTAATATGCATTTCTGCAACAAGAAATCCCACTGGGCACCTTTTCTAGCCTCTTTGTGAAGTGCCTGTTCACGACCTTTACTTACTTTTAAACTTTTTATTTCTCTCTCTGTATATGTGTCAGGGGTGTGTGTGTGTGCATGTGTGTACATTTATGAATATATATGTATGAGTTTACCATGTGCATAGAGACCAAAGACTCTAAGTGTCTTCTTCGGTCTCTCGCCACCTTATTTTTTTGTGCCAGAATCTCTCACTGATCCTGGAGCTCATTGACTTAGCTAAATTGGCTGGCCAGCAGAGCCCAGAGTGCTAAAATCACAAGCATGCAACCCCAGGCCTAGCTTCCTATGTGAGTGCTCAGAATTAAACTCAAGTCATCAGGCTTGGCCACAAGCGCATTTACTGAGCCCCACCACGCCACCCTGTACCTTATTTACTTCTTTAAAGAGGTAAACGGGGTTACCTGGTTTTTATTTTGATTTGTAGATAGGCATTCTTTAAATATTCTCTGGAAGAGCTCTTAGAAACTTTCTTCACAAATACTACCTGCTGTGCTAGAGGGATGGCCCAGTGAGTCATGATGACTTGAGTTTGATCCCAAGATCTCACATGTAGGAAGGAGATAATTTGCTCTCACAAGCAAGTTGTCCTCTGATCTCCACATGTGTGTCATCTCTCTCTCTCTCTTTCTCTCTCTCTCTCTCCCTCACATCAACACATACAATAAAGATAAATAGTACCGTCAGCCAATCTCTGTGCCATAAAGTTTTTCTAAAAGTTTATTAAAGGTTTAATGGCTTATGTTGAAGAATTTAAGTTCTTAATATAATAGTATTATTATGACTAATTCATTTTTTAATTTTGTTTGCTTATTCCAAGATTATGAAAATATCCTATTGCCTTTCTCAAGAAGACTGTATTGGTCTGTATGTCTATTTATATTTATGTCTCTGACCCTTCTCAAATTACTTTTGTATATTTCGTGAGGTGGAAGATCAAGTTATTTATTTGTAAGTGTTTATTGCATGTGACCATCCCCTTGACTTAGTATAATTTATTGCAAAGCTCATCACGTCTCCCACAGAATCTCCATTGTATTTTAACTTCCATCAGGCAATAATATATAGATATAGTTATTGATAGATATAGATATACGTCTTCCTTCTAATTCTCAGTTCTCTCCCATTGGTCTATTTTTTTTCTGCTCTCACAAACACCACGGAAGAAATCTCTGTGTGTAGTACAGTAAATCCTCTGGGTTTTTTTCTTTTTCCTCTAAGTGGTAGTTAAGCTGGTTTAGATTTCCTTTAATTTCCATGTGACTAATAGAATGCATGTCCAGTCCCCATAATCAGCTTCCTACAATTCTTTCCCTTATTCTTCGTGCATAATCCTTCCTTCGGAAGGGCTCTTCCCGGGCACTGGCTGGATGCTTGCTGTGTGTACCGAGGCCTCACAGCTCTGAAATCCAGCCTTTGTTGTCTTGGCACCTACAAGAGCTGAAAGCTCGGCATAGCTCTTTATCCTCCCAGTTATTATTTCCACTTGTGTTCCACACCCTGTGGAAGTCGCCAGTGACTTGAGAAGAATTAGTCTTCAGGACCTGGGGGCTCCCTATTGGCAGTTTTCTTTTCACTGATGTTTTACTCTTAAACCTCCAGCGCTTTGGGCCACCTAACCTCTTCCCCTTGCCTCAGTCAGACAATGGGCTCTGTGCAGGCTCTATTCTTTAGAAAGAGGTGTGGAATGGCTGGATTTTCAGCCACAGAGGTTGAAGCAGAGGTCGAGAGTTCAAAACCAGCTTGGGGGACACAGTGGGATCTGACTCATGAAGAAACAGAAAACAAAACAGAAGCACAAAACTAAAACATGAAAACAAAGAAAATTGCTGACCTCAAGGATCATGGTAGCTCAGATCTCCAATTCCTATCCTGCCCAGGATCATCAATCAGTTATATTCTGTCCAGCATTTCTAGTTGTGTGGATCAATAGACATTAGTCTGATATAAACTACTGCGTTATGATGAGAAGCAAAAATCACGGTATTTTTATTCATACAATGGCTTTTGTAAGATATGACACCGTGCCCTCATCGGCTCAGCGATGACTCTCTCTCAGCAAGCGACCATTCATCTGCCAGCCTTCCCTCCAGCTCTGGCTGCAGCACACAGATTCTGGATGCTCGGTGGAAAAGTGAGAAGAAGGTCCTATTTTGGCTGACTTACCATGGCCAAATGACCAAGATGTGGGAGGCATAGTCAGAGCATGAGTCGGGTGAGGCCGTAATGCTGCACAGGGACCCACCTCCAACAGACACACCACCCCCTGCCTGGCCCCCACTATGGTCTCTCGGTGACTCTGCCTGTCCCACACCCGTTCTGTCTCACCGGCTGTCTGGGGCTAGAGTGTCTTTGCTTCTTCGTTGTATTTTTCCATATAACTGTCATGGCAAAGACCCGGAAGTCCCCCACTTTTCACCTTTGCTGAGTGCTCAGCCTGAAATCTCAGTGAAGAAATCCAGTGCCCTGCCACATGGCAAGTGCTGGTTCTTCAGAGAGCAGTCAAGCTCTAGGGGTGCCTGGCTGCACTGCTCCCTGTCCACCACATCCCCCAGACAGACCACCACTGCCTGCTCCCTTAGCGCGCCCTTGCCTTTCATCTTTGATGTACCTTCCTCGACTCCCAACTCCCACTTCTCCTAGTCTTCTCCCTTGGCCTCTTATTTTCACAGACCCTTCCCTCAGCTCATTTAAATGTGTAGAGAACTGTAATGCCTTTCTTAGAGGAACACCAGATTCTACCCTAGGTTGTGTGGGGCAGGCCAGGTGGCTCCACTGGTGAAAGCAACTGCCTCAAACCTCAATGACCTGAGTCTGAGCCTCGGAGCCCACGGAAGGGTGGAAGAGGACCCTTCTCAAGGTTGTCATCTGACTCTCATCATTTACTGTGATGTGGTACCTGCTCTTCCTTACATGGTAATAAAGTAACACATTTTAAAAATGAGTGTTGTATTATGGGCTGGGGACATCTCACCCGGGACACATTACACATACAGTCCCATACACGGTGTGTTTTCAGGGATCAGTTGACTGAAGTAGTGGAGAAGCACAGGAGTGTGTATGTGTGTGTGTGTGTGTGTGTGTGAGAGAGAGAGAGAGAGAGAGAGTGTGTGTGTGTGCGCGCGCGTGCTCCCGCGCCTCCCACATCACTGCATCATTAGAGTTCATAAAGTCGGGACATCTTACCAGACATGTGTAATAGCTTCAGAATTTTGCTTGGGAAAGAATTTATTCCTCCGAGTTAGTATAAATGGGAACAGAATAGAACTGCCCAACCCACTGCCCACCAGTACGGCAAATCATTCTCGGTCGTTCCTTAGTGGCTCTTCGCAGCCTTGGCTGATACTCTCTGCGGGTCACTGGCCCCTTGTTTTACGGGCAGGGCCTCCGTGGGAGGACGTGAGTGCTGCACCTGCCTCTGCTCAGGAGCTGCGCAGACCGCCAGCTCAGCCCTCTCCTGCGCACAGTTGCTTGTGCCTCCTGTTGTCCTGCCGCATGTGAATACATCTGTCTCGTTGTCACCCCCGGGCTCTCATTTCCAGACTCTGCTCTAATTATTTTAAGCACCACAAAGCCCTCTTCAACAAAACAGCACAGCAATTAATTTTCCCTTATCTGAGAGGAGGTCGTGATAGATCCCCGAGCAAAGAGAGGCTCTGGGTTAGGGGAAAGAAAAGGGATTTTAGGACTCTGTTGTCATGGCTAATCCTTCTTCTCAAGGGAAACTGGTTTTCTTGTCCATAAACAGGTATTCTCCTTGGAATGTAAAGACATTTGAATCCGGCATCCTTGGGCAGAGTTACAATGGTAGTAATTATTCGGTCACACTTTCCAGTGTAATTTTCTTCTTCTCACGGCATCTGTATGCAGGCAGGCCCAGAATGCAAATGATATGATTGCTTTCATTAAATCATCCTTTTATGACTGTATAATTTCCGTAATTAAAACCTTTACTAATACATTCTACCAAGCACACAGAATGTTACACTAATGTATGGCCCTTATTAATTTTTGAAAAACAGGGGTGAAATTTGAATAACCTGCCTCTGTACACTTAAGAGCTCTGAAAAGAAACGCAGAAAGAAAAAAAAAGCAAAATATGGCTAATACAATTCTGATTGATTCAAGCTAATTAGCATTCATTGTTTCTTATTCCCTCTTTCCCACCTGAAAAGTCACAGAAGAGCATTAGCCTTGCCTAGTACATTAGTATTGGTGCTAACATTCCTGGCACATATTTCAAGTCCTATCATTTGCTGGATTCATATCAGGTTTGTTAGAGAGAGAGAGAGAGAGAGAGAGAGAGAGACTGTAGCTCTTTAATCATTATAATTGCAGTGATATCTAAGCATCAGCTGGCCCTTCCATAGGTCAAAGGGATAGCCTGTTCAGGGTCTAGGTCATCTCCCCTACTCAGTTTAGCAGTTGTGTCTCTCTGCTCCAGAGAGTTCTAGAACTCTTGTTTCTCACTCCCCAGCAAAACCTAGCAAGTGCTTATGATTCTTTAACCTGGTTGTCGAGCACGAGTGTGCCCACCCAAAGGCTCCTTCAGGCTGAAGCACTGGGAACTCAGATTTAGAATACAAATGGTTTTGATTAGATCTGAAAGTGAGCCCAGTGCACCGTGCTCATCTTCCACACAGCCAGCGAGGTCAGAGGTTCACACTTTATAGTGACAGCTTCAAGCAGCACGCTGGGATATACAGTGACTGAATGCCGTTTAAGTCTTAGCTGAAAAGAATAGTTCCTGTATGTGCAATGCAAGCACCAGCACTATGATTGGAAGGGGAAACTTCCCAGTGTGGAACTAAAAACCCATCTGAAGACCTCCGAAAGGGGGCAGTCCTGTGCTTCCACCGAACTAGTAATTAGTGACAACTTGTTTATGTAACTTTGACCTGTAGATTTTCTTTTACTGATGTGTGCTGGAACTCAATACCCTTCAAATTTAATATCAGCTTTAAGTAAATACAAATTCATTATTATTATTAAATACAAATTTCATATCAGCTTTCTTTAACAACTATTTCTGAACTTTTAACAGGTGTCAACCCCATGCCAAGTTCAGGATCCAGAGCCATCAATCGCTCCTTGTTGGACAAAAGAATGTCTGTCCATTCATTTACATTCTGCGACACCTGGCTCCAAAATTCTGTCCCAATACCACTTTTCTGTTCAAGTTATTTTTATGAAACTGTTTGTTTTTCAGTTTCTCTCTTAACCTGGCTGATACACAGGTAATTGAGACTCTATTATATTGTTACAACAAGCTTCACAGCACAAGAACTGAACAGTTATTAAACTATTCTTAACCCTCTAAGATAATATGGCTTCCTCCCAGTGTACATCTCAGAGATACTTGCACTTTGTAGCTTTCTTGCTCTGGCTCCCCTCCTGATTTTTCCTGGACCTCTCCAGTGGCTGAATCCCCTATTTCTTCCTGTAACTCCTACTCCACCGGCCGGCAGGAAGTCCAGCCCTATTCGCTTCCCTGCTTAGAGACTGTCTGTAAGCTGCCTTATTGGCATTTCAAGGGACAACTAGGGATCACTGTTTAGAGAAAAGTTTTAATATAGTTTAAACTGTGTCAAGTCAAAGATAAGTTAATCAGATTCATTTTTTACTATGATTATAAAGACCAATTCCAAAACTGCCCCCCTCTTGACTAGTAAATGTTCTCTTTTCAATTGGGGTTTTCTTAGACCCAATTATCCTGGTGTAAAAAGGACCTTATGGGTCACTAGTCTGGGGATTCTTTTTTCCTCTTTAAATGAATGTAGCTTTTTATCTGAACACTTTACCTTCCAGATTATGGCCTGGTTATTTATTAACTAGGACTGTCTCCTCACTATACTGAGAAAAACCTATGTTTCAGTTATTGGAGGTTGAAGGGGCCTTGGGATCAGTCTGCCGACAAAAAGGACAATCAGATCCTTTAAGTCATGTGGCCTTGGATGACTTTGTTAACTTGGTCCAAGAATCACCAGTAAAGAGAGTCTCAAGGAAGGATTTTCTGTACTGGGTTGGCCTATGGGCATGTCTGTGGAGGACTGTTAATAAAGTTCATTCAAGCTGGGAGACTCAGTCTACTATGGGAGGCGTCATCCCCTAGCAGAGAGTTCTGAACCCTGGGAAGTCAAGCTGAGCACATGTGAGCATGTATGCATTCATTTCTCTCTACTTTTGACTGTGGATTTGATATAATTGTTTGATGTGCTTGTCTGTGACTTCCTTATGATGGCTTCTGGAATTGTAAAATGAAGCAAACCCTTTTCTCCCCTAGGTCGAGTCTTTTTTAGGGTGGTTTATAATAGCAACAGAAACGAAATTAGGATGTCTCCTTACCCTTTCTGTGCACACCAGTGAAATGCAAAAATTAAAAGTGGAACCAAGAAAAATTCTGCCATCTGAAGTGGTTAAAAGGAAGCATATTTTATCCATTGCTGAAGGTCTCTGTCGTATAGAGATATAAGATTCCTGTCCCTGACCCCTCTCCCCTCAGCTTGTTTAATCCTATACAGGAAATGTGACTCCTGATAAAGAGTTGGATAAATGGGCATTCTTCCTTTTCCCTCTTGACAGCCAGAATGTTTTGCTTGTTTGTTAGTTTGTTTGTTTTAGGTACCAGCTCTTCTTTTGTTAGGAGTGGGCCTGGGCAGCCAGCACTTTCTCTGTATGGGTGCTTAATAAGCCACTTGCTATTACTCCAAGCCTCTGAGCTGTGCTTTTGACCAATCCTGGGACAGCATATCAGTCGACTTGTCTTAATTTTCAGTTAGTTCAGAACTTGAATTCAATTTTATTTTCCTTATTTTGGTTTTTTTGCAGTTTGCTCAAGACATGAATACACAGGTGTGACTTCTAGACCTCACTCACCTTTACTTCTTAAAACACCATGTTTCTTCTAAGAAATACTGATGCATAGTCAGCCAGGCTGTCTTTATTTCGGTGAAGATGAGTCTACTAAAGGGTTAACAGAGTATCTGTCAAATGCATTCCTGTGTTCAGCACAGGGTGTCCCAAAGGAAAGAATAACAACATTGGAAATACTGTAACTGGTCCCTAATTGCCATTTTAGCTCGGAGACCTAAAAATTAGAACCTTCATCAGCTGTCCCAAGGATTTCAGCTTGGAGCATACACAGGCTTCATTTCTGACCTTTCTTGACCGGAATCTTGTAATGTGAAAAGAGACCAGTAGAACAGCCAGCGCCACTCCTGCTTTGAAAGCTACTGATATTTGTGTCTCAGAAGCTTTCTTCTCATTGCTCGGTCTTCCTTTTCCTCTAAATTTTTAACTCCGCTGTTCTCAGACTTTGGGCAGTTCCTTACACACAAGAAGCCCTACCCAGCTTGATGATCCTCATTTCACACTTTCCTTGTGCCAGGTTCCTGATGTGCCAGAGCCAAGGCTGGACAGAGCCCAAAACCTCTATTGGGGCTGTGGTATCTTTCTGGGCACAGACTGCAGTTCTCGTGTTTGCCTTGCTCTGACTCCTGGACAACTGACTCTGGCTACACTGACTTCTAGCAGTGCCTTAACAAGTGGCTCAGCTGGTATCTGAGCACCACTCCTGCCCTGTGACCCACCACTGACACTTGTCATTCAACCCCCAACTTGCTGATGTCTCTTCTTGTTCTACTCTGGCTTTTCTTCTGGCTGAGGCTTAATGCACTCTTGTTTTGACTAGTGCTCCTTATTACCCAGGAACCCATACCCACCAGGAGCATCCCTATCCAGTGAGCTTTCTCTTTAGGTCAGATGGTCCCATGCCCAGAGGGGTGTGGTCCTCCCTTTCCCCATGGGTCATTGGTCACTGGCCCATGAGGATAATGGGAGAAGAAGTGACAAATGGGGTTTGGATGGCTGTGCATATGATGGACAAGACTTCCAGGATCAGCTTCAGAGAGGCAGCTCATTTTATTGCTTTAGGGGTGAGGTACATAAAAGTTCTTAGGATTACGGGTGGAAAGTACTGATTGGTCATAACACAGGACCTAATTATCATATGGGCAGACAAAGGAGCGGGACTCATGTGTTGAGTCTGTTCAGGTCTGTTCAGGGTCATCCTCCAAGTAAGGCCAGGCATCTATGCTCTTCAGGTAAGGTAAGGCAGAGAAGAGGAAGCCTTGCTTTGAAGGGGAGTGCCGAGCTCGGAGAGCTATCTAGATATGGTGGACTGTGACATTAATAGCATGGGCTTCCAACAGTGGGGACTTTCAGTAGGACTCTTGTGTCCTGTTCATCACTCCCAGCCTACTCCCGCCTTTGTCTTTAGGCATTTAAGAGAACAATCCATTTTAGCATCTCTCCTCCCTACACTAACTCAGTTCTCCAGATTATCCATGTCTGGTACAGACGGTGAGCAGGATAAGGGCTCCCTTAGCAACATTGTTCTTGTCTGCAGTGGAATCCAGCATTAAATCTACTTCCTCAGATTCTAGAGTCATGGCCTCTCCCTCTCTACTTTTAGTCTAAGAATGAGATGTATTCATCTCTTGTCGCCCTTTTTCATTCAAGCTCTTACCCACTGAAAGTATCTAAATTGCAGTGCTGTGTGGTGATTGATATGGAGCCACCATGTATTCAGATGTAAATTGCTTGCCCCCCCCTCAATTCTACAAACAAATCCTCATGTAACCAAAATGATGTTTGTGAATATTGCCAAAATTATCCCTGATTGGCTAAATAAAGTTGCTTACATACCTGGGTTGGGCAGAAGTGAGTTCACTGGCTAGGAGGACGGAAAGATCATGGGAGGGGAGGGAGAGAAGGGAGAAACAGGGGAGAGGAAGAGGAGGAAAGCAGAGTCACAATGGATTAGCATAAAGAAGAACATGTGGCCAGAAGGAACTTGCTCTGAGGATCAGGAGATGGAGAGAAGCAGCCCAGATGGAAAACATGTGCAAGTATTTATGGGATTTTAGATGGGAAGTAGCTCAGATAGCAATAATTAAAGCAAGTGGCATAGGATGTAGAGCTGGGAGATAACAAGGTAGCTTAAGAGGTTTATTCCTGCCCATTTCCAGAGTTCAGGCATATTAAAAATCTAACAGGTATCTGTGTCATTTATTGATATAGTACCAGTTTAAATAATAACTGCTGTAATAGTTATACATAATTAATAGTAAATATTAATAGCCATTTTCTCCAACAGTGTTGGGGCTGCTTCTGGGATAAGCAGGGAAAACAAGATCACTTAGTGATGTCTGCTGTTACAGTAGCAGTAGGAAGCAGCATCTGTATCCTAATGGCTGTCCATTTCACAGAGCTACTTCAGTGTGGTGATTTGAATGAGAATGGCCTCCATATGCTCATATATTTGAATACTTGGTCCTAGTTGGTGGAACTGTTTGGGAAGGATAAGGAGGCATGGCCTTGTTGGAGGAGGTGTGTCCCTGCGGTGGACTTGGAGTTTCAAAGGACTCAGGCTATTCTCTTGTGCTCTCTGTCTCTTACTTGCAGTTAGAACTATGAGTTCTCAGCCGTTCCTGCTGCCATGTCTTTGCTCTGTCATCTTGGACTCTTACCCTCTGAAACTGTAAGTCCAATTAAACACTTTCTTTTATATGTTGTATTGGTCATGGTATTTTATCACAGCAATAGAAAAATGACTAGATAGCAGTTGGTACCAGGGAATGAGCTGTGATCATGACAGACCTGACCATGTGGTATTCTGGAGGAATGTGGAAGACTTTGGGTCTTCGGAGTGGAAACAAGGTTGAATGCTGTATGCACGGCTTAATGGGCCATCCTAGGACCTTGGATGAAGTACTGCTAAGAACTATTCAACTATGGATGCCCAGCTCAAGGACTTCAGAGGTGAACAATATTAGCAACTAAGTTGGAGACCATTTCTGTGATATTTTGGAAAACAGTGTGGCTGCCCTCTGCCCTTATTTTAAGAATTCACCTGAGGCTAAATTGAAAAGTAATAAGATAATTTCTTTGGCTGGGCAGATTTCAAGAGAGCCTAGTATTGTTTCTGTGGTATTAGTAATCACTATTATGCAAGTCTACAATGAAAATAAGAGCAAGTGGGACAAAAAAAAAAATCCATCTGAAGGTCAAAAAGCTATGGTGATTTCAACCCCCCCCCCTTTTTTTTTTCCAAGCAAGAAATTTTGTCTCCAAGGGCTGTTAGGAATACAGAACAGGACAAAGGGAAAACTTTCAGAGGGAGCTTTGAACACAGGTTTCTCGGGCCTTTATTATTATTTTTTTATTTACCATGAGGCCATCTGTAGGAAGCATGGGTACTGACTCTCTGGTATTTAATTTATACAAGGTACTGACCCAGATATAAGTGGGAATCTTCAGACTTTAAAATCTCAACAAAGGATTCATCTAGACCAGGCTGGATGTGGCATCTGCTTTGAGGTAGCCAGTAGGTCAGTGGGTAATCCTGTACAAACATTACTGTTGGGAATCCATCAGTGCTACCAGCTGGATAGGAAATATCCTGAAGGAGGAATACAATGGTGACTTGGAACCCGGTCTCTTGCTAGTGGTCACCTTACTGCATGTAGATTACTCTCAGACATTGCTCGGCCTCTGGCATCCTTTCCTCCTTCCTCTCAGGTCTGGGACTCTCATTACATCTGCATTTGATTCACACTCCAGGTCCTGGAGATCATCTGGCCCTGACACAGCAGGGCCCTGCCTTCTGGCGGAGCTGGGCTAGCTGTCTAGCCTTGCTGCTAATAATTAGCGCATTGTAAAAAGTTCACACTCTCTCCATATCCAGCTCCAGCTCCGGTGTCTTCTTCCAAGCTTTCTAGGAGACTGTCCCTCCCCTTCTAACAGTTTCCCTGGACTCACCAGCTCCACCCTCAAGTCATGCACAGCCTCTTTGACATGAAAATGACCCTCGGGGGCTCTGATGTTTAGGACACTTTTTCCTTCATGTGACTGTCCCCATGTGACAGTGCCTAACCCTTGTTACACGTCTCCATATGTATGGTATCCTATAGTGTTTCCAATTTGCTCTGATTCCTCCTGGGAACCATTCTTTTAAAGAGGCCACAGACGTTGCTGGTTTGCAAATAATTTGAGAAAATTGTCCTCTAAACCCAAATTCAACAGTATCGTGGGAGATACCTGGAAGGACATGATCAGCATGATTCTTCAACCAGATGTCAAGATGGTATTTTGAGCGTTGGGGACACTGATGCTTTGGCAAATGTTCCCATTGTCTCTTAGGACAGCTATGAATGTGGCCCAACACATTTGCAGATGACAGCATCATGTCACTCTGTCAAAAGGTGGGATACCCCCGCCCCCAGCAGCCAGAAAGTCTTAAGATGGAAAGACTGAACATCTTGCAGCTGGAGTTTTGGGCCTCTTTGTCTTGGGGGAGGGATCAGCTACTTTACATTCTGTGTCAAGGAGCCAGCAAGGTTGAGGGGAAGAGCCTGGTGGAGGCACAAAGGCAATCACTTTAGAATGAAGTCATGGTGATAGATAGCCCTGGCCTGCTCAGCCCACCAATGGCATGACTAGATAGCAGTGAAGCTGTCACCAGTGGTCCGTGGGCGGACCACATTCACAAATGACCTGACTGCTCAGGGGAGGAATGATGAGTGTATACGATGTGATCTCATCAAGCAGAGGATCCCTGAAACTGGGGCTCAAAGTCCTGGCTGGGAATCCACTCATGAACTTCACACTTGACAGTGTCTTTTTATTAGCCACCCCCTGTTGCCCCCACCTCTTCTCTTCTCCCACATCTCTTTTTCCCTGTGTATTGGCGTCTTCCCTACCCCTGCCTGGGGACACACTTTTCCTCTGTTCAGTCTCCATCAAGACTCTCCCCACAGATACCTCACAAGGGTCTATCTGGCCAATAGAATTTTCCCTTCTCAGGAATGGTCACCCAGGCTGCCCATCTTGCAGGGACAACACTGACCAGCACTTCCTATATGGTACATTCACATAAAGACAGGATAAACAAACTCTGGTTTTTTTTGTGAGGGGCCCTAAAATGTCAGGTGTGCTCATGGTTGTGGCACCTGTGCTTAGGAAGCAATTGCTAAAATAAGAAGGGAGGGGTGAAGAAATAAAGAAGGCGGAAAGTGAGAGAGGGAGAACAGAAATATGGAAAGCTGGCATCTTCCACAGCTCCTTAGTCTTGTCTGGCCTCCTCTGGTTCATCCTAGCCTTCTCCAGGTTTGGGTAAACTGACCTTCCCCCCAGCCAGGCTAAAGGAGCTAGGAAATGAGCTCCCCTGCTCCCCAAGCTCCATCTTCATCAGGGCATGGATGAGTGCTGGGAGATTTATGGGGCTCCTGCTTCTGTCATTTAGACCATTGTGATGAATTAGGGTGCTAATGTACTGAAGGCGATATCCTAATGCAGCACAATGTTCTGGCCTGGAGATGTTATGGAGGTAAAATTGAGCCTGCTGGAGGAAAGAAAGTGGTAAAAATTAGTCTGAACATAAGCATCCCTGGGAAAGGAGACTGGTGCTAAGGAGAGGCCTGCTGCTCGTGTAGACAGAGTTACACCACCCAGATCCAAACAACTGCTGTCCCAGCAGATTAGGGTCAGCTGTCCTATACAGCACATGGAGGACACAACCTGCCATTGCCCTGGAGAGTATCCCGGTCACTGACTCAATGGACCCTCTAGTAAACCATAAATTTCTTGGACCAGTTTCTCCCAGCTTTGTGTCCTTGTACTCATTGGCACCATGATGAGGCACAATTTATGCTTCCCTAGTACTTGCTAAATAAGCTAAATAAATTCATTAAGCAACAAAATATACGTTCAAGTCAATTGCATAATGCCTTGAACCCAAAACTGAATGAGACTTACCCATAGAAAGGTAAAGAAAGAGGCTTTCTTTAGCCAGCCTGATGATGGCAAACATGGCTTTGGCAGGTCTTGCCCTTCTGCCCATCCCCTTTGCCTTACTAAAATAACCCATTAGATTACACTCCTAAAGCTAACCACCAAGGTCTATTTCTTTATTTGGCCACTTCCTCTTCCTGAGGCTGACTAACACGGTCCAGCTATCAAAATATTAAAGTCCAGAAATCAAAAGCCCTCTTTGGCTCACCTAATTAATATGCCCAATTAAAATTAAACACCTCGGGGCTGGAGAGATGGCTCAGAGGTTAAGAGCACTGGCTGTTCTACCAAAAGTGCTGAGTTCAATTCCCAGCAACCACATAGTGGCTCACAACCACCTATCGTGAGATCTGATACCCTCTTCTGGCTTGTACATGCAAGAAAAACACTATATACATAGTAAATAAATAAACTTGAATTTTAAAAAAAAAATTTAAACACCTCATCCTAATTCGGAGTTTCCCCTACTGGCTTTATAAATCACCATTTGCCTATGGTCCCTTCTATCCAGAGGCAGTCCTTTGTCTCTGTGGGGCAAATACCCCTTCCCTTTCTCCCTGTTCACTTCCCCTTCTACCTTGTCCTCTATCTCCTGTCTTTGTTGCTTTTTCCCTGCCCTTTGTCCCTCTGTGACAAATAAGTCTCCTTTGTGCTGAGAACTTGGTTCTGGGGTGTCTTATACCAGTACTGGTTCTTCCAGGTACATCAAGTTGCACACATTCAGAAGATGAGGAAGGGATTAGATCACACAAGAGGTTTATGGGTCCTTTATGAAGGGAGTATCATCTAAGTAGGATCCTTGAATATGGACGGGATGCCATTTGGTGATTGTGTGGCCGGGAAACATTCTAAGAATAATAATTGGTATAGAGACAGAAGACAGGTAGCCTGAGGCCAGAGAATGTGTTATGTCCAGTTCGTGAGATCCCCAAAGACCACCAGAAACTGACTCCGCTGTAAACACATGAGGGTTTATTTGATACAAGCTCGAGTTTGGGCCATAAGTTCCCTGTGAAAACAGAGAGGTATGCAGCCCTGAGGTCTGGGGGAACAGGATTTTTAACGGGCAAAACCACAAGTGGGGAATTTCCAAGACTTCTCCAAGCCTTGGTATATTTTAGACACCAAGGCCTTAACGATCCTGGCCCATCCATCTGGAAGGTATCTGCTTTTGTTAGGAAGGGTAAAGGATTAGCACATCTTGTGTTTTTTCTTAGTAGCTATGTGACCTTGGTCACCAACTAGGGGCTATCTGGGTGGGTTGCCAGGCAACAGTATCTCTCAAGTGCAAGCCTGGTTACTTTTCTGCAGCTGGGCAGGTCTGTCTCAACTTGCCTGCTTCTTTGTCTAAATGTATACCCAGGACCTCAGTCATGTTGCCCCAGGAATTAAATTTTAAATTTTGGACCTCTCAAATACACTGGAACACCTATGTATGAAAACAATGGGACAGAAAGTTTGTAGTTGACAGCCAGTCATTGCCTTCAGTTGTATACCACATGGTAAGCCTGCCAGGCTACAATGCTTAGTTCTGAACCCGTGGTCACATAGATGATTCTGGTTAAAAAACAATGGGCCACAAAGCAAAGCAAAATGGTATGAATATGAGAAAAGCACTCATGAAGAGGGTAAGAGGGAAGTAAGAGGGAGATGAAGGGTGGTGGTAAGAGTAAACAGAATGTACTACACACACAAACACACACATACACAGACATACATAAACACACTCATGCATGCATACACACCCATGTGAAATCATTACACACACACACAAACACACACACACACAAACAAAGAACACCAAACAACTGGGAGCAGGAACAAAGTGGAAGGTGAGCTTCATCACCCATATATAAGGTAGCCCTACCACACCCCTTGGCCCAACAGGGCTTTCCTCTTCACTTCCTACAGGCCCCTAACCCATAAAAAAACTGGCAATCAAAGTCTTATTCTTATCAGAGCACTTGAGCCTGGCCCCCTACTGTGGGAACCACTTAAGCTTAACCTGGGATTTCTGGGCACAGGCAATGTATGTTACAAATAGGTATTTGTACACCACACTACCATTCCAAATTAAGAGTGTTTTTGAAGTTGGCTGTTACCTGGGATACAGTTTCCCATAAGGGCAAAGCTATAATTACTAGCCAGGCTTTCAGGGACCCATTTAATCCATAATACTGAAATATAGTTTAATATTGACTTAGTATTATTAGTATTGACTCCTGGGATGAGCGAGATAACAAAAGAAAAGAAAAACGGAGGCAAAAGGGGGCAGGATAGGGAAGCCATTCCTAGAACTGTATCCCTAACAGTGTGCCTCTCGTCTCTCAGGCTCTCACAGTGAACTTCAGCCTGGTTTGTGCTCACTGTCTGTGCTTTCTCAATTCCCACCTCTATTCAACCTAGTTCAGTGAATCTCCACTCCTGGGGCTCTGGGCCTCACTGCTGCTGTATCATGTAACAGTTTTCTAGAGATTAAAACCTCCCATCCTACAGGAAGCTCCGTAAGCAGGAAGGAAAGCAACTCCAAATAGCTTCAGAAGTCCCTGAAATTGACTAGATTCAATAGGCCCCTCCCTGCCAGAGGGGCCTATTAATTGTTAATTAAACAATTAAGACTGAGAGTTCCTGTTAGATGAAAGTAAAATGGGCTGGGAAGAAAGAGAGAGCCAAGCGTCCAAGAAGACTTGAGACCAGACTAACTGCCAGGAAGAAGCAGAAACCAGCTGAGCTGCGTGGAAGAGGTTTAGGCCAACTGAGGCACTTAGAAAGGACGCTCTCCAGCCTGTTGAACTGCCTGCAGACTGTGCAGTGTGCTCCAGGTTCCCAGCTTTGTGGCCGTCACCCATGCTGCAGTGGGCTTTGGTGATACAGCTGTCTTTGGGTTGTTTTCTGTTCCTGTAAATAACCCCAGTGAAACTCATTGGTTCACCAAGTTGGACTTGGGTGCACTCCATACTTTTCTGTGGTGGGCTTTCTTATCGGGGGTGATGGTGTTACATCTCCCCAGCAGAAGTTTATCACCCAACGTGCTGTTAATGTCTCTAGTGGCCACCAGCCCAGTCCAAGTTCCTGTGTTCTTCTTCTCTGACCCCTGAGAACTTCTCATGGTCGGCTACTCCTTCCTTCTGGAAGCAGTGTCTACTTCGGCCTTTGTGGTAGGCTTTGCTAGCAGCTGTGGATCGCTGTGCCTCTTGTATGTTCCCCCTTTGCCACGTGACTTTACAGTGCCAATCACCAAAAATATGAGTCTGATTTTGGGCCCTTGATTTTAGTTTTCTCATTGTGACTTACTTTGGTCTACTTTGGTTACGGCCTGCCGTGACCAAAAGCCTGAGACATGCCATGCGATTGTGCTTTGTATCTTGTGTACCTACCAGCACCAAGAGAAGATCCAGCTGGTTCGATAGATGTGCCACTGGGCCAGGACTGCACTAGTTGAGGCAACCAGCACAGACGGGCAGCTCTCGAGATGACCTACAATGCTAAGCAAATAAATACTTATTGTTACGTATTTCTGAGGTTTGCAAACTGTTTCTTAGAAACCTATAGCTGACAATTATACCTCCCAGGAACCATGACACCCTAGTTTGGTTTCTGTTGCTATGATAAACATTACCAAATGCAGCTTGGTGAGGAAAGGGTTATTTGACTGAAGAAGCAGCCTTGAAGCAGTTCTGCTTATTTGCTCACTCTTTCAGGGCTTGTTCAGCTACCTTTCTTAGGCAGCCTACAACCACCCGCCTAGAGATGAAGCCGCCCACAGTGGGCAGGGCCCTCCCAAATCAACCATAAGTCAAGAAATGCCCCACAGACACGCCCACAGGTCAATCTGTTGCAGACAATTCCTCAGTTATGATCCCATTTTCTGAGATCTGTTTAGGTTTGTGTCACGTTGACAGAGACTAGCCAGCACTTGTATTTAGATCCTCTTTCACTCATTGCCTCTCTAAGCATCCTTTCTTGTCATCCCTGTCATGTCCCACCAGGCCCCACATCTTAAGTATTCTCAGGGCCCTAGGCTTTTGGTCTTACTTTCGGTGAATTCATTCAAAGGCATGACTTTAAACTCTCTGCCAGTGACTCCCAAATTGCACCCTGATGTCACACCTGGACCCCATATCAGCATAACCAACTATCTTCCTGGTGTCTGTCTGCCCCTGTTAGTGGTAAGAGGGCACAGGCAAAGAAGCACAGCTGTGTCCCAGAGAGAAATATGGGTCAGCAGCCACACTCTTCATGCTTCCCCAGGACCTTTGGAGTGTTGGCCCAGAAGAAATCAATGCAAGCAGGTCAGCCCTTCTGCTGGAGTGTTGTGGGGGAGGGTGAGTCCCAGGTCTTCTTGGCTCTAGGTAAAGACAGCTCCAGTCCTGGGAGGCAGCTGTTTGGGGATTGCCCTCCTGCTGACTGATCCTCAGCTGGCCCATTGTCCTCAGCTCTCTGCCTCCTCTACTTCTGACATTACATGGCGGCGGCTCTTTGTTTTCCTAGCAACTCGCTGGACAGAAGCAGCCATCTCAGGCATCTTGCAGAATGCGTGTTGTGTGCTGTGAGGTCTGTGGACGTGTAGCCCGCTTGCCACATTCATGAAACATTGTGAATCTGTGATCCAGGTGTCTGCTTCTGAAACAGTGCGGTGTCGTTATAGATGTCTGCAAGTGTTCAGATGCAGGATGTGAGTGGGAACTGATGCGTGTGGTCCGTGCATACAGGTGTGCGTCAGGGAAGAGGGGCAGGTGTGAGGTAGCTTTACAGGGGCTCACACCAGCTCTGTGACATTTTGTATGGATGAGTTATTCGTAACCAGTTGGGTCTTTTGAGTAGGCAATTATTAGGAAAGAAAGGAGGAGAAACAAAAGAAAATTAATGATACAAATAAGTTGCCTTATGTGGTTATTTGTTTTGCTCACTTGTACATTGTTTGGTTCTGAAGAGCGCTGAGAAATACAACTGAAGGGCAGAACCAGGCTCAGAAAGTGTTTGATGATGACAAATGGCAGTGACTCTTGAGAGGGCCCCATGCAGCCCCCCAGAGCACCCTTGGCTCCCTTGGCAGCAAGCCCTGTCCTCCACACAAGACGCAACCCTGCAGACAAGGCCCCTGGGTGTTTTCTTCTTTGGACACTGCCCTCCACACCTATTGAGGTGCTGGCTCAGGTGCTCTCTGAGTATTTGTTTTGGCTTGAAGGGGTCAGGATACTCCATGAGGACACAGGCATAGTCAAGTTCACCCTTACACTTGTGCCACCACGCTCACCTCCACCAGTCTCCCAGAAGGCCTCCTTCTCCTCAGTGGACGAGAGACTTATTCGGCACCTAAGACTTGACAGGGCCGTGTGGTGGTGCATACCTGTGGTCCCAGGACTGGGGACAAAGGCAGGAGCTTTGCCACAGGTTAGAGGCCAACTTGTTCTATGTAGTGAGTTCCGGGCTAGCGAGACTACATAATGGGACCCTGTGTCAAACTAACAAACGGACAAACAAAACTATCTTTTTTAAGGAGAATGCAGGGAGGGCTTGGAACGCACTGCCCCCATGCCCAGGAGCACCTGACATGCCTTGAATAGAATGCTGTCCTCAGCTGGCTGTCTCTAGACCCCTGTATATCTTCACCCCCCAGCAGGCACGCCTTGAGGCTCAGTACCATGGGGTTAGGCTCCTGGTGACAGGTGCTTTCATTCTCACTCGCCTTTAAATGGGCTCAGATAGCCCTCCACATGCTGTGAAGGTTCAAAAGCCACATGCCGTGAATAAATGAAAGAGTACATACATCTCCACCAACATGTAAAGTCTCTCTCCTGGGTGCAGGACTCTGCTTTTCTGAGAGGCCGCGAGCTCCTGTTGGAGCTGGAGGGTGGGGGTGCACCTCAGGAGCCTGGAAGCCCCTCCCCCTACTAGGTGCTGATCAATCCCAGCAGCCAATTTGCCTGAGAGAATTGGGACTTTTCCGTTTGCATTTCAAATACTGTGAGGATTATTAATTACACGGCTGCTGTTCTCCATCACTGTCTTTGGGAGAGGGTTTTGGCCTCCCTCCCTCCCTCCTCCCCCGGGATGTTAGATGCTCAAGGAAAGTGTAGTTATTCATTCTGACCCCTGGCCCTAACCCCTCTCCCTGTCACACCTGTCTTGATTCCTTTGCTCTGCTTGTGCAGACAACTGCACAGCAGGGCCTCCCACCCTGCCAGGTGTTCCCCCCCCCCCCCGTGTGACCCGCATCAAAGGCAAATCCCCAAAGCTTCTCAGGGGAGGGTCTTGCCAGATCAGCATGAGGCCAAGCCCACAGCTGCCTGGGTGGGGGCTTGGGAGTCTCACCAACCCTCCCACAGATCTGTGTGGCTGCCAGGCCCAGCCTCTCTCCACCATCCTCCTATCCCCACCCATCTCCACACCTGCCAGCAGCAGCTCTGATGCCTCTGGCTTCTCTCTGTCCCTCCAGCTCTTCCTGGCTGTGGGTGCCTGCATCTCTTCTCCTACCTTTCACATCCCTCTAACCAAAGTTGCAAGGTGACATTTGGCAGTGTGCTGTGATACCCATAACAGGCCAGGAGCCTGTGTTAGTTACTTTTCTTGTTGCTGTGACACAAGGTTTGTTCTGACTTTGAATCCGGCGTGGTGGGTAAGGCAGCTGTCATGGTAGCAGGTAGCTATCAACACTGCATTACAGTCGGGACATAGAGAAACAAGTGATGATGCTCAGCTCTCCCTCCCTGGGTCCTGGCCCAGGACCCAGCCCATGGAATGGCGCCACTCGTGTTTAGGGAGGGTCTTCCCATCTCAGTTACCCAGTCTAGAAACTTCCTCACAGACATGCCCAGAGTTTTGTCTCCTAGGCAGTTCTTCCTGTCAGGTTGCCAGGAGAAACCATCATGGGGGCCTGAGCCGCAGGCACTCACTGTTGCTGTTCTGGAGGCTGAAGTCTTCCCCTGTGTGAAGGTCTGCTTCCAGATTTCTTCTGTGTAGTCGCCAGCAGTGTTAGACTTTTCCCACGGTAACGAAACTGTCCGAGAGAAACTATTTTAATTGAGGAAAGATTAACTTTGGCTCATAGCTTCTGTGGTTTTAATCCATGGCCAGATCACACTGGACCTCTGAGATGAAGCAGAACATTGTGGTAGCAGGAGTACATGAAAGAGGAGGCTTCTCATCTCATAGAGGATGTAAGACAGAAAGAGGGGGAATGGCCCAGGCAGAGTACTCCTGAAGGACACACTCCTGGGGACCTCCTTCCACCAGCTACGCCACCTTCCCTTGATCCTCTGCCTCCTGACAGTTTCTTCAGATTATGAAATTATCAATCAGTTTATGGAGGGAGAATCCTCACAGTCCATTCTCTTCCCCCAAAGACCCACCTCTGAACATTTCCTGCATCAGAGACCAAGGTTTTGATTCGTGATTGTTTGGGGGGCACTTCATATACAGACCATAATACCAGCCATATTGGATTAGGCCCATCCTATCCATACCTAAACAGCATCTACAACCACCTAGTCCAAATATAGTCACATCCAGAAACTTTGGGTAACAGCCCACACTCCAAATTCCTTGTGACATGCAAGGCTCTCTCTAATCTGGCCCAGATTCATGCTTCCAGAGTGTTCCTTTCCTGTCAGGAGGCAGAGTGACATTTGCTGAGAGTTCACTGAATGCCATACCCCATGGCAGATCTTCTGTGCATTGCCTCTTGTCATCCTCATAGTAACCTCCTCAGGTAAGCATCACATCCATTTCCAGATGGAAAAACTGAGCCCTGAGACTCACTCACCCATTATCACCCCCGCGGCCAAGGGGAAGCCCAAAGCTCCATGGAAGACTCTATGACTCTGGAGTCATGGCTCAGGTAGCCTGTGGGGAAGAGATCCTTTCTGGGATAGTTTGGGTCAGAAAGGGTACTTGGGAAAGCTAGAAACTAGAAACCAGGATGAGCACAAAGAACAGAGGTCCCTGTTAGGCATATTTGTTAGGGATTGCTCACCTGGAAAGGACATTTTGCTGGAAGGGTATGGGGATTCTGAGTGTAGAGGCTTTCAAAGGGCAAGGCACGGAGAGGGTCCTGGGCAGGTAGCAGAGGCTAGGAGCACAATCAACGGTGGGGGAAACCCTCCTGGACCTATGCAGTCTCCTGGGGGCTGGGGGTACCCAAAGGAACTGTCAGGTGGGGAGGGCTGGGGGTGACTTTCTGGAGACTAGTCTTGACGGACTCCCCAGTGCAGACAGGAAATGTTGTAGAGCATAGGACTGACACTATCAGCAGAGCATATGCTGCCCAGAGAGCAAACCCAGTGTAGAGGGACAGCAGACTCACAGAGGCAGGTGTGATGGGGTCAGAACTGGGATGGCTCAAGTGCTAAAAGTCTGTTTACCTGTGGCCTGTGGCCTGTGGGCTGCATGTGTCCCAGGAGAGCTATGGATAAATGCTACCTGTGATGGTGAGAGTTGTCTGTCATCAGAATCTAGAATCATCTGGAAGATGGGCTTTCAGGCTTGTTCATGGGGAATTACCTTGATTATGGTCACTGAGGTAAGGAGACCTCATGGTGCCCACGGTGAGATCTTGGACTGTATAAATGAAGAAAAGCATCAGAGACAAAATGATCCCTGGAGCTCACAGACCAGCCAGTTTAGCTGAACTGGTGACCTCCAGATTCAGTGAGCATCCCTGTCTCGAAATTTTAAGGCAGAGGGCCACTGAGGCAGACACCCCAAATCAATCTCTGGCCTCTCATGCTGACATACATACAGGTGAAAACAGGTGCACAGTGTTTCCAGGCAACCCCAAGGTCAGCCGAGATGCAGAAGCACTGTCTTTATCTTCCTTGGGAAGAATCTTGTTCTCCTGGGAGCCGTGATGACAGACACACTGTCCACGGTCGTGAGCCAGCTGGCTGACAGCATGGAGCTGGAGAGCTTGACCTGGGGCCAGCCTGTCTGTATGTCCTGCCTGCACCTCTGGCTTGTGTACCTTCAGGCACATTACTTCACTTCTCTGAGCTGTCACAGGGCAACCAGGGTACCTGTCCCATGAGGTGGCGTGGTGAGAATGACTCAGGAAAAGCCTGTGCAAAAGGCCTTTCATGAGGAAAAACCCTCGCTAAATATTAGTTAATGTTCCAGGCTTTCAAATCAACCAGGGGTGAATAATCCCCTGCTCTACTCCTCAGCTGTGGCAAGGGAAACAAAGATGTGTCAGCCGGCTCCTGCCTTCAGCCCTTCACAGATGTATGAGTTTACAACCGTGAGTGGCACGAGAGAAATAAGAACCAAGCGGTGTGGAACTGAGACAGAGATCAAATCCCCACGGGGCTGAGAATTAGAAAAAGCCTCAAGGTTGAAGGTGTTCAAGTTGGCTCCAGGGACTATGAAACCTACAGCTGACCTCAGAAGATTCTGGTGATGTCCTTGAGATGCCCCAGAGGGGTTAGACCTGCCACCAGGGTCATGCATAGAGCTTTGAAAACCGTCAGTTCTCTTTGTATTCATAACGAAAAGCAAGGTGGCTCTTAGGTTCCCGGCTGGGCAGCCCACAAACTTTACCACAACCTTATAATGCAGGTTATTTGTTATTAGTCTGGGGTTTTGCTGATCTGACAAATGAAAAAGTAAACTCGATGAATACATGAATAAAGGACAATGCCACTTTTCTCTTCCTTTCCGTCATGCAAAAATGGCTTACTTACCGGAATCATCAAACCTCTTTCAGAAAGTCACGGGGCAATATATAGATATGGTAAAAGTATATTAAAGCAGTATGATTCCTGAACCATTCAGTAAGAGACGGAAATAGCTTTGTTATCTGGGGCTTGTCTCCATAGTCATTGTTAACGTGACTTAGAACCCATATTCACTCAGAAGTTAAAATAGTGCCCCGTGCACAGCAATTGCTAGAGACACGTCAAGGATTTTCATAGCGCCTGTTACTCTCTCCTGAACCTCAGTTGGCTCTGAGTGATTTACAGTGAGAAGATCTGGACTAAATGTCCTACCTCACAGAGGAAAAAGTCATAAAGAAAAATGACGGAGAAACTTCTTTTAAAGTGGCTTCACACTGTTAGCATTTGTAGGCGCATCTACCGCTCTCCCTTGAAGGATTTGCGGTTACCAGGTTGAGACCCCTGAGCAGACAGTCTGTATGGCACAGAGCTGTTCATGGACTTCTTTTCAGTTCATTTAGGCATCAGCATCTGGGCCAGCAGCAAAATCAAGTCTAAAGGCAATGATAAAGTCACGCAAATAAAACAACCACTGCAATATTGTGAAAGAATGGAAATCGGTCCAAAGTTACTCAGGTGTTGAATGAACTTTTCTGGGTGAGACATAAAAAAAGTGTCCTCACTCAGATAGGGCATCAGTGACAGGCCAAAGCAATGATTTCACCAAGAGTCGAGCGTAGTGAGCCAATGAGTTTGTGGGGCTTATATGGGGGATGTGTGACTTCCGGGAGCATGAATAACCCCAAAGCAGCGGCATCACCAAAAAGCTTCACTCCAGCATGGACAAGTTCCCATAGTTACAAAGACCGAGTGGCCCCTTCAGTTATACACTCTATAGACGACGCCACCAGGTCCCAACGTCATGAGACCGTGTGCGGCTTGTGCAGAATGACGTAGATCCGGGAGGGGGACAGCAGAGGAGTAGCTAGAGTCTCAAGTGAGGCTCTAATGATGCTCTCCACTTCTTCTGAGGGAATATCCACAGGATTGATCTTGAGGGTCTTCTGCAAGTGGTTGCAGCTGCTCTGATGACAATGGTAATGTCTGCTAGCTCAGAGGACTGTCGGTGGCGCCACCAGGGGACTCGATACTGTGTTCCCAAGCAAGGAGGATTCCTAATTCTGCCCTGCACACTGCACCGTGCTGGGGGCTTGGGCTTTTCACCTTCTGTCCCAGGGCATCTGTCTGTGGTAGGTAGGTCATCCCAGGAATGAGCTGTGTTGTGCTCAGCTTTGTGCTTAATGCAAAGATGCTGAGACAGCTGAGCCCTCGATTAACTTCTCTGAGTGGTTAACACTACAGAAACAATAGTTCCAGTAAGTGAGAGAAGACAGTGAACAAACAAGATCCAACTATGTGGCTGAAGATCCCAGATCTGGTATCGTAACATTCAGAGCATCAGGCATAGCAGGTGCCCTGGTAGCTGAGAGCAGCAGGCAAGGAGCAGGGCGACAGCACGGAGGGCAGGAGAGCGGGCAAAGGAAAGAAATCCCAAGAATAAAGAGTCTAAGTTGTGAGAATTCTTTTCCTCCCTTTCTCCCTTCCATCTTCCTTCCTTCCTTCCTTCCTTCCTTCCTTCCTTCCTTCCTTCCTTCCTTCTTCTTTTCTTTCTTGGTGCACATGGGTCTGTCTGTCTAAACGTCAAGGCATACATTCCAAGGCCTGTCTGTGGCAGTGAAGTGGGAGAACCACTTTCAGGAGTTGGTTTTCTCCCCTTGTGGATTCTGAGAGCAGAACTGAGGTGGCCAGGCTTGCATGGCAACTCAGCTACTTATCACTTCAGACTCAAGGGAGGAAAAAACAAAAACAAAAACAAAAACAAAAGAGACTAAGAGAGAAGGGAACCCACTCACACTAAAATATGACCCACCAAGAGATCAGGTTTTGGGTCTTCACCCAACAAAGTCATGTGTTTCAGTTGACTCACAGGGATTTCAGACACGTCACCTCCCAACCCCCTTTCTCCAAATGCACACCAAACAGAGGAGTTTAGTCACTTCGTGACCCTTAGCAAGGGGGGCAGTGCTCTCTGGCTGGGTGTGTGTCCAGTGCACCTGCAGTTGCCCCAACCACAGGTCTCCTCCTCCTTGCCGAACTCCAAACTGACTCAGAAACACTTCTGAGTGTCTCTCTCTGCTGAAATTCTGAGCAGGAGACAGAATCAGAGGTGGTGACGATGGGCCACCAGCAGGCAGAGGTCTGGTGGGCAGCCATGTTCTGACAGCGTCTGTCTTCACCCTGGGCCTTGTGCCATAAAGTTTTCACCCTGGAAACACTTGAGTTGGAGCATGCAATTTACTTCCTAAAAGCAAGCTTCTGGGACATCTTTGGAGCGATTGGGTGATTAAAGCGCGAGGGAAACAGGTCCTTCTCTTCCTGTTGACCACTCTTCCTGTTGACTTCTCTTCCTGTTGGCATCCCTGTTATTTAGGTTTCTGTTGCATAACTGGGCCTCAGAGGTGATTGGAGGAGGACCGCGCTTACAGATTTGTTGGAGCTCTGGAATGTCAAGCAGCCAGGTGTGCCTGCAAGATCAGCTGAAACGAGCAGTTGGCAAATTACAGGCTGCAGGCCAGTCCAGCCTCCACCTGTCTCTCTGTGAGCAGCAAACTGCCAGTAGCTTTTGGACTTATAAGAGATTGTGAGACAAACAAAGACTGTGCTAGGGAGACATCCACGAACACACAGCCTTAAATATTTAGTCTCCAGGCCTTTCCACAGTATGTCTTCCGGTGTCAGGTAGGTAGTCTGTGTGGATCAGAGCTCATATCAAGATTGGATACAAGAAAAGACTAAAATCCAGAGTTTCACAAGGGCCACGGTCTGACCCTGAGGGTGAAGCCAGCATATGGGCTCAGGGCTTGGCCCCCGGCCCAAAGCTGACGGCCTACCACACAGGGTATGTGAAGGTCTTGAGGTATGTGAGTTCACCCCTGACAGAGGTGAGCTGTAGCTTGTGGAGTGAAGGTGTGACAGTCACTGTCATGTCAGTTGGGTCTTTTGCCCAGATCCTCAGTCAAATACACTTGGATGTTGTCACATTATCCTCCTGCGATGGTCTAAGTACCCCCCAAAGCCACTGTATAGTTATTTAGAGGATGGGAAGTTACTCTGGGTACAGTCAGTGTTCAGACAGACGTGAGGCCTTTGCAGGGAAGTGGGGTTACAAGAGGTTCTGATGGTACAGTTTGAATTGGATCATGGTGGGAGAACAATGGGCAGGCAGGATGAGGGTGACACACACACACACACACACACCTGTGCTTTTTACCAGATGGGGCCCCTTTACTTTGTACATTTAGAACTGTGAATTAGATATTTTTTATAAGGTTAGGCTCCCTTGGGTATTTTATTTTTTAGAGTCATGTAAGATGGGTTAATGCGCTACCTTAACATGAGTGGGTGAAAGACCTTACTAGAGTAAAGCCTTACCCGCTGGTAGCCTTCAGACTCTACACTCTGAAGTCCCAGTTTCTTTCTGGGGCCTATTCTGTCAGCCTGCTCTACAGATTTTAGACATAAAGCAGCTCCTATGATCACACAAACCAATTCCTTAGTATAGATTCCCTGTCTTCCCAATATCCCATTGACTGTTTTTCTGGAGAGATTTGACTGTCCCCAACGGGTGGGACTACATGCAGATCTTTTGTTTTGTTTTGTCTTGTTTTTTGTTTGCTTGAGTCATGGTTTCTCTGTGTGGCCCTGGATGCCCTGGGTCTTGCTCTGTAGCCAGGCTGGACTCAAACTCAGAGATCTGCCATTCTCTGCCTCCCAAGTGCTGGGATTAAAGGTATGTGCCACCTCCACCCAGCTGCAGGTCTTTTCCCACTGTCTGTCTGGCTAAAAGTAATTAATGGCAAGTGTGGCTTGTCCCTGTGACTCTATTTTGTCTGCTTTTCCTCTGGGTTCCTCTAGATGGGGGGCGGCATGCTGGAGATAGGTTAATGTGCTGGCCGTGCTTCCTTTCTGGTGACTTCCGCTAGTGCAGGTGTCCACGCCCTCAAGGACCGCTTGGGCAAGGTCCTACCTGAGACCCAGATACGTGGCAGGTCTCCAGCTTTGGTCACCAGGATGCTTCCCACAGCAGCGGGAATTCCTCAGTCTTCCAATACCCAGGTCAGGCCCCTAGGCAGCAAGCAGACTTAGTGAAGATGAAAGGCAGCTGTTGCTTAGTCACAGAAGGCTTCCTGCAGCATTTCTGGACCCACCCCTGGGGAGGGTTAGGGAAGATGGCTCAGTAGGGCAGAGGGAATGGCTGAGCTGCAGGGGACTCTCAACAGACTCCGGGGAAGAGCTGGTGTCTTAGAGCGAGAAGCTTGAAGCCCACCAGCTGGCAGTTTCCTCTGCCAAGAGAGGTCAGTCTTTGGCCCAATAGAGCCTTCCACTGACTGGAGGAGGCCCTCCCACTCGGTGGAACTGTATTAACCCATTCTGTATCACTATAAATGAAATACTTAAGGTAGACTAAGTTTGAAAAGAAAAAAGGGAGTTGTTCTGTGGTTTGGAAGGTGCCAAGAGAATTGAAAAGAGGCCACCACCTACCCACAGCAGTTGGACGAGGCCCCCACTAAAAAATATCCTAAGAAAATGAAGACAGCCCGGACCAAAGTGACATCAAACAAAGAACCTGACACTCTATCACAGTGAATATAACAGAGGAGAAGAAATAAATGTGTATTTTAACATGCCCCAGCCTATACCTGGGTGACGGCCACCAGTGCTGTGGCCATGCACTCAGCAGGCTGGGACCCTGGCAGAGTGGGATAGAAGGACTCAAACCTTCTCTCCTTGCCTATGCTCACGCCCTAGCTGGCCTTGACTCCCTTTATCTGTAAAACAGACACATTGGCTGGCCTTGAATGAGAAGTCAAACTTGGACTTAGGGTGCAGTGACGCCCGAGAAGCACTTGGGACCTGGGCATGATGGAATGATAGCAGGGAAGGGTCTGCTTTCTGGGCCCTCATTCAACAGCCGCAGCTGTGCCGTCCACTGCTGCCCTGTGTCCCTCAGCCTTGGCCTGTGCCTCTCAGAGAGAGGTAGGGACATGCATGGGGGTTATCAGGACATCCGTCTGTGCATGCATCCCCAGCCAAGATTCTGAAAGACCATAGCTAGAATAGAGGGTAAATTTGAGTTTTAAAGAGAGCCTCCTATACAGTTCTGTCGTGAACTTTTCCTTCAACACTCAGCTCTCCCTTGCTCCCAAGGAAGGCAAAGAGCCCCAAAGGCCTAGAAATTTCTGTCGCCTCTAACCGTATCTAAGATTGCACCCAGAGAGAATATGTTAAGCCTTCCTGAGCAGTAAATGTCAGGTCAGGCATGTGCTTGTCTCCCCAGGTGACACCACATCCATTTCTTACACACAGACCCCTGTTAAGAGTCTGATGGCCTATCTGGAGCCGGCCTCTGCTGGAGAGGCCTGTGGTGCAGAAAATGGCTTTTAAAGGTCCCTTCCTGCCCCACAGGTTAATGAAGTGAGAGCAGCTTCCAGTAGGAGACTCCCTGGAAGCCATCAACCTTTCTGGATTGTGTGTGGTGTGAAGGAAGCAGCTCAGAAAGAGGCTAGTCCACTTGGGAGCCCAAGGAGCTTCGGGGTAGGCTGGGAGCTCACATTCCAAGACGGCATACCTGAGCTGACAGCAAGGCTGCATCTGCCACTTTTCTCTGTCTAACAAAAGTAAGTATGTATCCTTATGGTCTAAGGATACATAGTCCGTCATTGCCAGGAAGACAGGATACCAGGGACATAAGGCAGCCATAGTCAGGAAGCAGAGAGATGAATGCTGGTACTCACTCACTTTTTTTATTCTCTCAGTCCAATTTCCCATGTAGGGTAGGGTCCCCCGCCCTGACACTTCAATTATAATATAGAAACTCCCTCGCTGATATGCCCAGAGTGTTGTCTCCTGGGTTATTCTAAATACCGTCACATTGACATTCAATATTAGCTATAACAAAGGCCATCTCTTGTGCCCTCTATGGGGTTGAAAGCCTGGAGCGTGGAAGAGAGGGTGAGAAAGGACAGAGCTGACGTGTGTCTCATCTAACCTCATCACTGTGGTAGGAAGCAGTCTTTCATTACACAGAGGAGAAAGCTAGGGATTAGAGAGGGTAAGGTGTTGAGGTTCACATGTAGCAAGTATCAAGGCTTACCTCCGGTTGTCAAGTCTGTGTTATTCACTCCAGAAAAGGCTGACTGGGGAGTGTGGTAGTATAGGAGACGTGGTTCTAGGGATAAAACTATAGTCACACAAGCTGAGTAAGTTCCAGAGGTCTCCTATGCCAGGTAGCATCACCCTTGACAGTAAGCTGTGTGTGCTTAATGTGTTGAGAAAGCCAATCCCGTGTGATGTGGAAAGCAAGTCAGAGGAACAGTTGCAGGCGCTATATGTCTGTAACCTCAATCACGGTAATAACACAACTTATCTAATTGTACACACACCTTGTATAGTATTTTGCATATCAGTTACGCCTCTCTGTGGGACATTCAGAGTTCAGCCACCATGCTGTGAGAAGCCAGTGTCACAGGAGAGATATGATGGTTGATGGTGCCTGACTTCCAGATACCAAGAAGCCATGTGGGTAAACCCTTGGGAATCCCAGCTAGGAAAACCCGTAGATGTTAAGTATGCAGGTTGTATATGAGGTCTTCTCGGAGAACGGCTGAGTCAGTCAGCGTCAGAGCCAGGAGAACTAAGCAGACACTGTTGGGAGCTGGTGATGCTGCAGGCAGAACTTAGCATGAAACAAGGGCTTCCCGGGGGGGGTGTGTGTGACATCACTGCTTGGCCAATTGTTATCACCGATAACCAGAACCGTGACTGAATTACACAGGACGCATCTATGCATTTCATTATGCGCACATTTCTCCTTAATAAAAATAAGGTTTTAAGGCAATATTTTGTATTGGGTTTAAAGACATATAACAGAAACTAAAATGGCACAAACTAAATGGAGAGAGCCCTTTTATAAAGCTGAGGGACTGGCTGAATGGCCTACCAGACAGATTGCTGGAACAGGCCTTTCTTTGAGTCTTGGCACTTGCTGGGTCAGTGACGTCATGGATTTGAACACAGGAGAAGAGACATGTCTTTCCAGTAGGCAACTCTTGACATCAGACAAGACTTTCACTGAGTGGTAAATTCTCATGAGGCTACCCGGGACGGCCCAGTCTCCTCCTCTTTGGTGTCTCATGCCGACCTCACCTTTTTCTTGAAGGGATCAGCCTGGGCCACCATCTCAGACAACAGAGCTGTCTGTCTGTCCTGCCTTGCTGAGAATGCAGAACTTGGATGTTTTCACGTGAGCAAAAAGCAGCCTGGACATCAGGGCTCTTCGGGAGTCTTCTGCGGGCCTGCTCTGGGAGCTGTGGCCTGCTGTGAGGACAGCCAACCCTGCCATTGCTTCACCTACTGGCTTGCTTGGGATAAGCAGTTTTCCAAACTAGTTATGCTTCAGAATGGCTGGCATTCCTGAGTGTTTACTCTTGTTGTTTTAAGACCTTTATTCCTTAAATATTTGCTTACTTTTTTTTTTTTTGAAGCTCAGAAGAGGAAGCTCCATAGCTCTATGCAAATACACACCTCCCCAAACAAGGGAAGGGTGCAACACAAAAGAATGTAAAGACAGAGGGTCTGTATCCCCAGGGCCCTGGATGAGCCCACGCCTTTTCTCCACACAGCCAGAAACCACTAAAGCATAAATTGACAAGACACACTGGCCCAAAAAACCTGTGGAACATTAGAGGGAAGACGGTGCCCCCTCCGCTCCGTACTGACCCAGAGAGATGGCCCTGCAGCACACATCAACCCATGCATGGCTCAGTGGAGAGCATGGAGGACAGATCTGGTGGCTTAGCAGTCGCTCTGGTGGCTGGTTAGCTGGGTGGCCCTACATGTGCCCCTTCTCCTTGAATTGCTTCCCTCTGTTCGTAGATACCTGTGCTTTTCAAAAACACTCACACGGGTTTCCTTTGCTCTCCGCATTTCTCTGGCAGAGGCAGGTGGCATCTCTCGCTGAGCAAATGGAAGGGCCGAAAACTTGGTGGCTCACCTAAGAACAGTTACTTGACTAAAGGGAGTGCCTCAAAGTGGAAGCCAAACCTGTCAGTGCACACAGGTAGTGTCCCAAAGCACTGCACACACCCAGGATCTAGGACCACACTTCTCTCTACGAAAGGCTCCATCCTCAACGCTTCCAACATCCCAGAGCCCCGTAGGACACCAACATCCCTAGTTATCCTGTCACTGATACCACTAATCAAATCTCACATAAGCAAAGGGGAGGTACCTATTGTGTCGATTCTTGTAGATTTGGAGATTGAAATACACAGTGGAGAGAGCTGGAGCCAGGCAGACAGAAGGGCACACACATGGCCACGAGGAAGAACTGGCCTTCAGCTATCTCAGCCAGAGCTTCGTGGAGGGGAGCACTCCTTGACAAGAGATGAACGAAGCAAAAAGTCTCACCTCTAAGCCAGACAACTGATGTCAGTCACCTTGCTTCCAGGGTGGGAATGGTTAAAGTGAAGCTCCATCTACCACATCTTAACTCTGCTTCTTCCCTGCCATCTCCCACTTCTCTCTGCGATGCTACGGCATCTGTGGTGAGTTCCCTCAGTGAGCCCTGTGCAAAAGAATCTCAGGCTCAGGTCTGCTTCCGGCAAACTCTGAGACAGTGCCTGTCGTATGTCAGGAGTGCAGATTGAGTGAGCCAGTCTGATCACCATTTCTTGGTGATCAGGGCCAGTACCTTGCTGGACCTGCTGCAGATATGCTGAATGTTTACGGGTTCACTCACCTCGCCTGGCTCTGAGTGGTTCATACAAGCAGGGAAGTCCATTGGTAAAAGAGGTTCTTGAGACCTCATCGCTGTGGAAACACTGCTCTCGTGGTTCTAAGGAGCTTGGCATCCATGTTTGTGGTAAATGCTCAGCAAGAAGAAAAATAAAGGCCTGAAACCAAGAGTCTTCGAGCAAAACTGATGGCAGGAGAAAACAATCAAATATGACTGGAGGGACCCCCAAACTGTCCACTCTTCCAAGCCCCAGTCCCTGTCCCTTCCCTCACAAAGCTCTAGAGATGGCCCTACTCAAGTTTAATTCCTCAGCTTTTAGAACACAGGGCGAAACCAGAACCTGGCAGTCGGCTTTGGTTCTGCCTGCCACAGCAGGAGAAGCATCCACAGCATGTCTGTTGCACCTGAGCAGATAAGGTCTGTCATGGGAGCCTGGGGTTGTCCTCCTCTGCTTTCTGTTGCTGTGATAAAACACTAGAGCAACTTGGAGAGGAAATGGTTTTTGTTTACTGGTTACTGTCCATTATCAAGGGAAGCCAGGACAGAAAGCTAGAGGCAGGACCTGAAGGGGAGGCTGCACAGGCTTACTGGGTTACTCACTGTGGCTCATTCAGCATGCTCCTTATCAAGCCCAGCATCCCCTGCTCACTGTTGGCACTGCCCACAGTGGCCTAGACCCTCTCATATCCTTCGTTAATCAAGAAAATACCTCCACAGACTTACCCACAGGCCAAACTGATGAAGGCATTTTCTCAAGTGAGGTTCTATTTTTTTTTTCCCAACTGACTCCAGTTTCTGTTAAGTTGATAAGAAAATTGCCAGCAAGGGGTTGTACGGGGGTTCTATGTGTACCCTGAGCTTGGTTCACACTATGCCTAAGGACTTTGGGGCTATTTTGAAATAATCGCTGTGCATTTATAAAGACAGAAAGCAGGATGGTGGTGGTTGGGGAGGTCTGTGGAGAGGTGACAGTGTTCCTGACAAGTGTAGTGATCAAGGTTTGGGCAGTGATGAGAGCATATTGCTGTCACTGAACTGTAAACTTTCAAATGGTTACTAGCCAATAAGAGGAGAGAAACAAGGCAGGGTTGCTTTGATGTCATAGCCTGGTCACTGGGCCAGGCCTCTTCTCCGTGTTCCATCCCAGTGCCCTAATGGCAGCTTCAGACTGAGGCACCAGTGTAGGCTGCTATCCTCTTCCACAGCAGGGAAGGGAGGAGTGGTGAGTGAGAAGGACCAGCCTTGGGCATCTGGGGATTCTGCCACCGGCTTCCCTCACCCCACAATCCAGGGGAAACAAAACCCCCCAAAGGAAGCTGTGTGGGGGATGAACAGGAAAAGATATAGGGCTCAATTTCCTGCTTTTCTCCTGTGGGTTTGGCCTGGATCTGCCTGGGTTCTGCAGGCAGAGAGCAAGCAGGCATTCATACATCCCCAGCAGGTCTTGAGAGGACAAAGAGCAGTGAATTCTCACCCTGTTCTGGATCCTGGCAGGAAGGATGCTAGGAGCGAGGAGAGATGTAGGAACGGGGTGAGGACTGCTGGAGGAACAGTAGGGAGGTATTACAGGCAGGGTGGCAGAATTTCCAGGGAAAGCTGCTTGGAGGAGGCAGCCCCCACCGAGTGTGCATGCAGGAGTCTCATATTCTGTTAATAACTTTCCTTTCTCTCCATTTTCGGGAGTCCTGCTGACAGCTGGACAAATTACAAGACCTCTTCCCCAAGACCTATCCACTTTAGAATTTAACCAACCCTGAGGCTATGAAACCAACCGACTGAGAGAAAAATGAACTGTCTCATGAGGGAAAGCCAAGCCACTTGTTCCTCAGACAAGTAGTTTCCAGAGAGACCAGAGCATGCCGCCTTCAGTAAATATACCGCCCACAAGCTCAAAGCAGCGTCCTGCCGCACACACCTCAGCTCCAGGCAGTCACCACCGTCGCTCCCCCAAGGGACACAGGTAACGCTGTTGCCAAGGCATGCAGGGTGTGGCCACAGGGAGCTGCCTTCTCAGTGGATGAGCTTAGGCAAGGAGGCCCATGCTGTCCAGTCCCATTCATTGGTTTTCGGTTTGGTTTCTCCAGGAGCAGGCTTTAGAGCTAGAAACTCAGTACCTCAAAAGCAACCTCTCAGAGGACACAGCCCAAAAAGTCAAACAAGAGAGGCCAGAAGCAGATCGAGGAATGCAGGAAGGACAGACAGGAGCAGGGAGTGGGAAACTGAGCAGAAGACAGGTAGTACCAGACATACCTCTCCTCAGCAGCAATAAACAGGGAAATTCATAGGTTTCCTCTCTTACAAAGAAAGTCTACTATGGTTTCTTTTTTTTCTTAAGCAAGTTCCCCTTCTCTTAGGGACCTCAGAGCTCTTGCAAGATATCAAACCTGACAAGTAGCTGCTGGGTAAATAAGTGAACAAGACTTAGACTCCTCTCTTCTCCCTTTCTCAGAAAAGGTAACCATCATGTCTGGCCTCACAGCATCAAGGGCTGGGGAAAGCAGGTGCCTGGTGTTTTTGCAGTGAGCCAAATGATAAATGGTCATAGTTACCCTTGACTCAGGACTAAATCAGGTGGCTCTGCCCTGGGGCTGTGGCTTCCTTGTTGACAGTGTGGCCATCCTGATGCTTCCTGGTAAAAGTCAGATTGACAAGGGATAAGGAAATGACCTGTAAGTTGAAGGGCACACCCCACACTGGGAGGATTTTCATCTTGCTCTTGCCTGGCACAGGGCCCTGATCATGTGTAGAATTGAAGAGAATTTTCCAGATGCAACATCATCTGTCGTTTGCTTGGCAGGTAGACAGGGTCTGTGCTGGGTATCCCCACCTCCAGTCCGCCCGACCAAGTGTGCGAAGGCCTTGTCTTACTTACATTTGTATCCCTGGGATTCTACACACAACATTTAATCAACCATTCTCACTGCTAGGCAAATGTGTCACCTTAAGTGCCACGTTTAGATTGTCCTAGAGCACCTGTGCACTTCTCCACGGCTGACAGCCGAGGAAGAGCAGGTTCGATATTAATGGCACTGACATTAGCTGGGCCTAGTCTCACACAGATTTGGGGCTGGGCACTAGCTGAATGGTATAAACACATCTTCCCACTGGACCCCAGGATAACCCTCATTTTAAGCTCCCATCTTAAAGATGAGCAGACTGAGAAAGAGTTAAGTCATGCACCAAGTCCTCCCGGTAAGTGAGTGAGTGAAAAAGAAAATGAGTGGGCACAAAGAAAGATCATGGGAGTCACTGGACATGGAGAGTGGTGGGAGAGCCAGCTGCCTGGGCAGATGCCTACAGCAGAAGACAATGGACAGGATGGTCTCCTGCCCCTTCTCCTGATTCCTCCAGGAGGAATCTTGATTGTGTCCTGTGCCATGTCCCCTGCTGTGGGCACAGCCACCCTCCCACAAAGAACTTCAGCTCTCTAGATGATGAAGGGCTCCGGGAAGGGGAGGAGAATTAATTAGTTCCCAGCAAATAGAGCAGGGGCCTGATTACTCCCACGGCAGGGAGCTGGTGGCTTGGGGTAGAGACTAAGCTGGCCCAGGGAACTTCTACCCTCCACAGATCCAGGGATCGCCGGGGGTGGGGGTGGGAGTGGGTCCCATAAAGGTGCTCCTGCCCAAGCCTGTTCTCCTAGTCACTGGATTAGAAGTTGACCCACACCCATTCACGAACGTCCTGGCCTCATTGACACTAGAGTGTAGAGGCTGGGTTATCAGTCAAGGCACTGAGCTGCTCAGACCCGGTCTGCCGACTCCACCCCCAGAAAGGTTCATCTGGCATTTCTTAGGTCTCAGAGCCTGCCAACCTTAGAGGTCACGGAGCATGCATGTCTAGAGGGCCTCGGTTCAAGTTCAAACCTCCCTCTTTTCATTGGCCAGCCATGTGTGACCTTGGGCGCACGCCATAACCTCTCTAAGCACCTCTTTTCTCTTTCCTTTCAATTAGGCTATATTTATTTTCGTATGTGTGTGTATGTACACATGTGTGAAAAGGCACATATGTGCCATGGCACATGCGTGGAGGTCACAGGATGCTTGTGGGAGTTGGTCCTCTTTCTGTCATGTGGGTTCAGAATTGAACCTAAGGCAGGCTCCAGATACACTCATGGTAGCATGATTTGGGATCACATATTCAGACCTCTGGCTATGAAGACAGAGCTGTACTTGGGGCTAGTGACAAGATAGGGGCCGGAAAGAAAGGCAGGCTCCGTGCACAAAGGGGAACTCGGGGCAGAGAGCTGCCAATGCAGCTTGCACAGTCTCTCTGACACAGCCTGTACTTCGACCTTGGGCAAAGGCATCCATCCATCCATCCATCCCTCACTATGTTGTCTCCTCATTAGAAAGCCTGAGAAAAATAGTAATTATCTGCTTCAGTCTCAGAAAGTCTTTAAATAATTAACATTTATAGGACAGCCTTGAATTCCTCAGATAGGAGCTGCAGTGAAAATATTATTATTGTTTTAAAAAATAATATGTCTCCAATCGCGGGCTACTGTGGAAGGGTCTGTTATCTTCTCCCTGGGGGTAGCTGTTTGCAAGTTGATTAATTAAGACTCTGTTTTTCTGACTTTTTAATTTAGATGTTAATAAATTCAATAATTTGATCCATTTGTTGTTCTAGATAAGGTTCTTTGGGAATAACTTCTCATTTGTGATAGTGACCCAGTGAGGAATCTCTTAAACTGTATTATAAATGCTTTGGATACAAAATAGCGAAAATGGCAGCATGACTACGGCAGTCTCACAGGTCCCCAAAGATCCAGACCCTCCCAGCCCAAACGTCACTGGTGAGACAAAGTGAGACTCCTGTAAGGAATGTGATACGTGTTTCGTCTGAATTTTCTGTTTAATTTCTCAACCCAACCATTCACATTACATTTAATTGGCTTTGCCTCAATCTTTATTCAAAGATGCAGATGGAAGCAGCTTCAATTCTGTCCCTTCCCCTTCTCTCTGGTCTAGCTCTTCTTTCAGGAGCAAAAGGCAGGCCATGTGAAAGAGAGAGCCACCCCTGAACCAGTAAAAGCCTGGGTACCAACGCAGACTGCAGGAAGGAACTGTTGGGTAGAGAGTGATGTCTGGGTGCCAGGGTTGGATAGACCTTTGTGGAAGGATGGGCTTCTGTCATGTGCAGGATACTAAACTGTACCCTCCAGTCCAGCATCCAACTGAGGACTGGCGTAGTCTTGGGACCCCCCACTGGACAACTTATTATAGGATATAACGTTTTCAAAGACCTCAGTTTTTAAGACCTTCAGATAAGACTCCATCCCTCCTCTATATGTGCCTTGCTACTTATCTTTTATCTTAAATTTCCCCACAAAGCCCATGTGTTAAAGCTTGGTGACCCCACTTGGTATTGATGGAAGGCTTCTGAACCTTTAAGAGGGCCCAGTGGTCTTTCAGTCACTGGGAATGCACTTGAAGAGGGGGTGCAGGAGTCTGGTCTCAGCAGTGATGTAACTAACTGACTTGGTTCTCATCAGAACATAACATGCTGCTACTCCATGGGTCCAAAGTGTTGATGCTCCACCAATACCCCCAAAACTGAGTGCCCAAACCCCCACTCTCTCCCCAAAGCTGCTTATCTAAGGTATGGGTCAGAGTAGAGAAGGCCAGTCTATACAACCGTTCTGCTTCAGAACCTGCCAGAAGTTAGTAGCTCTAACTTCCCCAGAGGACCCGTGTCAGAGGCCCCAGCATCCACAAATGCTGCCCATGGCCATCTGTAACTCCAGTTTCCAGGGATCCAATGACCTCTTTTAGCCTCCGAGAGCACTAGGCATGAATGTGGTGAATAGACATGCAAGCAGGAAGAACACCCATCCACATAACAATTAATAATAATAATAATAATAATAAATAAACTTCTGAATGGAGCCTTAGTCTAGACCTTCATCCCTGTGCCTCCCTTCCTCCACACCAGCCTGCTCCTTCCATCTTGTTGCTTGGACTTAGGTTCCTTCTCCCTCCATCCCCTTAGCCCTCACTAACCTGCAGGCTCTACTCAAAATTTCTAGGAAACCAGGATTGCCTAACCAGTTGTATGGATTTGGCTGTAGCTCTCTGCCACCCGCATAGAAATGACAATGACTCAGGTGCTAGCATTGGAGTGTACTGGGCAGCTTTATAGTCTTCACCTGTTAAAGGCTGCCTCTGCGGGCACACACCCCAAGTGGATGTCATTCTGTGACCACAGGCTGCTGGCATGAGGGGGTTAAGGGCACCCCACCCCAGGCCCTCTGTTACATGGTCCAGCATGAGTGGTCCTAGAGTCTGCTCTCTCCAGCTGGACTTTTCCTCAGCCCTGTGTTTACTGGGCAGATACAAACAGCCTACCAAGAGAATCAGAATCTGGGTGATTGGAGATATTTGCCTTTGAAAGATATGGCCAACTGTTGGGCAATGTGCATGGAATCTTATGTAAGAAGTGGGAAATAGTAAGATCTGGAGTGGACAGGAACTCCACAAGGAGAGCAACAGAACCAGAAATTTGAACACAGGGATCTTCCCAGAGACTCATGCTCCAACCAAGTACCATGCATAGAGATAACCTAGAACCCCTGCACAGATGTAGCCCATGGCAGTTTAGTGTTTAAATGGGTTCCATAGTAATGGGAAGAGGGACTGCCTCTGATATAGTCTGATTGGCCTGCTCTTTGATCACCTCCCCCTGAGTGGGGAGCAGCCTTACCAGGCCAAAGAAGAAGACAATGCAGCCACTCCTGATGTGATCTGATAGACTAAGATCAGAAAGAAGGAGAGGAAGACCTCCCCTATCAGTGGACTTGGGAGGGGCATGCATGAAGAAGAGGATGGGAGGGTGGAATTGGGAGGGGAGGATGGAGGAGTTTATGGGGAGATACAAAATTAATAAAGTATAATTAATAAAAAAATAAAAAATAAAAAAAGAAAGTGAGCAGTATTATCAGATCAGCCCCTGAGAACAGAGGTGAGAAAAGTCCTTATGGACTTGGGCTCAGAAAGGGCAGAATTAAGTTTTGCACAGATGCTCCCCTCTGGCTGTATGTGCAGATCTGCCTGCTGATGTCACGGAATGACTCTGACCTCTGCATCCCTGGGTCACCTTGACCTCAGGCCCCTCATGGCATATTCAGGGCCCCTACTGCCACACGCTCACCTGCCTCCTGGCTCTGCAGCCCCAGCTGTATAATGGATAAGGTTTGAGTTTCACCGGATACGATGCAAACTCTGTAACCAGGCTGGTATGAAAATAGCTTCCCTGCTCCCCTCTTATCTCTTGTCAGGGACCCCCAGGAACTGACTTGGGATCAGCCAGACACTCTGTAGTCCCTCCTTTCCTGCTTGCTCTCCCTGGCTAATTCTCATGGGTCTTTCAGGCCTTTTCCTTCCCCTGCCATGGCCTCTCCAGAACTCCCCAAAGCCCTGCACAGGCCACTCTGTAGCTCTAAGGCTCTTCTCTTCCTCCTTGGCAATTCAGATGAAAGGCCGAAAGAGTATATGTTTGACACATAGGCTTGAGAAACAGATTGCCTGGGCTCACGGTGGCACTGTCACCTTACAGCCACACAACTGTGGGCCAGTTGCCCACTCTAACCCTCAGTGCTCCCCTCTCTTAAATGAGGCTAGTAACAGTTCCCACTACATGAACTAAAGGAACACACACACACACACACACAGAAATGAACATATAATCTATATATTACACACACACACACACACACACATATATAGCTTAGGACAGCATCTGGCACACTGCAGGTGTCATGCATGTATTTCCCTTCAGGGGGGCCCCAGATCACCACATCAGTTCCTGGGACATCACAGGAAAACCATCTCCTAGAAAGATTTAGGATTCAAATCCTGTCTGTGTTCGTGGATGAGTTAATAAGTTAACAATGGAGATCAGTCCTGTTATCTGAAACTCTGATGTGAAATTTGGAATATCTTATTACATAAGGATAAGGATTTGCTTATGAAGTCCTCATCTGTGTAGTGTCCAGCCTCTGATAGACACTGGATAAATGATGGCTGCAATCTTCATTATTATTGCTGAACGAACGAAGGTGCTGTGAGCAATGGACCCTCCGGAGCTGGAATGACATTGGTTAATGTTTAGGAACTCCGCCAGCCACATAAACTGCAGGGCCCAGTGCAAGATGAAAGCGTGAATCCACTGTCCAGAAATCATTCTGTTTCAGGGTAATGGCAGCAGAACCTTCATGCAAGCATGGGCCTTCGAGTTACACAGGTTCTGCCTGTGCTAAGTGGCCAGAGCTGCTTTCATCCTGGATGTTTCTGGTGCTTTGTGTCACTTTTCTTCTGGATTATTGTGAAGACCAAGAGCAAGAGCTCGGAACTCCTGCTTCCGAGTCCCTGGTGGCTATCAGTCCCCGCTGGCAGCCCCATGCTCTCTCATTCCTGCTCTGCTGAGAACCATGCAATGTGGAACAAGTTGAGCCATATGTATTTTCGAGTTTTGACGAAAGAACACTTTGTGGAAGCTGTGGTTGATTGAACTCTTGCTCTTAGTTCTTCATTCTCACTTACACTGTTTGATTCCCACCTCTGGACTTTGGAGGTGTTCATGCCACGTGCCTTGGCAGAAGGGAATGGTCAGGCTTGCCCTCCTGAGTTGGCTGCCCCTTGACATGAGAAGAGTGTATCTTAGATGTCCAGCGTCCAAAGGAAGATGAGAGATGTGTGGGGCAGAGACCCAGAAATCTGCACCCCACAGGCTGCAGTTACAAATAGCCTAAGTCAGCCAAGTTCTACAGAACACGGCCTCCAGAGCAGGATGGAAATGCCACTACTTTTCAAGTAATTTGTCAAGCAGAATACCATGACAGAAGCTGACTAGTGAGATATCTTGAAACACTGCCTTCACCAAATCCATTACTTACTGAATGGCTACCATAAGCCAGACACAGCTTCTAGGTGCTTGAAATTCAGATGTGCGTGCACACACAGTGGGTTAAACATCTAGAAGAAAACATAGATCTGTGTATCTGTTACACTGAATGAACATCTTTGTCTTTGTCTCCAGCTTTATTTATATAATTTTTGTTCTTTAAGTTTATTTACTTCACATCCCAAGGGTAGCAGCCCTCTCCTTCCTCTCCTTCTAGCCCTCCCCTCCTACCTCTTCCTCCTTTCCCCTTTCCCTTTCCCCCTCCCCTCATATCAACCCTCCCCAACACATCAAGTCACATCAGGACTGAGCAAATCCTCATCCACTAAGGCCAGACAAGGCAGTGCTATCAGGGGGAAGTGATCCAAAAGCAAGAAATAGAGTCCATGTTAGAAACAGCACCCCCCCTCCACTTGCCAGGTGACCCACCTGAAGACAAAGGTGCCACATACGCCCAGGGGGCCTAGGTCCAGACCATGCATGCTCCTTAGTTGATGTCTCAGTCTCTGTAAGTCTTCATGGGTCAGGGTTATTTGTCACTGTTGGTCTCCTTGTGGGGTTCCTGTCCCCTTCAGGTCCTTCTTTTTCCCCACACTTCCACAAGACCCTCAGAGCATTGCCCTCTGCTTGGCTGCAAGTCTCAGCATCCGCTGCTGCGTGGAGTCTTCTAGAAGACAGGCATGTTAGGCCTCTGTCTGCAAGCAGAGCAGAGCATCATTAATAGTGTCATAGGCTGGCTCTCTACTGTGGGATGGGTCTCAGGTTGGGCCAATCATTGGTTGGTCAAACCTTCTTTATCCCTATACTTCTTAGAGGCAGGAGAATTTTTGGATCAAAGGTTTTGTGGGTGGGTTGTTGTTCCTCTCCCTCCACTAGGAGTCCCGCATGGCTAGGAGGTGGTCACTCATTGTATGTACTCACTTATAAGTGGATATTAGACCTATAGTACAGGATAACCATATTACAATCCACAGGCCCAAAGAAGCTGAGCAGCAAGGGGGGCCCAAGGGAGGCTGCTAGAATGTCACTCAGAAGGGGAAATAGAATAGCTATCCGAAGTGAATGGACAGAGGGAACTGAGCAGGAGGTGGAATGGGGAAGGAAACAAAGATGGGGATCAGATGTGAGGATAACAGGGATGGGAGGTGAGAGGGTTGGGAACAAGAAGGGAAACTGAGGGAGGCAATCCCTTTGACAAGCTGGCCTGCGACAGGGTAGGCTCCTGGGAAGATACAGGTGTGGTTCTAACTGAGACTCCTAGCAGGGGGCACATGGAGACTGAAGTGACCACCATCTCCAGCTTTGTTGTTGTTGTTGTTGTTGTTGTTGTTTTAAGCCCATCTTCTCCCAACTCTGGTGAAAACGAAGCCCCTGGATCTTCTGGTCACTTCCAGTAATGCTCTCAGTACTGCAGTACTGATGACTATTCTTGGTTGTCAACTTGACTACATCTGGAATGAACTAAAAACTCAAAACTGGCTGGGCACACTTGGGAGGAATTTCTTCTTAATTAAATCATTCCAAGAGGGAAGATCCAGTTCTAATCTGTGTCTTTGAACTGGGAAGACATGACGTTATGAAAAATCATTTGAGGTAGGAAGACCCGTCTCTAATCTGACACGCCTCCTGCTGGCCGACTATATAAGAGAAAAAAGCTGCTCTCCTTGCCGGATGGCTCTTGCCTTGCTAGCGAGTCCATTCCGTCCCTGGCATTAGGGCCTACTCCTTTGAGATTCCAGTGTACACCGAAAACCGGCAAAGACATCCAGCCTCGTTGACTGAACTACTGGATTCTTGGAGGCAGCCACTGTTAGATGAGCTGGACAACAGAGTGTAAATGACTCTAACAAATCCCCCTTTTTATACACGGAGAGATGTGTTCTGTAAGTTCCGTTGCTCTGGAGAGCCCTGTCTAACACAGTGGTCAGTCACAGTTTGTCAGAAACCCGTGCTTCAGGAGACTCAGACCGTTGTCTGATGTGCCCCACAATCTGTACAGGGCGCCATACTGACCTTTCCTCCTTGTCTATTTCACGCCGTCTGCCAGGAAATGGGGTGGCAGAGGATGAACTTCCCTGCCCTGTATTGGGTGGGGTTCAAAGAAGAAACCAGAAGCCGTTGTTATTTTACTCAGAAGAGATAAAGGGGTGAGTGCTCCTGGCTACCCCAGTGCACGTCGTTACACAGATACGGAAAGACAGCTGCGCCTGGAGCTTGGGTGTGAACACTAAAACTCCATGCTGCAATTTCTAGACTCTTCCCTTGGCTGATTTCAATATTTTCCCACAGTGAACCACAGCCTTTGCTGTAATAGCTATCGGTGAGTTCTGGGAGGCCTTCTAGAGACCCCTAGAACCTAACAAGTGGGAGTTGAGGAGCCTTTTGAACCCACAGCTGTACTAGGAGAGAGGGTGACCTGGGCCTCTGTCCCTCGAGGTTTGCAGTCACTCACTCACTGAAGCATTAGACGCTGGACAGACTCGTAGACAGGCCGGAGGATAAGAATCCAGTTTGCCAGCCCTTGCCTACCCCAGATACTCGTGCTTATTTTTCATAGTAATGATTCCAAAGATCACGCACAGAGCCCCTGCCACTGCCTGAGGTCCAAAAGTCACGGTCACCACCAAAGGCTCACAGCTGCCTGGTTGCCCAGAGATGATGTTGCCCAGGGAACAGAACTCTCTGGAAAAACCATGTTGGCCAGAGCTTCCCTGCTCTTACCATGATGGGGGTAAAAGAGGGATTTCATTTGCACCGTGGCTTCCAAATCCAGTTCCAGGATATCTTGTTGACAGGAGTGAACCGTAGTCAGAGCTTTGTAAACAGGAGGGTCGGACACAGATTCTGGACTTCCTAAGAAAGAGAGAGCAGATGTTGCAGGCTGATCCCACTGATTCCACTTGCTAATTTTCAACTACCACCTGCCTACTATGGAGGGAGACTTGGGTCGTGTGGTTAGAATGAAAGCACATTGTGATAAATTCTGCACATGGTCTCCTTCCTTTGAGTGATGAAAGCATGTTGTATGTTTCCGCCCTGGGGTGGTCTGACTGTGCCTCCACAGGCTCTGGTACTTGAACACTTGGCTCCAGGCTGATAGAGCTGTTTGGGGAGTTTTGGAGTCACATCCTTGCTAGCGGAAATACATCACTGAGAGTGATCTTTGAGTCACAGATTCCCGCTGTGACTGTCCTGTCTATTGCCTGTTGTCATGCCTTTCCACCTTGATGGACCTTTATCCCTCTGGAACCGTAAGCCAAGACAACCTCTTCCTTCTGTGAGTTCCCTTGGTCCTGGCACTTTATCACAAAAAACAAACAAACAAACAAACAAACAAAAAACTAATGGAGACCCAAATACCTACCTGTTTTTATCACATTAGATTTATGATAACCAAGGCAACAGCAAACACCTGGAATAATGAAGAGATGATAGACTCTGTGTTTTACCCCCCAATTTTGTCTTTGAGAATAACAGAAGTGATTGCAGACCCTGATATTCAGGCAGGACCACAGGTGAGGCCCGTTTTTAATACTCCTACTTACAAAGTCTGAAATTACTAGAGCAATCAATGGAAAGATAAATATTCATGTGGTTAAAAGATACCCGGCTTACGCAGTAAGTTAATGGTAGAAGTTCCTATACATTTACCACTTGTCAAAACAGAAGACAGAAATTCCGGAGTGTTAGGAGCAATTGTTAGTTGAATGTCAATTATGAATGCCAGGAGACTACCCCTGGCATTTGTGGAAATCTCTGGAGAATTGTAATTCTCTTCACATACTGTTTCTATGAATGCCTTTTTCTAAGCTATAAAACTAGGCTGTTAATTACAGGTATGGCTTGGTGAATTCTCTCCAGGGCCTGACAGGAGCATTTCCTATCTTCTTCAGATGCTGATCTCCCTGGAAGATTCTGTTTCCTGCCTGTATTGCTTTTCTCTTAGTATGGAATATCCCAACTGAATAGCCTTGAGCAATATAGATATTGATCATCCGTCCCATCAAGAAGTGCAGACAGGAAGTGCTCAGCTTGCTTAATTCTGTGTGGTGAAGTCACCAAGAGCCAGTTGCTTTCTGCTCTTCTCTGCTGTCCACAGTGTCAGCCTGGATCCTGCAAAGTGGAAGATGGGTGTGAACCCCCAGGCCCATCATGACCTAATCAGAAGGAAAGACAACCTCTTTGCACAACTCTCTTTTTTGTCGGAAGATCTTTCCCTGGAGGTCCATAGAAGGCTCTCCTTGCTAGTTCTTTAATCAAGACTGGATCACACATGTGTTCCTCTGTAAAGTCTGCTGATGTGTCAGACTGCCTGCCTCATACACACATTCACTCAGAGCAGAAGATTGAGACAGAATCTAGGTTCAGCTGTATGTCTCCCACCCCAGGCAACTGCTCCTTCCCACAGCTTTCATGGTCCATGCTCTGCACAAGATGGGGATTCAGCAAATGGAAAGCTAACAAATAAGGCATCTGAGAACCAGCAGGGACCGGTGCTGACTCAGCCCTGCCTCAGTTTGCCGTGGAGTATTTCTGACTTTGGCGTAGAAGTCTCCTCAGACCAAGAACCAGGCCTAGTTTCCCAGTAGCTGGTGATGCTGAGCTGGGAGTCTTCTTGTTGGAAAGCCATTCGAGACACTGGCTTGCCCAAGCAGGGTAAGCACAGAGATCGCTGCAGAAGAGCTATAGACATGCCAAAGCTGACCCCGCAGAGATGGGAGCTTTCACCCCAGATCTGGAAATAGAAGGGCTTTGTTGGCCTTGCTGGGACGTGAAGGCGAATGTGCTCTGAAGTTAAACACGTGCTTCACACAGGCCCTTTGGAAGAGCTAAATCCAAATGGCTTCCGAGAGGAGAGAACAGTAGTTCAGAGGCAAAGAAGTCAGGGAGCCTCCTCCCCCAGAGAGACACAAAGACAAGGTACACTCCCTTGCCCCTCAAGACGTTGGTCAGGGCTCAGCCTCTTCAATTTGCAGTGGTTAAAAAAAAAAAATCTCTTTTAACTGAGGGGCCCTGTGGCCGTTGACAAGCATTCTTCCTATATATTTCCAATGTCTTCCAAGAAGCCAGAGAGAAGTTGGAACTTTATCAGGGACCTTCATCATACAAGGAGATCAAACAGGAATTTTTATCCTCTGTACTCTCAGGTAAATGCCCAGGGAGGAGAGCCCTAGAGAGCAGCAGACCATTTGAGCTGAAGGAATTAAAATGATAGTTGTTTTAAATCCGAGGAAACCAAAGCCTCAGAGAGACACACCCACAGGTTCTTCGGCTCATTGGGGATGCGAATGAGACTGCTTTCCATTCCTAATTAGCTACATCATCTTAGGCGTGTTGATAAGCACTTGGAATGCCAGTCTCTTCATCTGTAAAATGGAATTAATAGTGTTGATTGCACAGAGCTGCAGAGAGCATCAGAGGTGTGTGGGCATGGTGCTTCCTAGAACAGGAAGTCTCTTCAGTTGCTCTACACACACACACACACACACACACACACACACACCTCCCTTGAGGGACCCTGGGGCAGCAAGGGAGGTGGGCACATTCATTCCATAAGCTCTTTTTTTATTCTCTAGCCCAGCTCAGGGCAAAGAGCTAGGGAGGGGTTCCCAGCCAGGAATCCTGACTTTCAGAGAGTGACATCAGCCAGGGTCTGGGTAACAGGCGGGATGTGGTGTAGGGTCCTCTGAGAGCCCACAGCTGCCCCACTCCACCCCGTTCCTCCAGCCAGCTCTCGTGGAGCTATCCATTCATTGTCCCCATAAGGAGGCTACCCCTTGAGAAAATGGTAGCAACTGCTGCCAAGTGTGGGATTCATTTTTCTAACTCTCCTTTCCAGTCGCACACTGCCACAAAGAGGCTGTCCGACTGCCTTCAGATTCAGTCAGTATCTGACCAAGTCTGGGTCTCCAGGACAATGGCCACCACCTCTACCTCCCTACCACCTATGAAACAAGCCACACCATGGTTCTAAAGGTGATGCTCAATTTCTCTTTGGTCCGAAGTAGAACAATACGTCTCAGTGGTAGAGCTCATACCCAGAATACATGAGGCCCATGTTTAATCCATAGCACTTGCAAAAATAAAAAGTAAATGAATAAATAATTAAAGCAGTGGCCCACATGGACCCTTCTAGGAGGCTGCATTTGGGAAAGTTATTGTCCAGAGAGAAGAATCCTTCTGTCCTGGGCCCCTGGGCCCCTGCCACTTACTGCTGCCCCTATGGTCACTCTTCAGATTTTCTGAAAATCTCTTTGAATCAGAAGTGTATCCTGCAGAGATGGGAAGCTTCCAGCACATGTAGGGATATCCAGAGCCTGTGGGCAGTCCTGGGGTGGCAGCTTGGATTCCCACTTATCCTTGGGATCTCGGCAGTGGTGGTTTGCCTCCATATCCTCAGAGTTTGATGTCATCACCTCACAAGGGTCTTGTAAGGGACAAGAGAACAGCAATTGTTTTCCTAAGGCTTTCGCCAAGTGCCACACAAATAACTCCACACATAAGCGATTGTCATGTATTTAAAATGCCGTGGATGGCAGGGGGAAGAGTCCTGCTCCAAGTGGGGACACATCTCCATGCCAGGAAGCAAAAGCCCTAACAGTGAGATGCCTGCAGTAAGCTGAGAATTAAATGTCAGCCAAGACTTTCTCCTGCTTTCATTTCCCACCATCACCACATGCAGACAGCCAGACATGAATAGATGCATTCTGACAGCCACCAGCAGTCAAATCCACTTAAAATATTCAAACAGCCCTAACGTGGGGTATTTACGATGGCTTTAATTCTATTGACTGCTACCTTTAAATATTCTGAAAAGTGAAGGGTATAAGGCATGGACATTAATTTTCAACCTTATCTTTGGTTGTTAACTTCTCACTCACTGATTACTTAGACTTCTAAAGGAGGAATCTTCACCTTGCATTGCAGTGTTTCGGTTAGCTAGATGTCATTTGCAGCCAGGCATGTGCTGCACACTTAGACTCCCAGCACTTGAGAGGCCAAGGCAGGAGGATCTCTAGCTGAAGGCCACCCTGGATAATAAAGTCAGAACAGTCAGGATCTTCAAACAAACACACAAACAAATAATCACACAAAGCAAAACAAAAAGGTCTTTTATAAAGATAGTTAGTTCAAAGCCACCCAACTCTTAATACACACATACATACACACACACACACTTCCACTTGGATAGAATGGTGTTAAAACAGCTTTATTCTAGGTGGGGAAAAAGTCAGTAGACTGTGATTGTGTAAAGCCAGACAGTCTTTTAGTGCGACAACTTAAATGTTCTATCTCTGAGGTGAAAGTGGACTCAAGACAAAGCGTCCAACCTGGTGACCAGCCAGGCCTATTCCAACATGGGACAGATGGAGATTACAGACAGGCCAAACCTTTGAAACTGCAGCGCAATTATTGGCAAAGAAAATGTACAAATATAATGCAGTGGGAATGAAACCCAATAGAACTTTAAATAAGTGTCACATGAAAATAAATGAACAATCCTGGACCAATAAAGTTAAAAACTTAGATGAACTAAATAATTTCCTAAACAATTTAGTTCACTCTCCAAAACAAAAGTGGGCTTCTGGGTTAAGGCAGCATGTGGATAAGGTATATCTACTATTTTTTCCTCCATAGGCATGATTAAAACTACTATCAAACATCTTTTAAATAAAGAAGATGAAGAAGAAGAATATGACAGAGGAGAAGAAGAGCTAAAAGACCTGGGAGAATAGAATCTGCTGGTCCCTGTGACTGGCTCTCATGAACCCAGGCACAGTTCTGTCATGTCCTATTTTCCAGACACCCTCCCTTTGGGGACCACTGCTGAGAGACACATGAGGTTAGCATTTCACTGTGCTCCTGGACAGCTGGGCCCATCGTCCCCATGAGAAAGCTGGACGTCCACCCTCACCCTTTCTGCACGTGATCTCCATACCCAGAGCACGGAAGGGCCAAGAGTGACACACTGCTGTGTCCACTCTTATCAGGCCTCTGACCAGGAAGACTTCTAATTCTCATTCCCTGTGGCGTTGGCACAGGTCAAAGAGGGCGTCACAAGTGATTCTAGTACCATCTTACCTTAATAACAGTGATGTCAAGCCCAGTGCCCTGAGTTCCCTTTTTCCTTGGCTAGCCTTGGAGGAAATCTCAGACAAATTGATGCTTGAAGCATCTACACATCTCTGGCATCTCCCAACACACACGCACATACACACACACAACATCAGCCTAAACCTCCCACTCAGCGCTTCAGGTTCTACTCTGGGCCCCTGCTGCTCAGGCGAGTCCTGACTTTTAAATCTACAAAAAAGACCAGACAACATCTAATTTGTTTGCATTACAGCGATCACACCTGATAGCTTCAACGTAAATGTCTCCTTCCTTACACAATATTTAAAAAGTGTAATTGAACGTACTCCAAAACATTTCAAATTCTCCTTTCAAATTCTCAGCCACGGAACCTTTCATCAGCCCAGCACCCTTCCCTTCCACTGGCCTGGTTTCTGAGAACCTGAGCAAAAGGCCTAGCAGAAGACATCATCCACACTTACCACGACAAAGAAAATTGTCATAGTTGTCTAGGACAAGTGCCTTCTGGTGTCAGGCAGACAGAGAAAGTGGGTTTTATAGGATGAACCCACTCCAGGCTTTCTGTGTGTGAGTTTTACTTGTAATACCGAGAAGAGGGGAATGCAATACAGTGTGTTCTCTGTCTATCCTGAATCCTAGGCTGGATGTCCTGTACTCCTCCACGCAGTTCACAGCAAACCAGGTCAGCAGACTCCACTGGTACCCATTTTACAGATGATGAAAATTCCCTCTCTGCTACGACTACTATTTCAGTTTCATCAAACTTGAGAGAGCTAGGCGCCTGCTGAGTCTGGGAAAGAGTTTTCTGTACCTTCCCACACACCTCTGTTCTTCATGCCTTGGGTCAGGGTGAAGATTTCCAGAAGGTAGTCCTCTGCCAAGGTAATCCAGAATCCCGGGGACACAAAGCTCGCTGGTCAAGGGTATCAGGACCAAAGACCAAGTGACGCACACACCTCCCTTTTGGGTTTATGCTAACATTTGATGCTTGGTTACTGCTACTGAGAAGAGTCTGCTGGACCTGATTGTTCTGGTTCCTGAACTCTCAAGAGAGAGACCACCACTGATCTAAAAGGTATGGATTGCCCTTCTAGATGCCAACCATGCCAAGACAGCTCTTTCTGGTCCTTTTTGGTCACACAGCAACCTCGTAGATGTCCATGTGCCATCGTGACAAATCAGTCACAGATGACGCATTGACCTTTTTAAGGTATCTACCTGCTTTGTAAAAAGACATCTCCATCATTAGTTCTACAGCTCAAGACCTGCTGAAGGTTGTATCACTTACCCACAGCCACTTACTTCAGCCCCAAACTCACCAGCTCTAACCATTATGGCAGTGTTCGGCTCTTTCTATCTGACTCCAGGGTGCCCTACTTCTTGGACAATTTATCTAGTTCAACCCTTGCCTCTGTTTCCTTTTCGGTCATTGGACAGCATTTTCTTACCTCTAAAGATCCTCAGCTCTCCATGGGCACCTCCCAAACTGAGTGTGGGAAGAAGACATGGGTTTCTATGAAGGAGAAAGGGAAGGAACATTAAAGGGTGGAGTTTTAGCAACTGTCAACCTTTACATGTGATTTATTAATCCCAAATTTAATCCCAGAAATAGATTAAAGAACCCCATGAGACTGAATAAAGGACCAGGTTATTGTGAGTGAAAAAGAAGTAGCAAGACATAGACACTAAAGTCAAGTGCAAAGTGTGCTATGTAAATCCATTAGGTGTGAGCCACCATGGCGTCTCTAATGTCCCCTGTGCATGGTAGGGAAAGAAAGCCTTGGGGCTTACAGGAGGCTACCATTGTCATTGAAGTTGACCAGGTCATCCAAAACACTGCTAAGAGGGGGCAGGAGAGATCTGAAATTCAGTGTCATATTTAGACTCTGAACTCACTCCAGTGTCTATTAGGGCCACAGCCTTTGCCTGAATTCCTGGTTTATAGGCATCCATCGGTTGTCATGGTCACCATGGTCAAATGGAAAGGGCAGAGATCTTTATTAAAAGATAGAGTTGGAGTTTAGAGTCAGTGATCCTTGTGGGTAAGTGGACATAGCTTCAACAGCTCTTGGGCTGAAGAGCTGGTGATAGTGCTGGCTTTATGGGGTGTGGGGGTGCTTTTAAGGGGTGTGATCTCACCCAATGAAGCACAAAGAAAACAGCTGGCTGATGTGGTTATGTCTCTCAGAGGGAAGCAAGCTCTGGCTGTCATTCTATCCTAGAGGCAGAAACCAATCCATCTCCCACTCAAGGCAGAACTAACGGGCTGAGGAAGAGAAAGCCCTCCAAGACACCCCCACTGTGTGACTTCCCTGTTCTCTGCCTCACCTATACAACTAATAGGCTCATCATCTGGGGAGAAACATTACCCTTACCATTACATCTTACTAAATAAGTCATTTTAAACTAATTACCACACACTCTAGAAAGAATTAGCTCTGGGTGACTCTCCCATGCCTGCTGATTATCAAGTTGGCGGAATTCATTAGTCCTGTAGATAAACCCGTGGATTTCTAAGCACTGAGTAGAGACAAGCCCAAGCACACTGGAGCAAGCTTGTCTGGGGAAAACTCCAGCCTGCAATGAGCAACATGGCTGGGGAAACATGGCTGACCTCACTAGGTTCTCCACAGCATGAGTGGAGATAAACCCCTCATTGCTTGACTTTGTCCTTTGCTTGTCTAGGGCTCCTAGGGGAAAACTGGGAATCTCAAAGGACAAGGGAATGCTCTGAGCAGAGGGGCATAACTCAGAGTGAGCCCTGTATGGGACCACAGCTGAAGAGTGCTGTGCTGGGGCAGTGGGTGGGGTGATGACGGCTGTGTGGACAGCCACAGGCTTGAGCTCTACCCTCTCCAACTTTCCCTGGCACCGATAAGAGTCAATAACTAAATTCCACGGACTGTCTGCTGCATTCTGGGCACTGATCCGAATGCAGGAGATGCAGCTATCATCCTGATCACCCAACTCAGTGAACTCACTGCAGTTTCTCTCATTTCCAGATAAGAAAACATAGGGACCATGTGGTGGTTTGAATGAAATGGCCCCCATAGGCTCATATGGAGTGGCATTATTTGAAAGGATGAGGAGCTGTGACCTTGTTGGAAGAAGTGTGTCACTGGCAGTGAGCTTTGAGGTTTCAGATCCTTAATCCACGTCAGTGGCTCACCCTCTCTTCCTGCGCCTACCTATCCGGATGTAGAACTCTCAGCTCCTTCTCTAGCACCGTGTCTGCTTGCATGCCGCCATGCTGCCTACCATGATGATAATGGTCTAAGCCTCTGACCTGTAAGTCAGCCCCAACTAAATGCTTTTCTATGTAAGAGTTGCTGCTCTCCATCCACAGAGCGCTGCAGCTATAAGCTGTGGAAGGACACCATGGTGCTCCCTACCAGAAATTAAAAAACAACAACAACAAAAAGAAATAGTCAATTACTCACAGTTTGAGAGGTCTGGTAGCGACTCTGATGATGATTTTATTTCTGCAACCATGCCTATAAACAACAAATCCAAAACAGTGCCAAAGGAGTTAAAGCAAGGCAAACCAAAACCTAACTTGAAGAATGTCCAAAAAGAAGACATCTTACCAACAAAACCCCCTTAAAAAAAAAAAGGGTGGCTTTAGATGACAAGGTCTTCCATGAAGCCTAGAAGTTGCTCTGGCTTTATCAAGGAACTTCCAGCACTCAGCAACCAAGTGAAGAAGTCTCAAGAGAAAATCACTGACAAACAAGGCGATAGGAAAACAGAAATAACGGATAAATGTCGTGTTTCTAACTGCAGTGTAGACAGTGATGATAAAGATTTGGATAAGATCATGGAGGGGGATGCCGTCGGTGTTGAAGGGGAGAGAACAGCAATGTCTGAAGCTGGGGCTCGAAGGAGGAGGGTGCTTTCGGAAGGCAGCGATGGCAGCGGTGCTATTGACACTGAGCCAGACACTGCAACTGGTGGAGATTCAGAGAGTGATTCTGATTTTGATGATAGTGAAGAAAGTGATGAGGACTGTGCTGTGAGAAAACATGAGAAACAAAGAAGAAAGCAATGTAGAAAAAAGAAGCCACAGTGGGAAAGGAAGGAAGGAAGGAGGGAGGGAGGGAGGGAGGGAGGGAGGGAGGGAGGGAGGAGGAAGGAAGGAAGGAAGGAAGGAAGGAAGGAAGGAAGGAAGGAAGGAAGGAAGGAAGGAAGGAAGGAAGGAAGGAAGGAAGGAAGGAAGGAAGGAAAGAAGGAAGGACACAAAATCCCAAAACCCAAATGTGAGGCACCAGAGCCGGCTCCAGCTTCCCTCAGGTCAGGATCTCCATCTTTACCCCAAGCTGTTGGTCTTTCTTCAGAGACCACTAGGAAACCAGCAAACATGTGCAGCCCTTCATCTGAAGGCAAGAGGCCCATGTGGGTCCCACCAGCCGCCTCCCTCCGGGAGCAGAAGCTCCAGCAGCAGTTCACTGGCAGGAGCACCACCCCAAGTCCCCAAGTCAGAGCCATCCTGGGCCTCTCCCGATTAGCACCAGTTAAGCGTTTGCATCCAAGTGCTGCAAGCAGCCAAGTGCAGTAGCAGGAAAGGACCGCTAGCACCCTCAGTCCTGCAAGCAGGTTGTCGTATTCAGCTTGCGCATGGAGAACCTTTAACAGGTTACATGAAGGACCACAACCTATTTTGTGATTCTGGCCTCATCAAAGCCCCTCTGTCCTTCAGCAAAGGGTCCTCAGGAGCCCTTGCGCCACTCCTGAAGAACGTGCTGTGTTTTCTTACAGTTTATAAGTCGTCACTTGAGGCTCTGCAGCATGTCTGTAGTTATATATCACTCCCGGCTCTGTCTGGCAAGGGGTGGGGGCAGCCTGAGTTATATCAGGAGGCATTTCTGAAATCTTCCCCACCACTATGTTTCTTTAGGTTTATTACAAGCTTGCTGTCTCTATCTAGGTCTTTCTTAGTAAGAATTCTGCTTTTGTACGTATTAAAATGATTACTGCAGCATGGGAAGAGATGGTTCTTGTATAGCAGGTAGAATTTAATAACACTTTATGGACTTTGTTAAAACTTTTAATAACAGCGAAAAGATTTAAAAATGTGTTCTTTGATACCACGTATCCACCTGTCTGTCTATAGATTAGTGAGAGAAGCCTTCTGTGGTCAGCATAAGCAAGGGAAAGCGGTGTCTTCGTCACTTCAGTTGAAGCCAGAGCGTGACAGACTGCCTGTAGGCTCGTCACCCTGTCATATTAGCCAATTCAGCTTTTTCAAGAAGCTTAGATATTGCCAATAAAAGTAATTCTTTTTATGGTGAGAATGTAAACCTGGTTTTGATCACTATTTAATAAAAAATTAGTTTATCATAAAATATAATGCCTCGCCTAGTTCTCAGCTATGAAACGTCTATGTTACCATGAGAAGCAGTTTTGAATTATGATTGAAGTGAGCATTTGCCTATTAAAAAAAAAAAAGAGTTGTTATGGTCCTGGTGTCTCTTCACCATGAGGGTGATTTGAACTATGGGGACCTGTCCCAAGAGGTTTCAGAGGAGAATATTATTATGTAGCCTGGAGACTATTCTTGTGATATTTTGGTCAAGAATGTGCCTAATTTCTTCCCTTGTCAAAAAAAAAAAAAATCTGCCTAAGAGTTATGAAGTAACAGCTTTGGAAGAGGAAATTTTTTGTTTTGTTTTGTTTTGTTGATTTTTTTTTCTTTTTGTTTTTTTGAGGCAGGGTTTCTCTGTGTAGCCTTGGCTGTCCTGGAACTTGATCTGTAGACCAGAGTGGCCTCAAACTCATAGAGATCCACCTGCCTCTGCCTCCCAAGTGCTGGGATTAAAGCAGGCAGCACCATTGCCTGATGGCAGAAGAGAGTTTAAAATAGACTAGTACTGACTGTGTCCTCTGGTTATTAGTGGTTGGTCACTCCTATGCAGATACATAATAAAAAGGAGCAAGCTGATCAAGGAAAAAATACAAAATGTACAGTTTGAGGAGAAAGGAGGTACCAGAAATTTTAGCAGAGCTAAATTCTGTGTTCAAGGAGATAAACAGATTAAAGAAAATCCTGATGTGGTGGTATCAGAGCAAGACCTCACCCAGCTAAGCTTGTGAACAGGAATTAAAGAAAATCTTAGGACTGGGCTTGGTGTCACAGGCCTTTAATCCCAGCACTAGGAAGGCAGACTGAATTCAAGGCCAGCCTGGTCTACAGAGCCAGTGAGGGAAACCATTGAAAACAGAAGGCTGGTGACGATGTGACTGAACAAGGGGGCCATGATCCAGTCCCTGCAAGTAGCATAACTGGGCAGCTTTGGCCATGTGGTTCTGGCCTTAGAGTCAAGGATACAAGAAAGGAGTTAGGGAATACCCCTCCATGACAAAGGAAAGCCACTGAGACCAGCTGTGTGGCTGGAGTGTCCCAGAGTAGAGGCCCACTGAGGCCATTGTGTGAAGCCTGGATTTCATTGGAGATCCCAAGATGTTGAAGATGCCAGAGCCATGGGACACCTGCCAGGAAGAACTGCTAACAGGGAGGGGAACCACCCCAAGAGAAAGGAGGTAAGCCCAAGGCCTCGTGTGTGCTGAACACACGTCTCCAGCACAATGCTCTCAGCATGTTGCATTCCACACATTTGCAAGTTGGCCTCGATGAATTTGCAGATGCTGAATTCAAACTGAATAACCAGCACCCCTGGAGTGTATAAGAGAGCCACAGGCTGCATGAAGAGCCTAGAAAAGGAGGGCAAGAGTATAGAATGAGGTGGTCTTTCCTGAAGGCAACCCAGAGACCACAGACTCATATGCCGCTGGTCCCAAGGGTAGACAGCGTTGGAGCTATGTAAACACATCTTGGGTAGTCCATGGGGTACATCCCTGAGGCAGGCAATCTCTAATTCTCTAAATCTCTAATTGGAGGAAAAGCAGGGGAATCAGAAAATGGATGAACATCCTAACCCTGCCAGGAGCCAGAAAGACACCACTCTCTCCCCCAAAGCTCAGACAGCATTAGGGACAAGAGAAAACATGAGCTTAGGGCAGCTGGGCCTGGTCCCACTGGTGAAAAAGACTAACAAAGGGAGTCCTGAGAGAGGTAGTTAGAGAGAAAGTGGCCTCAGGATGCCAGGGCCCACGGAACTCAGTGGGAAGCAAATGCTGATGTTAGACAGCAGAGGAAGTACTCCTTCAGCCTGCAGAAACCTAGCTAGGTATGGGAGACTTCTGGCTGCCTCCATGAAAGGTCCTGTCCTATTCCAGACTTCAGGGAAGCCTGCCTTCTCCAGGCCAGGAGAAATAGGGTGATGGCCTGAGTTGGTGCTATGGGGAAGGAAAAAAAAGTTAGAAGAGACAAGAAAGAAAGTTGGCTCTAAGTTGACTCGTGGGAGGGGAGCCCTGAGAACAAGAAAGAGAAGTAATCAAAAATGTTGTGGCTGGATGGCAGGGTGGTAGCATTAAGTGTAATCTTGGATGGGGGGGGTGGCAAAAAGAGGAATAACTATAGAGGGGGACATGGAGAAGTCCAGCCCATTCCCACAGTGCCTTTCTCTCCGGTCAAGCCTTCTCTTTCTTTCAGGCTGAAGAACCACCTCAGGGGCTTTCAAAGGTAGATCAAAACTAAAAAGGACATGTAACAGAAACTGGGGAGGAGCGGATGATGTGGCGATGGGAGAGCATCAAGGAGCCTGACAACAGAAGCCTGAAGAGGTCCATTAGTTACTTCTCTTTTTGCTGCAACTTGGGAGAGGAAGGATTTATTTTGGTTCACGGCTTGAGAGGGTGTAGTCTCTCCATCCTTCCCTACAACAGCAGTGAGCGGCTCCGTGGCAGTGGGCGGCTCTGTGGCAGCGGGCGGCTCAGCAGCACTGGGTGGCTCCTGGCAGCAGGCGGTTCTGTGGCCGCTTATTCTCATCTCAGTAGCGAGAAGGGAGAGAAGGGAGAATGCTGATGCTCAGCTGGCATTATCCTTCCCCAGCTTTGATTTGGTCCCCAGCAGACAGCCAGGGTGGCTCTTCTTCTGGGAGTTCATCTTTTCTAGAAATGCCTTCAAGAGCTCACTGAAAGCGTTGACATGGATATTAACGATCACTGAAAAGCAGAAAGAAGCTGAAGCCTAGGAAAATCATGAGGGAGGAAAATGAGGACAGTTATGGCCCTCGAAGCTCACAATGGGGAGGTCACCCACAGGTAAATGGGGTTTGAATAATTCTGAATGAGCAAGGAATGGAGGCGAGCATAGTAAGAAAATGGCAACTCAGGATATGCACAGATCATTCAACTCCAAGGGCCCAAATGAGAAATAAGAATTTCTGTCTCTACAGGAGTACTAAAAAAATGCAAATATTTTGAGTTATTAAAACACAACTTATATACCTCAGATTATTATTAATGCCTGTATTCTTCAGGTTAGTTCTCTTCTAATGAACTAAAATAAAGTCTTTATTGTCATTGTATCACCACAGATTACTGAAATATTAAAAACAGACAAACAAATTCTCACTTAATAACAGGAAAACCCTGCTAAAAGCATTAGCATCCTGTTTTTCCTTTATTTTCAGTGTGCAGGAGGCTTTGGTTAATCTTCCTTTATAAGCACGTCCAGAGTTTGACCCTATCTCTGTAAGTGTAGATTGTCCCACACAGTTGTTCCCTCTCACATGGGTTGTGACCACAGCCTCCTGGCCGTATCTCTGCTGCCCCTCAACTCGTTTCTGGTCACCAGCCAGCCAATACTGACAAGGTGGAGCTTTGTCACTCTAGCCTGAACCCTCCAGAGACTTGTGTTCCTGCCTGTTTATGCTTTGACACAGCACGTGAAATGGAGTAATTTATCACAGAAACTTCTCATGGGGGAGAAAGCCATGATGGGGCAAGCTTCGTGTCTGGTGAGGGCTCTCTCGCAGTGTCCTCCCCTGGCGGAAAGGCACAGATCCCTTCACAAGGGGCGCCCTCATGGCTTCATCACTCTCCCAAAGGTTCTCATCTCAAGTAGCACCACAGTGGAAATCAGGGGATTCCACGTGAATTCTGATAGGGCACTGTCACTCAAACCAGAGCAAAGACCTGATTTGATCTTGCTCCCCCTTCCCACCTCCCTCCTTGCTCTTCTTCAGACCTGCTGTGTCCGTGTTTCTTGTGCTGTCTCAACCTGCAACACTCATCTAAATGGCATGAAGCAGGTTCCTTGTGTTTCCCATGTCTTTATCCAAGTGCCATAATCTCAGAGTTGCCTTTCCAGAACTGTCTACTTAAAAGTGAACACACACACACACACACTCCCTTTCTTCTTTCCCACCAATGTTTTATTTCTTTTCTTATAATATATGATGTGTGTACACATGTGTATATGTGAGAGAGAGAATTTCCTCTTTTGTTGTCCTTCCCTCAACTTGAATGTGACTCTCCAGAGATGACAGAGACTCCGAGCCTAGAAAGTGCCTAGCACCTTGTGGGTGCTCGAACACAAAACAAACAAACAAACAAACAAACAAAACAATGGCAGCAGATTGAATTTCAAGCTCTTGAGAGGCACTGGCTCCTGAAGCTGCCTCTGACGGAATTCCACGGGAGACCTGGCTGCAGGAGACTGTCAGTAGGGGACACCAGCAGCAGTCAAACCCACTGCAACATTCTCAGTAATGTGCGGCTTCGGCCTCCTTACACACATAGCTGCTCCCTCCTCAAGACCCGGCTCCATAGTGGTCAGAGGTTCAACTTCCTGGGATCTTCCCAATGAGTTCCTAAGTGTTAATAACCCTGGCGATGGCTGGGTGGCGGTGTGTGTCTGTGCCCCCAGCTACTCAGGAGCAATGATGCTCCAGTCTAGACCGTTAGGCAAGGTCCAGTCAATGATAATATTTCCAACCCTTTGTTCACTAAACTCCCGCAGCAGGTACCTCCGTGGAACCTTGAAGTTCTCATTTCATCCACTACTCTCTCGACTATTTAAATGTGTCCCATTCCAGTTCTTCCGTTCAGATGACTGGTCTGGCTTCTGCCCCTTCAAAGAACAGGGTGGGGACAGCCCACACTCAGGGTAACACCCATAACTCCATGCCTAATCGTCTGCCGGGAACCGGAATCTAGAAGATCAGCTCTAGCTCCTCCGGCCTCACAGCTTAGGGAGGTGACTCCTGCTCCAGTCTCCACTGTCCCACCAGGCCCCCGGAGATCCTGAGACAAGGCTTGGGTTCCCTAGGCTGCATGATCCTAGCCCATACCTCCTCCTGCATTCCTTTCAATGCTTGAGGCTCCTCCCATCTTATTCTATTCAAGGCCCTGCTGCCTGAAATGCTTCCTAGCACATAGTAGGCCCTCAGTAATGCTCATTACTGTTTATTAGCCTCAGAAGGGCACCGAGCCTAATAGCATTTGATAGCCCGGGTATTACCACATGATACAAAACTGTTCATTTTTATATGGTGTCCAAAGTGCTGTAAATTAAAAAAAAAAAAAAAAAAAAAAAAATTCCAGGTGGCAGTGAAAAGAAAGGGAGAGAGCAGCCCAGAGCCTGTGCTTTAATCACCACCATGTAAATTGGGACTTTGAGATGTGAAGACACGCAGGTTCCCAGCGAGTCGCTCTCCTCCTAATGCTGGGCTATAATTATGTTTGCATTGAGTCTGCATGTTATTATTTACATTTCTGTGCTGGTGTTTGCACAGTTGGCACAGTTCCCAAGGAGGCCCTTCCTGCCTGAGCTCAGAGGTTGATGTGCAGCTCCCGGAAGGGCTGCTGTGGGCCTCGGAGAGCTGCCTTGCTCCCGAGCAAGAAGGGGTGTGTCGTGTGTCGGCCAGGGCTCTTCTTCCCCAGCCCCACATTTGCCTCCTCTCCTCTCTTGCCCCCGCCTTTCTTCTACCCTCCCCCTCTCTCATCCTGGAAGCATCTATTAGACTTGCTTGTACAATACATAAGGACCCCGTTAGAGCTGCTGTGCTTCCCCCTGTGCAGTTAGCGAGTGCATTGTTGTGTAATTCAGAAATTAATTAGCAGTGAATGCTTCAGGAATGCAGGTAGAAGCGGGAACCCACTGCGACCCACCAGCCGTGCAGCTGGATTGACTCCTAGCTCCTGATGACTCTCTCTAGAATGTCTCTATAAAGAAGCGGTACCCAGGCCACTGAGTTCCTGGGGGCTCTGTCTTCCTCCCCTCAATGTAAACAGCACAAGCTGGCCACACAGAGGCTTTGGCCATTGCCTGACAGCAATGTAAAAGGTTTCTCGGCTACACAGAAAGCCAAGATAATGGGGGGACAGATCTTACCAAGCAAACTGAGCTTAGAGTAGGCTGCCGTAACTTTGCACTGGTGGAGAGGGGGACACAGCACGCACCTCCGCATAGGTTAGTTCATGCACCAAGACGGGACTAAAGAGAAGCAGCTGCTTTCTGGTCCAGGCCCTGTAGCTGGACTACAGTGGCAAGCCTGGAGTCTCCTAGCCATATGGAAACCTCCGGAACCATAGAAATCCCCAAGCAGACATGTCTTCCCGGACCCTTACCTCCCCTGTGCTGTCCCTCCTTATGGAATACCGTCCCTCCCACCGGTGTCTCTAACAGACCTATAAACGCTTGAGGTTACTGACCGAATGAAGCCCCATCTACAGAGTCCATACTCATCCCGCAGAAAGCCGCTGTTTCCTGAGGCAGCATTAGACAGCCTGTCTCCTTGGCTGGCCTTTTCTGTACCTTCTTACCATGCTTAATGACTGGCTTTAATGACTACTCCTGTCCCAGTACTCCCCCACCGGATGGCAGCCATATTGTCCTGTGCATTCCACCTGCACTCCCTGGGCAAAGGCTGATCCTGACACACGGCTTCTGCTTAAGAAACATGATTGGATGGTTGAGGCAGTGACCGGCTTCTACCCGAGGAGACCAGGAGATGGGAACTGAGAACAGACATTGGGAGTGGGCAAGTTCAAGGCATGGTCGCACACTAGCATCCATGATGTCCTGGAGGAGACCCCCCAGCAATCCTTTTCAGAGCTCAGGAGGATGGTACAGGATGGCCGGGGCTGGAATTTCAAGAGCGGATTAAGGCTCTCATCTCACTCCATTCAACGAGCCTGAGATGAAGTGACCCGGCAGCATTGTGGGAAGATCCTGGAACATCCCTTCTGCCTCCTCTCTTGACAGCATTCCCTACAGAACACGCAGACACTGCTGAGTCTTAGCGGCAGACCCCTCGGAATTCTCAGAGCCTCAGAAGGCGTGAGGGATGGAGGGTAGACGGGAAGATGCAGAGACAGTTGTGCTCATGTTGCGCATAGGAGCATTGATGAGACAAGTATGAGAAGCCCCCTGAACCTCAGGCTCCTCAGGCTTGAAATTAACTCACGGGTGGCAGGCAAGCCTCCAGATCAACAGCAGGCTGATACTCAACCCCCAGCCAGCAGCAACTGAGCTTGTGGCTGGCGACTTAGGGTCTGAGGCTCCAGCTTTATCCACAGACCCATGACCTATAAAGCGTGTGTCTGCTGTCAGCCCATTTTACAGACAAAAAGGTACAAAACTGATGGCAAGATGTGGGACATCTGCTTGGATGTGTTAGGGTAAATGGAAGAAATTAGTCACAGGAAATTTCAGCCCAGGAGGACCCTTCTGGACTCCTTTGCTTTGTTGTAGCACCCAGAACAAGTCACAGGACCTCAAGTCTAGCTTGTGGTTTTCATCATGCCCCTTCCCATGTGCCTGTGATAGCCAGGCTTGTGCTATCTGGCCTCGGGTGACTGTAACATACAAGCAGAGGGAGGAGCATGATGTCTGGGCTTTCCTGTTGGTACTGCTGGAGAAGCAACCCAGACACCCATGCTAGGGTCTCCACTCCACCCTGAACCCTACCCAGCTCGGGCTTTTTCTTATATGAAAGCTTGTAGTATGTGCGTGTAGGGGGGAGGGGTAAAAAAGAGATGGAAAGAAAAGAGGAGTTTTTAGAAGCCAGGAAGGACATGCTCCTTGCAGGACCTGTTTCTCATTCCTGGGAGGAGCTCAGAGTAAGAAAAAGACTGGGAAAGAAAGACCACACTGGGTGTGGGCAGCAGGCAGAGGCTTTTAGCCCGGATAGTCCCCAGTCGTGAGGCCCAGAAGACAGAGGCCCCCTCTAAGGATGGACAGGCTTGGACAGCATCCCCGTCACAGTGAAAATGAGACACCCTTTCCCCCTGTGCTGTGCCCTGTAAAGCACACTGTGGCCCTCGGGGGGCAGATAGAATGGGAGCCTCGCGTGAGATTTAATTAGACTGAGAAGCAAAGGTGCAGAACACATTTACATCACCAGTGTCCTCGTTAAAACTCCAATTATTCCTTACTCCCTCGCTAGCATGAAAAAGGGAAGATGGCCGGAGACTGCAAAGCACATGACGAGGGAGTGTTTGAATCTCCATCCGAATAAACCAACTGTAAAAAAGAAATAGATGTTGATGTCAATCAGCGAAATCTGAATGGAGATCGGTTACTAAACGTGATTAAAGAGTTATTGTTAATTTTGTCGCGTTGGACCAGGAGCTGTGGCCGTATAATAAAGTGTCTTTTCACAGGGATGCCTACAATAAAGTAAAATGTCAGATACCATGACATGATAGTTGACATTTTACAGTAGCAAAAATGTCTTCAAAACAAGAAAGAAAAAAAAAACAGAAATAGCAAAACATAAAAACTTATTTACTGTATGTGGTAATATATGGGGCTTTGATACACTGTTGTATCAATTTATATTAGACTTGCATAGATATATATTTTTATATACTTAATTAAATGATAGTAAGTTAATGTCTATAGAAAGTAATATATAGAGATCTGGATGTGGTTATATGCATGTATCATCCTGGCACTTCGGATTTGGAGGGAGGATGATGAGTGAGTTTGAAGCCACTTTGGCTACAGAGGGAGACCTTGTCTCAGAAGGAATGACTAGGGATGCAAGCAGCTAGAGCACTTGCCTAGCATGAGGAGCCATCCCAAGTACCACAAAGAAAGAGGGAAAGAGAGGGGGAGGGAAGGAGGAAAGAGGATGATGGAGGAAGAGGAAGAGAAGGAAAAGAGAGGAGAGGGATGGAAGGAAGAGATGGGTTGGGGCCATAGCAGAGAAATAGAGCCTGTGTTTCCCAAGAGTGAGGCTTTGAAGCACTGAGTTTGATTCCTGACATCATAAACATATTGAATTTGCAAGGAATAAGTTTACAAATGAAAGAATGTGTGTGTGTGTGTGTGTGTTTACACAGTATTCAGTAACTCAAGAGCCTCTTACATCCTAGTACACTTTAATTCCAACACTTCCTTTACTTTTTATTTTAATTGCTCCAGCAGGCCTTGAACTTGTAGTTCTTCTGCCTCATCCTCCTGAGTAGCTGGAACTAGAGGCCTGCACCAGCAGCCCTGGCAGAATATAATTCTTTAAGGCGTCCATAGTTGGCAGTTACTTACAGGCTCTTTCCATGTGTTTGTGGTCCCCAGATCCGACACAGGAAGAGGAGACACATCATCAGCTTTAAATAGCTTGGTGGAGGGGACAGTGCATCTGCCTTGTTTCCACTCCCCTGACCCATGAGGCCCTCCTTAGACAACTAGTGGACCAAGACAGGCCTCCCCAAGTTGTGAGGAGCCAACATCTGTCTCGACAAGTTGCAAACTTCTCATTATCACCTTGTTCCCCACTGGTGGGCCCTCCTTCTCTGTGCAGCTTCCATCGCTGTTAATGTGTTCCCTCCCAAAGACCCAAGGCACTGGCGGGAAGCTCATGCAGCCCCACCAGACAGACATTCTTTCTGCTCTTGCTCTGTTAGTCTGTGCACACAGCAAGGCTACAGAACGTGTAGCTCTGAAACAACGACGTTTATCCCTCACAGTTTTGGAGTCTGGGAAGTCCACAGTGATATTGCTGATAGATTTGGTGTCTGGTGAGAATGTAGTTCCTGATTCCTTGAGGTCTGACTTTCTACTCCCCTCACATGGTGGGTGGAACCAGGGAGCTCTCTGGGGTCCCTCTATGAGAACACCAAACCCAGTTGTGTATGTTCCACAGTCATGCTAAAATTAGTCCTGATAACACCACATCTGACCTTGGGGGAGGGGACACAAACCCTAATTTATAGCACCTGCTATAAATGGCCTTACAGTCCCATGGGACAAAAGAACAGAGTAACAAAGACAGCTAAGGCCTCTGAAATAAGACCTACAGATGTTTTCTTTTCTGAAGTCAAAGAGGTCATAAATAAGCAGAAAACTCAGTCACACACACCCCCCATCTGTTTCACGGGCCGTAGGGTCGCCCGCATCTCTGACCCAGAGTACATGATTAAGGTACAGAATGGAGACAGCCGCTCATCCACAATTCAGGGCTCTTGTCAGAGAAGAGTAGACAGGCAGCGGACTAGGAGGACAGCCGTGTCCTGGGGCAGGGCTGCAAGTGCATGGGACTCACAGGAATTGCATCCTGTAAACCTGAACAGATGACGGACATCTTGGGACGCAGGCAGGTTGAACTGAACAGGAGAGAGTCAAGCAATTAAGCCTGGCCAAGCAGAGAATGTGCAGCTGACTGAACAGAGAGAGAGAAGGCTTTGTCCCAGAGACACACTGAAGAGCCGCTGATTGGAGGGAAGCCAGGAGCCAGGGAGGGGCCACCCAAGTGAGGTGGAGACCCTCTTGGACAGTTGAATTGGATGTAAGTGCAAGTCTTCAGAACCAGCCTGGAAACCTCCCGTGGCCTGTAGATGGACTGCGGGTCTGATTCTCCCCAGTCTCACTCCAAGCTGCTTCTGTGATTATACGTAATTACGATAAGCTCTGCCTAGGCCGGAGGATTTGAGGAGAAAGCTAAATCACAAGACTGTCTCCGTGTGATGTTCTTGCTGCTGAGGAGCTACACAGAGTAGAAGGTACACTCGCAATGCCTCCCACCTAAATGCCAGCTTCGCAGTTCCTGGAGGGCTCCAAGGAGTCTGGGGTTTGTGTGCGGCCTTTGTTTCTTCCTGTTGATTAATGAGCAATAAACTGTGCCTTTGAGAAGTGCAGTGAATGGCTGAGTGACACAGGAGGATTAGGTACAATAAGTGATGAGTAACCCTGCCCCTCCACCCTGGATGTCCTTCCAAGCTGAGTTAAGCACCCCCATTAAATTGCTTTACTCTCCTCATGGGACGTGGGAGAACCCAGGAGCGCTCAGAAAATAAATGCACAAATCAAAGGCCTGATGGTTTGTGGGTCAGCCCCGTAGGGCCACAAATTCCCCTGCTTCTGGCTTTGGGGGTGGGGGTGGCAAGAGAAGCACTCAGCATGGACCCTGCAGGTATCACGTGTTCCCAAGAGAAGCATTCCCTTCCCACGGAGCAGAGTCCTGGCTTCAGCGCATGTCAACTGTATCCAGGCTGGGCTCAAGACACCATAAACTCCTGCATCATCTGTACTGACCAGTGAAAATGCATCCCATCTACTCGGAAACCAGATGAAGTGCCTGATGGTCAGATCCTCCTCACTGGCAAGGATGCCATCTTCTTCATTGCCCTCTTTGTGCCAGGCACTGCGCTAGGCTCGGGGGGGGGGGGTATAGGTAGGTAGGAAAACACCATTCCTGTATTCACAGACCATCCAGTAGGAATACGCAAGGCAGCAGGTCAACGTGCTAATTCAGTAGTGTGACATGCTCCAATGGGGACATGGGCATGCTGTGGAGGCAATAAGTCTCCTGAGTTGCAGCCACGTCTAAGGGAGGCTTTTGTGGGGATATGGGTATAACCCTCAGAGGCCTACATTTTTAAGGCTTGGATCCAACAGTGCTATTGATAGACAATAGAATCTGTAGGAGGAGAGGTCTTGGGAGAGACCCTTAAGGGTGTGTCTTCAAAAGAGATTGAGACTCCCCAATGATCTCCTTCTCTGCTTCCTGGCACATGACATAACTTGTTCACTCCACTGCTTGTTCCTTCCACAGCACGACGCTGTCCCTGAGCTTACCTGATCTTGGATAAGAACCTCCAAACTACAAAGAAAACAAACGTTTCTCTTTATAAATATATTGTCTCAGTATTTCATTCCAGTGACAGAAAGCCAACGAAATCAAGGAGCAAGGGAGAGGCCATGCCTAAAAGCAACATTTCTATTGCCTCCATCTGGGAGAAGAGCAGAGAAAGGAAGCCTGAAGCAAACTCTCAAGAGTTATAGCACTGGGATACTCAGCCTGCTTCATGGTGGAGTGTAAGACATCAAAGCAAATGCCACTTTCATAATGAGACGGTTTTATTACCAATCCATTCCCTAAAGTAAGGGAGGCCTGAAGGCTTAAAACGAAATACTTGCAAGTTGATTATAATGCAGCCACGTAAAACTATTATAGTGCAGCCAAGTAAAACCACAACACATTTGCTAAACTGTCTACACACTCAGTAGATTCCATATCTTGAACTCGGAATTTGGATGTACTTCCAGGCTAGAGATATGGGGGCAGTGAGAGCAAGCCATAGCTCTGGATCAGGAACTCGTGCACAAACAGGACATGAGACGATATCACAGCCCCTGCTGCCACGGCTGTGTACAGGCATTGAGAAAATACCACCAGGAGTCAGTACGGTTGCCTTAGCATGCTTTCTATGACTGTTAACCACCACCACCAAGAGTAACCTGTGGGAGGACAGGTTTATTTCACTCTGCAGCTCACAGTCCACCATGAAAGGAAGTCAGGACAGGAACCCAAAGCAGGAACTGGAGCATAGGGAGGGCACACTGCTTACTGCCTTGCTCTTCAAGAATCACTCAGCTTGATTTCTTATACAACCTGGGACCACCAGCCCATGATCGTACTGCACACAATGACTGGACCCTCCCATGCCAAACAGCAATGAAGGAAAATGTCCACAGGCCAGCCTGATGGAATCAGCTGCCATCCCCTCTTCCCAAATGACTAGTTTGTGTGTGGTTGGCTCTAATCGGCACAACTAAACTCTAATCAACTTGATGTACAAACACATCACTACTAAACCATAACCTTTTCTTACTTGTTTATCCCCAATATTTCCATTTACTATCACAACTTAAAACACATTCCAATTTTAAAAGCCCCACAATCTTTAAAAAGTTGAAATACTTTAAAAATTTAGTCTCTTTAAAACATCCAAAATCTCTTAACTGTGGGGGGCCTTGCAATCCAAAAATAAGTTACATGCTTTCTTACTCCAAGAAGGAAGAACCAGGGCATAGCTATAATCAAATCAAAGCAAGACCAAACCTCAATGATAGCAGTCTGTTATTAACCACTGCTGATTTTTTTTCAGCTTCAGCTAACTAGCTCTGATTGTGCCAGTATAGCAAAGATTTCACTTCAGTGTCTCTTATTAATTATAGCTGGTTCTTCAGTCCCAGCTTTCAAGCAACCACAAATTCTTAATTAAAAATATTTTATGAACAACCCTGATAGAATCTTTGCTTCCCACAGAAGTTTCACAAACCAGGCCTCTATTGTCTGCATTTCTGTCAGTATTCTCTTCCATCCCCCCCACCCTGCCCAGAACATCCCACTAAGCTCTGACCGCTCACGGTTCTTCAACATAGGTTACAAACACTTCCACAATCCACCCTCCCTCGGGTCTCACACCGCAGCCGCTCTCCAGCACTAATTTGCATCCTACTTTGCTTTCTATTGCTATGAAAAACACTGTGCCCCAAAGCAATTTAAGATGGAATGGACTTATCTCAGCTTGCAGTTTATAGTCAATCCTGAAGGAAAGTCAGAGTTGGAGCTCAAGGCAGGAACCTAGAGGCAGGAACTGAAGCAGAAGCCATGGAGAAGCACTGCTTACTGGCTTGCCCTCCACGGCTCACTCAGCCAGTTTTCTTACACCACCCATGACCTCTTGCCCAGGGGTGGCACCTTCACTTATGCCGATGATGGACTGCAAGCTGAGATAAACCTTCTCTCCCTCAAGTTGCTTTCTGTCATGTTGTTTACCACAGCCACAGACAGCAAAACAGAAAAACCCTCTACAGGTTCGTGTTTGAACATTCGGTCACCCATCTCCTGTTGCTCCCCTTTCAGTGCTGGGGATTGAATCCAGGGCTGTCTTACAGGGTAGGCAACATGAGTTATCCTCTTAGGAGTATTACTTTCTGAGACAGTCTCACTAAGTCATCCAGGCCAGCCTTGAACTCATTCTGCATCCCACACAGGCCTTGAGTATGTAGTTTTCCTGCTTCGTCATCTGAGTGGTTGGGATTTCAGGCCTGTACCAGCAAGTTCATGGCACTGTTTTGAGAGCTGCAGAACCTTTAGGATGTGGGCCCTGGCTAGGAGAAAGAGTCCCGCTGGGGAGACCTTTGAAGGTTATATGCTTCTGGTTCCAGCTGGTTTGTCCTGCTTCCTGTCTGATACTAATGAGAAGAGCCCAGCTCACACATGCCAATCACTGCAAACTCTGACATGTCTCCCCACAAGGATGGATTGGCACTTCAGCACCATAAGCCAAAATAAACCTTTTCTCTTTAGGTTGATGCCAGGGATCTTGTAGTTATGGGGGAAAAAAAGCAGCTATGGGCCACTGCTGCAATGAGCCTGACCATGTGGTTCTCAGGCTGTTGGGGCTGGTTTGCAGGAGAAATTTGGAAGGGTTTAGAAATGCAGGCTAGAGAGTGGCTAGGCTGTTGTAAGTTCTGCTAAAAGGTAGGTTATGGTGGGATTGTGGACTGTCAGAATGCCAATGGGAATATGGGCAGTAAGGGTTTCACTCATAAGGTTTTACATAGATATGAAGACCTTATTGGGAATGGGACTCAGGTCCATTCATGTTACACCCTGACCAAGAATCTGGATTGATTTTACTCATGTCATGGACTAGTTTATCTGATAGAGGAAATTTCAAGCCAGCCTAGCACCCAGGCTGTGGCACGGTTATCACCAGCTGTTTTTAACCAGATTTACAGCGAGAGCCACTGAGAGCAAAGAGTGGACAGAGTATTTGTAAATCATTCAGCAATGGATTCTGAACAGAGTTAAAGCAGTGGACCAAGCGAATGCTGCAGGCAAAGCCTCAGTGTAAAAGACAAATGAGGGCTTTATCCTGGTTCAATAGTAGAAAGGCCTGAGGCAAAGATCCCACCCATTGGATACTACAGGGTATAAACGGTCATTTGAAAGACTCATTTAAAAATGAGAGTGCCTACAAAAGAGTACCTATAGGGCCATTCAGATTAACCCCAGGTTAAGCCTTTTGGGTGTGCAGAATCCATTGCTGTCACAGTCTTTGGGATCCTGGCTATATCCTGATCTGTAAACAAACAAACAAAAAATTAGTGCTGCTTGTATGGTGCTGAGTTTTCAAGCACAAGGAATATGAGCGTTGTACAGCTTTGCTACGAGATTTCAGAGAAAAGTCTAAGGCCAGGAAACGTGGAGAGAGTTGAGTTCCCCACAAGGACTCCTAGATTAGGCTGTAGAGGTGGAGCCCAAGTTTCAGTGGGGACTCCAGGATACCGGAAACCCCAGGGGCAGGTGACATATGCTGTTAAAGCCATAGGCAGTAATTGGAGGTGACCCTGAAGAAAAAGAGCCCAGGTGTACGTCAGGGATGGAAGGGGAGGGGCTACCCCAGTCCCTTGAAGCCCAAATGATGTCACTGTATGCCCCATAGGGCACACACTGAGCTATGTGATTTAGTGTTTTCCCTACTCTGCCTTGGTCTTGCTTTGTTCTAATCTTGCTGGCCTCCCAGTGTTCCCTCTGTGCCACCAAATACTGAACATATATGACCTGTTTATTCTTGTAGAGGCTCACAGCTAAGACTTTGCCTCAGGAGAAATGTTAAATTTCTGAACAGTGTTGGGACTGTTGTGACTATGGAAACTTTTGAAATCAGACTGAATGTATTTTTGTATTATGAGATGGCATGAGCTTCAGGGACCAAGGGCAGAGTATTTTGATTTGAATGGAAAATGTCCCCAAATGGCTCATGTTTGAATGTCTGGTCTGCAACTTGTGGCAGTATTTAAAGGAAGGCCATGGAACCTTCACGAGGTGGACAAGCTAGTGGAGGTGAGTCAGTCGGGAGGTCCCACCTGCTTCCGGTGCTGGCTGGTTTGCTGGGTTTCCTGTCTACAGCCATGCTGAATGGCACTTGGACCTCTGCTCCCATTGTCATGAACCTCTATGCTTTACCTGCTGTGACAGTCTAGAACCTTCTGAAACTGTGAACCGAAAGAAACCCTTTCTCCCTTGAGTTGCCTCTGTCAGGTATTTTGTCACCTTCAAGAGCAACTAGTGCACCGAGTATCGAAGGTTCAAAGTCAGTGTGAAAGCTTACCTCACCATACCTGCAGGCCATAATCTTACAAGGAACACTCATCAAACTGAATTTGTTAAACCAGTCCTTAATGAGACTAATATAGGAGTCGGGGCTCACATGTGTGTTGTCTCCCTTATGATTTGTTTTGAAGGCTGTGTGGAAGGCACAGCACTGTCTTGCTGCGGTGGCTTGAATGATATATTCCCCATTGTCTTGGGTATTTGAATGCTTAGTCCCTGGTGGGTGGCACTCTTGGTAGGTTTCAGGGGTATGGCCTTTCTGGAGAAAGAACGTCACTGGGGGTGGGCTTTGAGAACTTAAACTGTTCTTGTGGTTCAAGATGTGAACCCTCAGCTTCCTGCTCCGGCCACCCTAACTTCATGCCATCATGATTGACTCTCACACTCTGGAGCCATAAACCCAAATGAACTCTTTGTTCTCTAAGTTGCCTGGTCACAGTGTTTTGTCACAGCAGTAGAAAAGTAACAATTGTGTCTGTCTATGCACTAAGATGCTTTGGCTGTGCTCTCAATCTCCTCACCATCTGTAGACAGCACTGTGTTCACTTGCAAGCAAAAACTCACCTGAACAGCACTAGCCCTCCAGCTGCTTATCAGCCAACAACATTCTCTGTCTCTAAGGAGGGAAGTTATGGTCTTCCCTACATCTGGCCTGTGCCCTTTGTTGGCAGAGCTGAAACTCTGCCTCTTTCCCCAAGAGCTCTCAGAAGCAGCCCAGCTTCCAGCAAGTCTCCCCTCCAAGAAAGCATCCATCTTTTCAGCCTTCTGTTAGGTCAGGGTCCTATCTTTTCCCACAGCATGAAAAGCCCAGGTCGCCCCTCACCATTGCACGTCTCTAGAGGGAGGCAGAAACTACAACTTTAATTGATTGCTTTCCTTCTGCTGGGCCCTGGGATCAGCTCAAACAGCTCATAGCTCTATTCTGCTGAGAGGTCTGGGGGCTCCCCAGCCTGCTCTGTTGGGAAAGGCCAGTGGCTCGGGAATGGTGATTATCCAGAACAATGCAACAATCCATCAGTGAGTGCCACTTGAGGATACATGTTCATAAGGCCGCAAAGAGACAAGCAGGAGGCAGGGAAGCAGTTGATGTCCAAAACACCAGGTCAGACCAGCACACAGCACAGCCACTGCAAAAGAAGAGGTGAAATTAGAGCATGGCTCCTAGGGAGTATGTGGGCCTCGTCTACAGATGTCCTCCTGCCTCCTATTATAGCTCCTTCCTTCAGTGAGTGCCTCACTCACTCTCTCTCTCACTCACTCACTCACTCTCACTCAGTCACAGGAATCCCTTAAGAAAGTCACTAGCTCCCAACACAGAGCACTACAGAAAATTCAACTTAGAAAAAGCTCTATGCCCAAAGGGACCTCCAAAAATAGATGTATGGATGACTCCAATGGGCCTTGCCTATCTGCAAGTTCCACATCCATGATCCAGCCAAGGGCAGATAAAAAAATCTTCAGGAAAAGAATTGCATCTGTGTTGAATGTGAACAAATTTATTTCCTTGTCGCTTACTCCCTGAACAATGCAGTGAGACAGCTCTTTACCCAGAATCAGCATTATTATATTTAGCATATTATATTAGACATGATATTTATATTACTGATGTTTATTATATTAGGCATCATCAGTAGTCTGGAGAGGATTTAGAGTGTGCAAGAGGATGTGTGTAGGTCCTATGCAAACAGCATGCCATTTATACAAAGGTCTGATGTATCCAAGGATCTTAGGAGGGCTCTGGAATTAAAGCCCTATATGGACAATTATGTTCATATTCTATAGACATACATATATCCCTATATATGCATTCCTGTATTATTATGTCTCTATATTTTAACATATGTGTATATATTCATATTTATATTTCATATACATGTATATGCATTCCATATGTACATATATTCCTGCATTTATATCTGTATTTCATATATGTGTGTACATCTATGCTCTTACATTATGTATGTATGTATGTACATATGTATGTATGTATGTACATATATGCTCATGCATGTTCACTTCATTTTGGACCCTACGCAAGTTCCCAGGTGTCTGTAGAAATCCATGGAAATGTTTCCAAGAAAGCTTTTTCCTGATCCTAGGAAGTAATCAATACCATCTCCATTCAGCAGAAAAATGAAAAGCAGTTAGACCCAGAACGTGGCAGGATGGTAATAATCCAGTTCTCTAACATGGCAGGATGGTAACAATCTAGTCCTCTAACATGCAGGAAAGTGATAACTCAGTCTTCTAACATGTGAGGATGGTGATACCCCAGTCCTCTAATATGGCAGGACGGTACTAACCCAGTCCTCTAACTCTACTGCCTCAGAAGCAAGTCGCAGGCCAATGCTGCCTCGGATCTTGGACCCTTGAGCCATGTCCACACTCTCTATTTCCCCGCTCCTCCCCAGCAGCCAGTGACAGACTGTCAGACCGAGCATGCTCCTTACAGGCAGTGGCTGGTGCTTTGTGCCTAAAGCACAATGTTACTTATGCACAGTAAGAACGCTCATTTATTCTGCACCGTCATTTCGCCTTGCTGGAGATTTGGTTGTGGCTCCCAGTGCCCTCCTATATGTCAATTCAGAAGTCCCAGAAGTCAGGCATTTTAAACTATGTCTACTCCTCCCGTCCCCACCAGATATACAAGCATACACAAGTTCATCACAATTAACGAGAGTTTGCATCTCTGAAATGATTTTAGATACAGCCAGGTACAGCTTTACCTTTAAGATAAAAAGGGGATGAAAGAGGCAAGAGGGATGCATTTGATTAAATTATTTAATTACTTGATTAAAATGTTTGACTGACTTCTTAAGGCACTATCCAACCCTTCTCCTCCTGTCCACCACAGCACAAGCAGGACCTTTCCAAGGCAATAAGCTTGGTGGTAGGAATAAAGACAGCAGAGCATCCGTTCTGCCCAGGGAATTCAAAGTTCTATCTACGAGGAGCTCCTCGAGCCTCGGGTCATTTACCTCAGCCAAGGAGAGATGGACAATGCCATTCTGGTCCTTGTCCAAAAGCCTGAACAGTTCTGAAACACCAGAGAAGGAAGAAAATTAGTCATGTCTGTTCCCAGCTTTTGGAACACCAGGGAGCTGCCTCTGCTCAGAGCAGGCTAGCCTGCTCTGTTCCCTTCACCCTCTGCACTCCAGCTCTTCTCTAACGTGGGGACTAGCGGCCAGGGTGAGATTTCATGACAGTAGATGTCTCCCAGACTGTCAGCAGAGATGGCCTCTAGGTCTTCACCTTCAGAAGCCCAGTCAAGAAACCGGCCATTTTGGGTGAGGGGGTTGAGGACAGTACAGTCCCTCTGCTCTATCTCTAGCTGCTGATATTTTGCCAAGACTTTCCACTTGCATTTACCCAGTGGAGGGAAGGTCCCCCTTAAGAAGATATAACAGCACCCCAGTGCCCAAGATGGAAGGAATACAGCCACTGCCCACTAGAGAGAGCTCCCCCTCTTCCTGGAAGGTGGCACAGCCTCTCAAACAACCCTGGGGGCGGTGTACAGGTGGCTAAACACTAGAATCTGATAACACTGGAGACTTGTGGGACTCAGCACCTTGGCCTAGTGAGTTCCCTCAGGATAGCAGAACTCCAGGTCTCCAAGGAAAGGCAGCCTCGGCCCTTAGGTGTGACCAGCTCAGGAATCAGTAGCCCCTAAAGCATCTACCACCCCCCTCCTCTTCCCTCTGAGTATCACAGTTATACAAATCTCATCTATACTTCCTTAGTTCCCAGGCTTCAAAGGCACCATCAGGCCTCACTTCCTGGCCTGGCCCCTCCAGTGCTCAGCGTCTCTGAAGAAAAGAAGCCGGGCTAAAGAAAACGGAGGCTTACTGAACAGGGTCTCCAGGCGGATCATACAAGCCACAAAGCCATCAAAGTCAATGCCAAGCTTGCTGCACGCATACCGAACGGCAATGGCCTGCTGCACCTGATTGCTGAGAGTGAAACCTGACGGCGGAGAGAGACCGTGTCACAGGTGGTGCAGCCATTTTAGCATTTTCCTGATAGGCTTCAAGGGGCTGGCGTCCCAGGGGCCCTCCACGATTCTGTGTAAATCTGTAAATCAGAACTACTCTGCCTCTCCCGGGGAGTCCCACGAGATGCCCTGCCAATGAGTCTCTGCATTTCTAGGGATGTCTTACCAGCCCCTTCCCTGGTCCAATACCAGCTCATCCCCGCGGCAGTCATGGCTACACAACCAGAGAAAGCGAAAGTTGAAAGGATAAGGGGCTTTGTATCCGTGTCCCTCTGCAGAGCCCCGCACCTTGTAACTGCCGGCACCGCCCACCTCGGTAACAGGCGGAGGACGGAGCTTCCCCTCCTCCCGGGATAGGATGGCTTTGTTTTACACCCAGTGTAAGTGCTCAGGAATGACCCTTAGCCCTCACCATCATGAGGACTACTGTTTCCAGTGGGCACATCTGGAACCTCAGACCTCTTCTGCAGGATGGGTCCTCACCTGCTTTCTTGAGGGCTGTCCTCATCTCATGGGCATCAATGGTCCCCATGTGGTTGTGGTCCATTTCCTGGTAGATCTCCTGAAGCCAGAGAAAAATTGCACATGAGAACAGCACAGCCCCAGCACTGACAATTATTTCCTCCCACTTTACTCCTTTCTCGGGAGGCCAAGGATGCACTCAAGAGAGACTATATTGATGTCCCCAAAGAAATTTCAGAACAAGTAGAAATGGGGCTAAATGTCAGCTTTGTCCTCTGAACAGAGCTTTCATTATAGGGGTTGATATCAGTGCCTCTCTTTGCCTTTGCCTTGTCTCCTTTCTGAACAGTGTATCCACTTTGGATGGTTTTGACAGAGTCTGGTCAGACTAGGGTCTGGTCAACCGAAGAATAAGTATTATAGAGGGTCAGAATGAAGGAAAGAGGAAAGAGGCCGGGGCTGAGAGAAGTGTCCTTCTCTCCTGGGGGCTGGGGAGAGGGAGAGAGAGAGTTACCAGATACTTATGAATCTTCAGCCAGAGTATCTTGAACTCCACAGGTCCCAGGCTTCCAGTCCCATCACTCTAAGCTTGTTAAAGGCCAATATGGATAAGCCGCCAAATCATCAGTGAGTTTCTTTCTCCTGTGAGCCCGCATGTGTACCTTGAAGCCCTAATAAACCTTTCCTGTCTGCAGCAAGCTACACAATGGGGTGATGGTGGGAAGCGAACTCAAATGAAGGTTAAAAAGGTCAAATAGTCACTGTAGAGGTCAGGCACAGAGGTAGGGATGAAGAACAAGCCTCCTAGCAACACAGATTAGCATCAGAGCCTCATTATCCTGGCTGACAGAAGGTGGAGCTATGTGGTTTATATACTCACTTCCAGACTAAATTTCTGTGACTGGTGCAACAGTTCATTTAAATCATGATATTATTGTCAAAATGTCAAAAAAAAATTTTTTTTTGGCCAGGGGTTTCAATCAGTCTTTTCAAAGGACATGAGAAAACCAAAAGAGGAAAGCATGTTGGGGGAGGCCTTGTGGAATTTTCCACATCTGACTTATCTCCCTTCCACGAGTACTTACTGAGTGCCGAGCTAGACATGGGGGTTTGGCTTTAAATTGTCCTTACCCTCATAAATTTCAGTCTCTTTTCTCACCAATTGCAACAAATCAATTAACACCACTGAGTCACAGAACAGACCATCAATCCTCCCCATGTGTGTGAGACAGCCAAATCGAAGTCCACTTTGCACCCACGAGTGTAAAGTTCTCTGCTGCAGTATGGAATCCGGAGTGACTGCCGAAGACCCACAAGATAAAGGCTCAGTTCCCAGCATCGCATGCTTGGGAGGTGATGGGACTTTGAAGAGATTGGCTTAGCGGGACACTAGAGGTCATCAGAGGCATGACCCTGAAGGGGATGCTGGACCCTGTCTCTTCCTCTCTCTCTCTCTCTCTCTCTCTCTCTCTTCCCCCCCCCCAGTGGCTCTTCTCATTTCCACCATAATATGTTGCCTCAACATAGGTCCAAACAGTCAAAATTGTGGGATGCTGACCGACACCCTCGGCCTTTCGGAGCATCCAGTCTCAGGCTGCATCTTATTAGCACTGAATGTTGACTGGACCACAACTCACATCCTTACACCACCACAGAAAACCAGTCTCTGCAAGGTGCTTGGGCTCAGGGAAGTAGCACCCTGAGTGTGGGCGCTTTCCACGGGTGAGTTGTATTTCACCCCCACGGTGGTTGCACAAACTAGACATCCTTATCCCATTCTCTAGGATAAGACCCTGACAGTCCAAGCATTTAATCACTTCTCTAAATTTACACACCTGATAAGTTAAACTCAGAATTTGAACCTTTGCTTGTTCCAAAGTCCAGATAGACCTATTGCGTCAGAGTCACCAGTACTGAAATTTAAGCAAAGGTATTTTCAGGTTTCCACGGGTGAGGGAATTCTGACGTGTGCTCTAGCACTTGAGACATTATGCTAATGGAATCCTAAATGCTTATCCTAAAACACTTGCTTTAGGACTCCACAGATACAAATGTCCACAATGGGAAGATTTATCTAGATAGACTATATAGCAGTAGCTGCTATGGAATGAGGGTCAGGGGAATAAAGAGTTGACTGCTAATGTGAGTGTAGGATTTAGGGGTGTGTGACAAAGTGTTCTAAGCCTGGTAATGTTGGCTACACAACTCCAAATCTAACAAGAGCCATGGATAGTTCTATACATCCTGACTAAGCATATTTTTGACATATGAACTAAATCTTAATAGACATCAATTTTCTAAATCTTCATGGGCCTTTTCACTGCACGTGGAGATTTAAACATTACTTCATACTGGAGAAAAGACTCCAAAAGAAGACAGAGGGATCAAGTTAGCATCCTTGGTAGCCATAGGAGATACAATGCCACCAGGACCAATGGCAGGTAACTACAACAAAATCTGAATCTGAATTGAAATCATCAGAAAGGTTTGATGAGAATGTTTCTGAAACCAAGAACCCATTCACAGAAGTGAGTTGAACTTAGTGATGACAGGTTTGAACTGCTAACCACACACCCAGGAAAGGACACAAGGGCAGAGGGGCTCCAGCACTGTTCTGCCAGTAGCCACTTGGGGCTCTGGGGTCAGCAGACAGCACCACCTATCATCACTAATGACTAGTGCAGCTATCGGCACACACTCCACTACCAAAACTCTACACAAACCCTGCCATGTCCAAAGCAAAGAGACTCTTCCTGACCTTCCTGGAGCTGGTGAAGGGGTCCTGTAGTAAAATTGCCAGTCATAACTGAAGAGGGCCTCCCCAGTCTAAAAAATTAACCTTTACCACCAGTATGTGGCGAATGGTCACCTGGACCTGTCCCAGGCAAAGCTTAAGGAAATGCTGTTGATCCAAGAGTGCCCTGTACCTTCCTATAGACTGTCCCTGACGTGCAGAACGCCCTTTCTCTACTCATCATGAAAACTCCGTCCCATTTATAATAGGCTTTTGAAATCTAATCTAATCTAGTCTCGGGATGAAGAAATGGGGCCTGTATGAAGTAACTGAGTCACAAAGGAAAACCCTTTGTGAATGCAATTGTGCTGTTCTAAAAGGTAATTCCAGAGAAATCCCCCTCCACCTTGTGAGGGAACCACAAGGTGATTATACAGCTTCTGGCCGGGAACCCAGAGACAAGCTCTCACTAGACAGGTCTGCTGCATCTTGCCCTAGGTTTCCCGGCATCTCAATCTGTAAGAAACGTCCGTTATTTATAAGCTGCACAGTTTAAGGGCTTGTGTAATACTATTCTGGAAAACACTGAAAGGATTGTTCTTCCATAGGAGATGGGGGTTAAATCAGATCAGAGAGAACAAATAGGTTTTATCTTGTATCATAATCCTAAACTACTGGTAATATATATCCAAGGGCCTTACCAAGTATTTGAAACAAAGATCATAGAGTGATAGTGAGAGTCATAGTGAGAGCAAGGGGGTTGGATGAAGATGGGGAGTGAGACGGATTTCATCAAGTGGAGAAACTGCGATCAAAGCAGTGTGGAGGAAGAAGGAAACAAATATCCCCGCTTGTCAGCTCTCAGTTCCATGATTAGACCAGGCACTCAAGTATGGACCATTTTGGTTTTTTATGAATAAATGGGAGATAGTCTCAAGTGTGATAAAGACAATCAACAAAATGATACATTTTTCTTTAAAACTCAAACACAATCCTTGACATGGGCTCAGTAAATATGCTTCCTTTCTCATTTTCTCCCCTGCCCTCCCACCTTCCTTTAAAAAAAAAAATGTAGAGGAGTCTTTAAAACAGAAAAAAAAAAATGATGTGACATTTAAAGGATACATCCAGCAAGCTGATCATTTCTCTGCAAGTGTTGATGTTGAATCCATCAAATTTCATGTCTGTTCCTAAATATTTAAAAAGAAAGGAAGGTGGGAGTCAGCGCTGTTTGAAGACAAGGAAAATAAATGATCTAGACAGTGGGAGATCATCAAAGAGAGGGTAGAAAAGGTAAGAGCATCGTGGGAGGCTCAGGATAGATACCTGCAACCTCCTGGTACCCTGGGATATGGTGTTGACCAGCACTGGTATTGATCTTCAACCTCTGAATCTCGGCTTTGGTACCCACAGACTTATGTGTGTAAATGATCAAAGGTAAATACAATGGTGTTGATGATGCTACTTGCAACCAAAAACTAGTTGAGAATTTTGATAAGGCAAGCGAGGCTTTATTACCAGAGTGTTGGTGTAAGCCCATCCTGTCCTCCATCCTCATCCCAGCCCCTCTTGGCTGTCCCTGTCACTATATAGTCTACTCCAGAATAATCCCACTTGGCAGATGTTATGACCATCTTCCTGTTATAAGCAGTGACCCTGAAGCCCAGGGAGATTATACAGTTTGCTCAAACTCATTGACCTGTAAGGGAACAGAGCTTGGATTTAAACACAGGCCACCAGGCTCCGTAGTCACAACACACAGTGGCTCGATGAAGCTGTCATTGTTAAGTCGCAGGCATCATTCTGGAGCTCCAGACCTCCCTGCTTCTCCATCTTCACCTGGGAGTCCAAACATGTGTTAAAGACACTGTAGCCCTTTCCTTCACTCCGTTCTGGGCCATAGGAGGAAGAAGAGCCAAGCAGAGTGCCGAGGGGCTGTCCTGAGCTGTGGCAGAGCTCTGAGCCCCAGGACACGGCTCAGGCCCCTGTCTGTCTCTGGGCTAGTATGAGCCCATCACCCAAGCAACTGAAGGACTTAACCCTGGCCAGAGATGGACCAGAGTAGAAGGTGGCTGACTCCATGCTGGCTCCAATGGTGCTTAGGCATGAAGCAGGGGTACAAGGCCCTCCTTGGGAGAGTTTGACACTTGGGCAGTCCCCAAGATTTTGAGTAACTGAGTACAGGCAAGGACACCTGCTTCCCCAAGAAATGTGGTAGGGGGTCTTCAGGCAACATTAACTTTGTAGGAAAGTGTCAAATAAATCAAACACAGCTCAGCTTCCTTTCATTCAGGACTTACAAATAATTGCATTTGATGTCAAGGTTCTCAGTCCTGCAGGGTCTGGTTGCCAACCAGTGCTGGCCTCACCTCTTCGAGTGCCACCTCCTCCCGCCTCTCCTCTCTGCCAGATACTGCCTCACGGCACAGTGGGGATCTCTAAGGTCAGAGGTAGCTGAACCCCTCCTCTCTACCTCGAGTGCCTCTGTGCCTCTCAACAGTCTCTGCCTGCCCGCTCTCTCAGCCCCACCTGACACCTCTCTTGGATGCCCACGGACTTTCCGATAGGCCCCAGGGGAGAACTCACGTTTAGAAAACACTCCATTCAGGACCCTCTGGAGCCGATTGGCACTGACTTCAGAATCCTAGAAAGAGCCCAAATGTGAATTGTTTCAGACCCGACAAGCTGCCTCATAGCACTCAGTTAATGTAAGCCCCGGCCAGACTTCGGGTCCACCAGCCCTATGGTTTTTTAAAGCATGTGATATCTTTAGAAACTCAACTTCTCCATTTCCTCTGAGGTCCAACAGCCCGGAAGGGTACTGGAGGGTTAGGAGGAAAAAGAGGAGATGCTGATGGTACAAGCTTGGCACCTGACTCCACAGAGGGCTGCCAGCCCTGCCTCCTCCTGTGTCTCGTGGGCTTGTGTAGCCAGAGAGCAGAGCGATGAATAGTGACAGTGGGGACTAGTGCTGACGTACCACGTGGCCTACATGCAGCATCATTAAATCTCTAACAAAACCGCATCCACGCTACAGAGAAGGAGCCATGACTGTAGAAACTGCCAATCACACACACACACACACACACACACACACACACACACACACACACTGTCATGTATCATTGTTCTACAGTGGCTTGGGGTTTACAGACACCAGCTTTCTCATGTGTGGGGTTGCTATGACACAGAGGAACACATTTTAGGCTGGGATTCAGATTCAGGGGAAAGAAGCATCCTGTGTGTGTTTAGTGTAAACCCTGAGCTGGGGAGAAGATGTGTGTCTGAACTCCCAGGTAGAAGGTGAGCCTTAGGCAGGGGAGGAGCAAGGGGCATGGGCAGTAAAAGCAATGGCTGTGAGCTGGGTTCCAGGCTGGACTCCGCCCATTTTTCCCACTTAGCCTGACCACTCTGGACCTCCTGCACTTCCCCAGACAGGCCCTAGCACTGAAAAGTGAGATCACAACTGCACAAAGCCATGTCTCAGGGTGGCCTCCTGGGACATAGGGTGGCCAGGGACCCCTTGAAAAACCTCTGGGAAGACAGGCTCAGTCATCTACCAAGAAATAAACGGGATGCTCAGGGTCCATACTGGACCTTGGTTATGACCTCTTTGTGGCCTTGGGACCTTGGACCATTTTCTTAACCTTCTGTCACTTTACCAGCACAGGGAGGGGATGGTGTCTAGGTGCCCATCCCTTCTCCCAGACAACAGTGTTTCTTCTCTAGTGTTTGCGTGTGCTAAATAAAACATGGCCCCTCGGCAGCGGAGGAAGGAAGCCTCTGGTGGGAAAAATACTGGCCTGAGCGGCCAGGTAGAGCAAATTGATGTATTCTGTGGAAGCGCTTGTCCGTGGACACACAGGGGCTGCTTGTTTTGCTTCGTGACAAAGGCTTCTTTTCTGGTATACTTCATGTTTTTTCCATTCCTCCTTCATATTCATTCATTCTCTGTCTGTCTCTGTCTCTATATCTGTCTCTGTCTCTCTTTCTTTCTCCCCTCCCCTTCTTTGCATCTTTTTTTTTTTAAATCACTTTATGACCCATCAAGGATCCCCAATCACTGTGGGGCTGGTGGGGACACAGTGAATCTTGGGTGAGCTCAGACTTAAGACCTCTAAATGCCTGGGACCAAAATGACCCCTGGAGAGCATGGCAGGAGGACAAGGGAAGTGAGACAACTGTGTATACCCTGATCGTATTCAGTCACATACATACTTGGATCCCAGGAGGCCAGCACTGCTGGTCTCCCAGGTCAGTGGGCTGGGCTGTGACTCCAATCCCAGGGCAGGTTAACTGAGTGGTCTCCTGCTGTTGCTGGGCAATTTCACCTCTAAAGGCTATTGATTTAGAGAGGTCACACTGCCTTGGTTTTCTAGTCAGAGGCCCCATCCGACAAGACCAATTTACAAACTGAAAGGCTTTTGGCAAGACCCTGAGATTGGGCTTTTCTATTTTCTCGAGTCAGTCAACGCAGGAAGAAAAGTGGCCTCTGGACAATAGTTATTCTCTCTCCCATATACGCAGGAAGAGCCTGCCGGCTGCAGACCAGTTGAAGTGACAAGTGACAGGCCCAGTCTGGAGAGTCAGGGGACGCAGGTTCGCCCTCCTGTGCTGTTGTAGACCCAAGAGACCATACACAAGCATGACCTGAGCCCGCTGCTGCTCAGCTGCTGCCCTCCACTCACCTTGCCTGCAGACTCCTCGAACAGGCTCTGGAAATGCTCATCTCCTCCATCCATGTCACAGGGATGTGGCTGAAAGGGAAGACGGTGATAAAGTCAAACAGAAATTGTGTGACGTGGAAAATCCCATTAGCTTCTATTGTGAGCCTGATCTGGGCCAGGTTTTGGGCCAAGTGGGGCCATACAGTGCAATAAAAATGCCCCTCATAGTCTCAGGTATTTGAACTCTTGTTTCCTAGTTGGTGGCACTGTCTGGGGAGGCTGAGGAGGTGTGGCCTTGCTGTCACTAGAAGCAGGCTTTGGGGTTAAAAGCATCATCCCCTGTGCCTCTGCTCTCTTTGCTTTAACTTGCATGTGAAGACGTGAGCTCTCAGCTTCCTGCTCCTGCTGGCATGCCTGCTCTTTGACCTTATGCCTCCCTGTCATGATGGGCTCTCATCTCTCTGGAACCATAAGCCAGAATAAACTCACCTGTAAGTTGTCTCGGTCACAGTGTTTTCTTATCACAACAGGTAACTAATTCAGGTGGTAAGGCAGGGAGATACCCAGAGCGTTGGCAAGCCAGCAGGGCGCCATGCCAAATCCAGAGCTCCTCTCTGCACTCTAAACCCCAAAATTCTCTGAAGATTTATCTTAATGTTAATTGTCCATATGTGTGGGGAGGGGCTGTGTGCATGTGAGCGCAAGTTCCCATAGAGGCCAGAGGCACTGGATACCCAGAGGACTGGATACTGGGAAACATACTGTGTCCTCTGCAAGAGCAATATATACTCTCAACTGATGAACCATCTCCCCAGGCCCCCAAGCTTTTCATGTCTGCTTTCAACCCTGAATCACTTCAGGAAATATCAGGCTGGGTCAGCAACCTCATAGGAATGTGAACTCCAGAAATCATCTCAGAAATGTAGAGCTGTTCATACGTGTTTTCCCAGCTTTCCCAGAGTCTCAGAAGAGAGTAAAAAGAGGTTAAGGGCACAGACTAGTAGGTGTAATGGATCTAGAAGCCAGAAGCCTGGAGCTGAAATACAAACGGGCTGCTTATCGGAGTCCATCTCTGCAAGCTGAGCATCTGCTTCCTAATGCCAATATTAAACTACCTAGGACTGTTTCATAGCATCATTTTGAAACTCAAATGAGAGTTAATGTGTGTTCGTCCTTTAAAAAGTACCAACCATTCTATGAATGCCTTTGACCGGATACTTTCAAAATGATCTCTGGCTGTCGTCACCAGAAAGAATGAAAAAGAGAAAGCTTCCCAGATAGCCTGAAGAGTTTCCAGGAACCAGGTTGATTTCTTCCAAAGCCGGAATAAGTACACAAAGCCCAGGATGGCCTGATGATGCTGTAATTGTAAGTCACGGTGGTAGGGCTGGTATTTTCCTTACTTACTGCCCATGAGGCTCAGTAAATGAATCATCTCGCTTAGTGAGACCATGCTGTGAGGCCATCTCATTACTCTACATTGTTCATACATGGGGAAGCTGAGTTTTAGAGAGTGAAGTGACATCACAGAAAGAGGGGGCTGGAGAGATAGAGCCAGAGTTTGGGGAGGACTGCCCCAAAGTGGTATCTTCTAGATATGAGAAGGCTGGTATTCCACAAACTCACAGCAGCTGTGGGTCCATACACAAACCTCCACAAGATGGGGCCAGTCAAGGCGCCAGTGTGGGTAGGTGAGAGGCGCATGAGACCCTTTCCCTAACTGAGGAGCTTTTGGGAGGGAAGTCCCGTTTTCTTCTGCTGTGGGGCCATGGTAGCTTGTTCGTGCTCCAATGAATGGCCCTGCTCCCATACACATAGAGACAGCACTAATTTTGTACTCAGTGGGTTATGAAGGAGGGGAAGAGGAGGAGGAGAAATAAATGAAGGTGAAGATGGAGGAGGCTGGAGAGGAGAAGTGGATATGCATATGATCTAGGTATGCTGCTTAGACTACAGAGTTAACCCACATAAATCAACAGCTGAGTGGCAGGCCAGAATCAACAGCTAGTAAGTGTGAAACCAACATCCAAATCCCTCTCTGTGCTTCTCTACCACCCTCTGGTGTGACGAGAGATTGCTGAAAGAATGAACAACCCATGGCTTGGCGATTTTCTGGAAGGCCATGTGACTTCCTGTCTCCTATATCCTACTCTCTCTGCCTCTGGGGCTGTTTCCTTATCTCTTCCACTAGCTACCACCGCAAACATACCATCACACACAAAATGCACAAGTCCAGAGTCACACGTGTATTCTTTAGAAGGAAAAAGTGATACTTGCCACACATACGATTTAAGTTTTGTTTTTGTTTTGTTGTTGTTGTTTTCAGAAAAGACGTTATATTGTTCAGGTAATGTACTGTGAAATCTAGTAGCAAGCCCACAAATCCTCGATGGGGCATAGTATTCTATTATTCTGGGGAGCAAAGGTATAAAATTGCATTTTATTTTTTAAAGATTTATTTATTTATGTATATAAATATGTTCTGTTTTCATACACACCAGAAGAGGAAATCAGATTCTATTAGAGATGGTTGTGAGCCACCATGCGGTCCTAGAAATTGAACTCGGGACCTTTAGGCAGAGCAGCCAGTGCCCTAAACCACTGAGCCATCTCTCCAGCCCAAAACTGCATTTAAAGGGCAAAGCCAAGTGAGCTGGTACACCCTTGAATCCCAGCCCCTGGGAGGCAAAGGCAAGAGGAAGGAGAGCTTAAGGCCAGCCTCTGAGACGCACACAACCACCCTAGTGGACACATGCAGCCAGATGCCATCTGTAGAAGGCAGTCTGCCAGTGGGGGGTGGGGGTGGGTAAGGACCATGCCACCGGATGTGGGAACTTTGGTACTCGGGGGATGGGGAGGTTGCATTTGTATAATGACAAAGTACCTCCAGTTTGGCCATTCACTCACCTGGCCAACTGGAGACCACCCTGGGTCTCCGAGTAAATACGGTGGTGAACAAGATCCCACCCTTACCGCAAACAGTGTTGCCGGAGGGGTGCCTGCAGTCCTGATAGGAGGTCTGTGGAAACACCTAGCAATGACGTGGCAGCCGGACAAAGGCAAGGGAGGAGTCTCTTGCTACTAAATTGGGTGCTGATATCTTAGCAGCCCTGCCCAAAGGCACGCCTCTGAGCCCCGGGAGTGGCTGGTTCAGTGTATCTCACTCACTCCCTCACTCCAAGCACGGCAGTCTGGCCCTTGGGATGTCTAACTGTCCGTGACTTGGAGGTGAAGACACAGGAGTTCCAGAAGGCCAAGGCCCTTCCTATACCCTGTAAAGTCCTGAGATCAACAAAGATGTGACCACTGTAGTCTGTGTGTACATACATGGGGGTATGGTATATGTGTGTGTGTGGCATGTACAAATGCAGGTGAGTAGTGTGCGTGTGTCATAAGTCTGCTTATGTGTGCGTTATACATGCAAGGCATGTGTAGTGTTACTGTGAATACATACATGGCATAGTGCGTATGATTGTCTAGTGTGACAGTATAGGTCTATGGTATACGTGGAAGTGTGCTGTATGGATGGCTGGTATGTGTGAGAAGGCACGTGTGGTATAGTATGTGGCGATTATGTGGTGTGCGTGTGTGGTGTGTTTTGTGGTGGTGTGGTCTGTGTGTGGAATGTCTTATGGTGGGGATGTGGCGAAGTATGTTGAGCGCGGGGCATGATAGCATGTCAAGTTTGGTGGGAGCGTGGCGAATGGTATGTAGATGTTAGGACAGAAGTGGACACAGTGAGAAATTGAGCCAGAGTTTCTGTGAGCCGGATTATGCTGGAAGTCCCAGGCCTTGGAGCCCCAGAACCCCCTGTACGGTTCCACCGCCATGCTCTGGAGTCCACAGAAGGCTCTCTGCCCAAAGGCTAGCACTTTACCAAGCTGCAGGCCAAATGCCTCAGCCGGTGACCTTGTAACCCCCGAAGAACATACGATCTGATCACGGGATGGCCAGGGCACACCCATGGCCAGGAGGGACTCTGTGTTACTCTGGGGCTTAGGAAAATCCTAAGCCCACGGGAGATGGAGACAGGGAGCCCGGTGAGGCGGGGACTGAACTTCTGCTGGGCTGGCTCACTGGGTGTGCAATCGGCTTTATGTGAACTAGCAGAAACTGAAACGGGTTTGTAATTCCGCACCATCTACACCGACACGCTGTGGCTCCTCTCACGCTCCTGTGCCCCACAGTGAGAATAATAAGACCCGGGAGTGAGGAGGCTGAGCTGCCTCCATCTTGCTCAGTTACCAAGCGCCACGCCCAGCAAGGGTCTGAGGCGGCAGAGCCTGGGAGCAGTCACGCCGGATAGAGACTGTAGTAAGATGAAGCCAGCAACCAGGCATTTCCTGCCAGATAAATGCATACCCAAGCCCCAGGCAGATGGGTCCTCGGGTGGCGCGTTCCCGCTCAGCTGTAGAAACACGCACTTTCATGATCCACTAAGAGAACATGTCTATCCCGCGGCTGCTCGTGCCAGGATGGAAAGCTCCCCAGTAGGGACACTTGGAGTAGCAGCTGCTTACAGATAAGTACCGCATACCCCGGGCGGACAGCAGAGGAGTGTGGGTGGACCTGTGTCACGTGAAGACATCCCCCGCCCTGGATCCTTCCCCATGAAAAAGGATGATCACACACACACACATGAATGCACACACACACACATGAATGCACGCACACACACACCACCACATGCACACACCATGTAGAGAAGACAAGAAAATGAACTCGTACTTCAACCCCTCTGCACATTTCTGTATGTATGCATACACACATGTGCATATTCATGTGTGTGAGTGTGTGTGGAGGGTACATGTACACATGTGTGTGTGTGTGTCCACGTGTGTAGACTAGCGAACAGCCTCTGGTGTCATCGTACCAGACACTATCATACTATGTCCCAGAAAAACAAGATGTTACTATTTTAATATATAAAGAGTTCTGTCAAATCAACAAGAAACCTGAATGCCCACCATGCAGTAGGAGGAGTGCATACCTCATGCGGGTTCCCAGCTACGGTGTCCCCAATTTCCCTGAAATCCAGACAGAAATGAATTACACATGAAAAAGCAAGTTCAGATAACGGCAGGTTCCCTCAGGGAGAATTCCTCTTACAGGGGATTGATTTCTCAGCCAGGATTTTCCGCTCCTGCTAAGAATTCTGTATGGCTGAACCCCTAAAAGGAATCCTTCCCCTTTACTGCCCCAACCCACAACCCACTCTGAAGTTTTCATGAGCTGAGGCTTCACCGCTCTCCCATGGATTCTAGACTGCCAAACACAGTCGATTCTGAGGCTCTCCCCATCTTACCCCAGGGGCTACTCCCCCCCCCTTCTGAAGACCTTCTGCTGGCCTCACGGACAACGTGGAGTATGAGGGATGAGTACACAGCAGGGGATACGCAGTACGTGTGTGTGAGTGTGAGTGTGTGTGGTGCACGTGGTATATGGTACAGGAGACATGCATATAGTTTCTGGGTGTACATGAATATGCTCTGTGTGTGATGTGTAGTGTGTGTGTGTATGTGCGTGTGTGCATGTGTGCGTGTGTGAGTGTGTTATGCATTAGGAGTGAGTGTGCATAGTGTGGTAGTGGTATTGAAATGTGTAATATGTATAAATGTGCGTAATATGTATGTAGCGTGTGGTGTGTGTGCGTGTCATATGTTGTGTATATGATGTGTTATCTATAATGTATGTTTTGTGTTGTAACTGATGCATGTATTATGTGTGTACATGATATACCTGGCATGCATGCTGTATGTGTAGATGTTGTCTATCTGTATATGTATGTATGTATATATATTATACAGTGGGAGATGTATAGATGTTACATTTGGTATATATGTCTAGTGTATTTGACACATATATATTGTATGTACATTGTGTGTAATGTCTATAATTGGTGTGTGTGTGATGTATGTACTCAGTGTGTAGGTACTGTGTGCACACCCCTGGCCCAGATCTCATCAGCCTCGCTGTCATGCGGTAGGACAGATGGTCAACGGCCCTTTCTCTCCAGGCTTGACTTTTTCTGGGCGAGGAAACCCCCAGTCCTATAGAGCAAAGAGGAGGCCACAGGAGACACCCCGGGGGAGGTCCCTGGGTGGTGTCACAATTTCCAAACTTTAGAAACGTCAACCAAGATGCAGCGGCAGGTCGCTCAGCGAGGGGCGCCTCCCAGAGCCGCGCTTCCACCTGTGGCCTGACTCAGAAAACATCTCCCCGCAAAGTAGACGCACAGGGCCTTGGCCGCCTTCTCCGAGAACACCCTCAAGCAGAAGTCGCCATCCTTGAAGGGCTCGAAGGTGGATGGCACCACCAGGTACTGTCCTGGGGTGAGTCGGACCCTGCCGGACACCTCCCGGAGGTTCACGTAGCTGCTGGAGCGGGCGGAGGGCTGGTGGCCCAGGAAGAAGTCTCGGCCCAGGTGTGCGTCCGTGTGAGTCTCCAACTGCACAAAGCAAAGGGCAGAGTCAGTCTCTCCCTGGAGTTCAGCCTGACCCTGTTGAGTTAGGGATTGTTCGCTGCACCTAACGTGTAAGAACCCGGGGGGTTTTCAGTTCAGGCATGAGCTAGCTCACTGTGGATTTGGGGTGCCTACTGGGCGCCAAGCCCAAAGAGGCTGTGGCCTTAACTGTATGACCTTGGCCAGCCCCTCTGCCTTCTAGGCCTCCCCAGTTAAATGAAGGGTAGAACTCGGGTGTGTGCTCTGCATACTTGTCCTCCTGATTCCAGCAGTCAGCACTCTACAGCTGTCTCTAGGAGAACAAGAATGGCGTTGACTCTCAGAGTCCAGACCTTCAGCCCTGTCCTCAAGCAGAGTGCCCTGTGAGGTGACTAAAATGACTAGGCTCTGAAGAAGACAGACAGAGGAGGCAGCTATCCTGGCCTGGTTCTGGGTCCCTCCTGGCCTGGGGATCAGGGCTCTTCCTTGCGCAGAGACAAGATAACCCGTGAATTTATTGTGAGGAATGAAGAGGCTGCTGCTGTGTGATGTGGCCTAATTACTGACAACAGAGTGCTCCAAAAACACAGGTGCCAGCGCTGTTAGCGCTGCAATTAACCCTCCCCAGAGCCCTGTGTCTTTACAATCTTTATAGGATGCCGGTGACAGAGGCAGGTGCAGGCAATCCACGGGAGCCAAAACACCCGCCCTGGAGTGGTCAGTGTCTACGCATGCTCACGAGACCTTCCCTGGATCTCAGGTCTGCTGATGGGGGTCTGGGGGATGGGGAAGTAGGACCACTTGTCCCTCTGTCATTGCCCTGGCCGGGACGCCTCAAGGATACCCTCAGGTGGCATCTGGGACAGCAGAAATGCTTGAGATCCCCTCTGAAAATGTGTACTCAGGTTTGGTTTCAATGCTTTTCCAGGAGTGATAATAATGCAGCAGGCTCTTCCCTCCATGATAGATAGCAGGCATCTGTGATCCAAGGGCAGAAAGGACCAGGAGACTGTTATCTGGGAATACAGCCTGGGACCAAGCTTATAAATCTGGGCCCTGTTGGTCTACCTATACCCCTGGTCAAGCTGAGAACCTAGGAGGGAGAAGAGAGGAGGCTGTAGCCTGGTACAGACCACTGCATAATCAGTGCAGCTGAGCACAGGTCAACGCCCAGCCGTGGGTGCACACCGGAGTCCAGGGTTGTCGATAAACCTGCAATGCACGTTCCTGGGCCCAAGATGCTGCTATAACTTACTTGGATGTAGTCTATACACTAAGGGTTTTAAGGCTCCCAAGTTTGCAGCAGAGACGATTCTGGACCAGCACACTGCTGGGCCTTGCTTTGTGCTGACTGCACTTTCCTGTGTGGCCATGCAGGTCCTCTCAGGACTGCTTCCAGGATCCTACCGTCAACCAGCTGAGCTGGGTGGTCCAGAGGAACAGGACCCAGAGGTCAGAGGGAACCTCAAACCATAGGGACACTGCTGATAGGAGTCCCTAAGCCAGCTGTGAATTACCAAGGAGCCTGGAACAAGCCAGAGCGGAGAGGGTGAAGTTGCCTCCTCCCTTTCTAATTAGACATCAGAGCCAGACAAGAAGGAACCTACAGTAAGCTGCAGTTACCTTATTCAGGCCAACCCACCATGCAGATAGGGACAAGATCACTCCTGCTCCCTTCCCGGAGGGCCTGACAGGTGGGAGTTGAGCTTGTTTTCACCGCCGCTCCGCACTCAGGGCTACCAGCTCAACGAATCGTAAGAGTAACCACAGGCGAGTCCATTTTCACTGCAGGAAGGAGCCAAAAGCAGGCAGGCCCTTCCTTACCGAATGAAGACCACCTCTGTCCAGGCAATACTCACGTACCTCCTTGGGAATCTGTAGGGCAAAAGACGAGGGCAAGTCACCTGTGGGCTCAAGCCCCTTCCTCTGCGCATCTCTCCCTACACCTGGAAGACAGACCAAACTCACAGGGATGGAGGTCACATGGCAATGAAAGGGTGGTGTGCATTCCTGAATCGGGAGGTGATCAGCGGGTTCAAGGTCATACACAGACTGCCAGGTCCTAGAAATATGGGGCTGACATCCTGCTTTTGTTTTGTTCACCACTGGCGTAACCTACCAGGATCTCCCAAATACTTCAAAAGTAGTAACACCTGAGCTTAAACAGGATCTGAGGCCTTCCAAGAGACTTCTCACCCTGGCCTGTCAGATCAAGGAGTTGGCTGAAAAGAAAATTCCACTCACCCTGAGTCATCATTGATCCTGTCTTTGGCCATAGTGACCCAAGCTGGGCCTGCAGGAGACTCCTTCCTTTAAGGTTTTTAAGTTGGAACTAAGGAAAGAGGTCCCTTCATTTATGCTAGTGACATTAGGCAGTGTAGAAAGCTAGACTGGGAGAAAGCACTGGCATCAGGGAAAGGGATGTGAAGAGAAAGCATCCTGGTTGCCTCTGACTCCCTCATCCCAGGCATCTTTTGCTTTGGCTACATGAGGTGATGAATTCTTTTCTACTAGCTCAGCTGCAGCTCTCAGGCACAACTGAAGAAGGTTAACTACAGAGATGAGCTCTCAGACCCAGAGAGGGAGCCCGGCTATGCCCAGTGCTCCTGTGCCAGGCTAGAAAATAGGACCCTAATCCTCCTGCATCCTCCTCCTGCCACTGTCTCACAGGCTGTTTGAACCAGAAGAGCATATTGTTGGTTTGGGCTCATTGCACAACTGCCTTCCACTCTGAGGGCAAGTGAGGGGGGGGCTGGGATCCTCTCACAGAGCCACGGTGGTCAAGGGATGCCGACAAGCCTCTAGTTCAGAGTTTAAAACACAATCAGCCACACGGAGGCCCTCTCCAGCCCTGCCAGGAGCTTTCCTAATTATCTTGGCCAGCTTGCCCTCAACAACTTGGATGCCTCTGGCAGTCTGCTCTGAATCGGCCTGGCCCTGGGTCACCCGGCCAGACAGGAACAACCACTGCCCACACAGAGATTGGAAGGGTGGCCATCTATGAACGGCAAGGCCCGTGGGTGGCAATAGGAGGCTCTTTAGCCTTCACGGGTGCCTGCCAACTCCTCAACCGGCCATGGGTTTTCAACCTTCAGCGAGAGTCCAGTTTCAGACAGTTACAGCCAGAGAAGGGAGACATGGGGGTGAGAATACGATATTCCTACTAGCCAGGCTGCTTCCCAAATGCTCCCCCCCTCACCCAGGCTGCTTCCCCATACCCCAGCTGCTTCCTACATCCACAGCCTCAGTTTGACTTTAAAACTGTCTGTTCTCAGACTTTAAGCTCTAAATTATATGGCTCTAGTGACAAGAAGCAGGACCACAGATCACATACCCTGGCGTATTTTATAAACAGCTATAATTCGATACATGAAACTGACATGCTGTGTGCATTATTTATTGATGCAAACACCACACCACTCACAGCTATTGAGAAAGAATGCTTTGTTGAGCTGGCACAATGAGGGAGGCCTGAAGGAGGAGGCCCTGGCCACCATCCCTGAGCGGTTCACCCTGTAACTGGGCCTGCCAACCGTCGGTTCTGTAAACCAGGTCACTGAGCCTTAAGCTGTCTGTCATGGCACCCCTTCAGACCAGAATGTTCTCTCTTCTCCACCTTTGACATCTAGGTCACCTTTTGAAGACCTGATCAAAGCCTCCCCCAGCGTGACGCTGAAGAGCCCAGACCACTGTGGTGGTCCCACCGTCACAGAGGCCCCCTGCCTGTCATCAGCTCCCGTTCCTGATCGCGAGCAGCCTGGGGTCAGGGACTGTGTGCTGTTCCTCAGTGTCCCCAGCTTCTAGGTTTGCCGTGCTGGGAGGCACACACGGCTAGATGGATATGGATTGGCTGTTACCGCTGTGAGCAGTGAGGATGGGTTTGCAGTGTTTACGTCTAGACAGGGCTGGAAGAGCTAAGTCGGAGTAAAAAGGCACTTACTTTCTCTTGCCATTAAGTAGCAATTCTTTTCTAACCCTCATTCTTCCAGTTACATACACACACACACACACACACACACGCGCGCGCGCGCGCACACATGCACACATGTGGTCCTTGTTAGTGTTAATTGCCAACTTGATAGAATCTGGAATCAACTGGAAGATAGGCCTGTGGACTCGGAAGATTGTTGGTTGAGGTGGAAGGTTTATCCACCCTTGGTGACACCATTCCCTATCTAGGATCGTGCAGTAAGTGCAGAATGGGAGCTGAACCCTGTGTGATCACTGCTCTCTTCTGTTTGCAGACACAGTGTGACCAGTGCCTCAGCATGACCTCCTCCACTTCCCTACCATGGGGAGGGGGGCACTGATCTGTAAATAAACCCCTCTGCATGCTGTTTATGTCAGGATATTTTGCCACAACCATAGGAAAGGAAACACACACACACACACACACACACACACACGCACGCCTGAAACCCTAAGGTTTAAGAATATAATAAATGGGGCTGAAGGAGGAGGGTAGGGGCTTAGCAACTGAAATTTTCATTGTTACTAAATTTATTACAATACTTCTTAGTACAATGCTTATTTTATGTGCATTAATTTATACTGATATGTTGGGTCCCAACCACTCTGGGACCCAGCCACTCTGGGACCTCTTGATTAGAATTGTATTTTTATCAAGAAATTCATTTGTAATAAAACCATACCCAAAGACAGACAGACAGACAGACAAACAGACAAACAAACAAACAAACACATACCGAGTCCCTGTGAGATACATTGTACAGAGTCTGCCTGGGTAAAGAAGTTGACTGCATGGGCCTAGCTAAATTGTCAAGACCTGAAGACTTGATTTACTGTGTTGGGGAGACCAGGTTCACAGAGGGGCAGTCACTGGAGGAGCCTGGAATCCTGAGCCAGAGACTGAAACCTCAGACTCCAGAACCAAAGAAAAAAAAAAAGGCTGTGTGGTTCTCTTCCCCACGATAGTGCTGTGTATTCTAAGGGACTTCCTGTAGTAGAAGAAGGGACGCTGTATCCAGCCACCTTCCCCCACTCTAAAATGCATTTTATTGTTCGGATGACTTTCACCCTCGTGTTCTAGGCTCCTGTCCCCTGAGACACCTCCTCTTGGATAAGACTCTAATGTACCCATTTACACTGAGTTCTCACTGACAGGCAAAGCGTAATGGATTGCACATGTAGGTGTTAACAGAAGGAATTACAGCCACAGGGATGAATAACTATAGAAGCCAGGCCTCAGCAAGAGTTCTGGGGATGGAAGAGAGGAAGGACAACATCTAATTAAGAGTATTTGAGCAACAAGAAAGACGCACTCCAATTACTGACCCAAACATCTCCATCAAAGACTGTGGCAGAGCAACCTGGCTTTGTGGTACCTGGTAGATGGCATAGCCTATGCTGAGCAGGCCCTGGCCAATCCTCTTTTGTCGTCTCCGATTCTTCTGCATCAGACCCAGCAGCACCGTACAGCGGGGTTCACTGGTGTCCTCCTCCTGGTCCTCATCCGCTTCATCCAAATGGATTTTAAACTGGGGATTGGTCCAGTAAGTGGCTGGAAGTCATTCAGTGATAGTATTCCAACAGAGTGAGGAGATGAAGAAAAATAAAAAAGGAAAGAACCTGCATCATCTTAATGAAAGGTTAACACTGGCCACACTGCCTGGCACAGCGGAAGTAGAAAGCTTCCTCTCATCGCTCTGCCCCACCCCACAGATAGACTCTTAGAATATCTGTCTTTTCTGCTTGATTAACCAGTAGCCCAGAACTGCCTGAGTGGTGAAATCTGTGATCCAGTCATCCCAGGCGGCTCTGGATGGCAATAATTTGCCTTCTGAGAAGCCCTCCATTTTCTCCTGTTCTTAGCTGAAGACTCTACCTAGAAAAGGCACTCTAGGGAGAACTGTATCTCTGGGATGGATGAAGATAGAGTCTCAGAAGAACCAAGGAAGCCTCTGTCTGACTGTTATGTGCTCCGCAGTGCCCAGAAGAAGGCCCCGCTTTGGATTTCAACCTTATGAGGCCCTGAGACCCGTCCTCTGTTCCGCAGCCCAAGGAGCTCCCATGATGCTCAGCGTTGCAGCTTACCGATGTGACGCATGCTCTTCTGACAAATCACTTTATAATGTAGGAGAGATCATAGTGCCATTAAGCATTCCCGCCGCCATACCAGCTATGGATACTTCAAAAGATGCCTTGTTGAGCTGGGGAAGGGGGTGTGGCTCAGTGGGTAAGGGGGCTTGCTGTGTAACCAAGAGGATATGAGTTCAGATCCTACCAATCCCAGCACCATGTCAAAATGCCAATCGGTACACACGTGCCAGTAAACCCAGTGCTGTTGGGGGACTGCTGGCCTAGCTGGCTGGCATTACTCCAAGTTCAGTGAGAGAGCCTGTCTCACAGGAGTAAGATGAGGCTGGTAGAGCCAAGGTGGAGAGTGATACAGTTAGACACCTGACGTCTTCCGCAAGTGTGCATGCACACACGTGCACAAACCAATACCCCAAACACACACATGACACCTTTGTCCAAAGAAAACTTTTGAAAAAAAAAATCTGTCGACTTAGTAGCTACCCAAGCTGGACACAGAAGAGATCAGCCACAGAAACACAGTAGTTCTATGATGGACTTGAGCCAAGAGTGTAATTGAAGAAGATGGGCCTGACAGTTCTCACCATGCTAGGTGCTCAGTTGGGAAGGAGTGTTTGGTTTAGTGTGAGGAGGGGTTGTGGGTGTTTTCACAATCTCTACATGATGGTACAACTCTATAAAACAATATAGCATTCACATATGTTCAAGGCACATTCATTTTTTTTTCCCTAACAGCGAGACTACTTATTCAGTCCCTCCTTCCCAGAACCTCCATCTCTTGATTTTTTTTTTTTCCACTCAAAGCACAGGTGTATATAGATTTTTAAGATCAGGTGTCTGTGGCTTCCAGGGGAGACAGAAAATTCGGTAATCTTCTGTACTTACTTCATTACCATGAGGCAAGAACAATCCATTTCTTCCTGACAGCTAGCTGGCAGCACAGATGGGATTATGATTTGGTGTGTGCATATACCTTGGGCACCCCCTATGGTTCTGAGCTTCCAGAACAAGCCATGCGGCTTTCCTATGTCTTTCCTAAGAGCTTGTTAATGGTGGGCATATTTTAATTTCTCCCAAATGTAGCATTACTGCAATCCCTACATTTTTTGTTTACTCCTTAACAGTACTAGAGGAAGAGAATGGGCCATAAAAATAATACATCCCATTTGTATAACGCTGCATAGTTTACAAAGCGCTTCCCTGTGCACTCCGCCTTACAATGCTCACTGCACCCCAGCGAGTCGGGAGGTAGAAATTATGAACCATTGTGAGGACTGAGAAACTGAAGCCCGGAAAAGGAACGCCCCTCAGGTCTCACTATCACTGTTGTTAAGCTGACTGATGGGGCAGGCCGCTAGCTCCCCCTTCAGGCCTGTCAACAGCTGGTCTTGGCAGCCAGATGAAGATGGATGGGAATGGAGGTGAAGACCTTGCGCTCCCAGTCTTTACCCACACAGGGCTTGCAACGCTGCTGCCGTTTCTACAGCATGCAGTGTTCTGGCTGGGGAGAAAGTGGCTGCCCCTGGCCCCTGCACAGAGACCCCAAGTCAATCGGCACAAATCAACGGAGCAACAGCAAGCCAGAGAAGCATGAAGGTGGGGAATTAGCAAGTGGGGTGCGTGCTTTTCTTTCCTTTGTTTCTCCCGAGAGCTGTGGGGTCGTTTCTCAGTTGTTTCTTCAGCTGCTGCCTCATGGACTGGACCTAAAAGGAGCCTATACAAGTACATATTAGTCATCTTGTGGGAACCAAGGAGGCCATTCTCACCTTTAGCAAAATGATGAGCCAGAGTTAAGTCAGAGGCAGTGGTTTGCACCGGGGATAGAAACCTGATGACCACCACAGAATGGAACACAGACCACACATAGCCCGAGTATGTCCATTCCTGACCAGCACAGCCTCACCCCTCAGGGAGCAGCTTTACCTCAGGTAACACAAAGCGGAATGGCTGCCCTTCTGAGTGCAGCCCCCGGAAGCAGTAGATTATCTTCTGACGTCATTAACTACTCTGCCCCCAAGCTCAGGGGAGTGATGTTAGCCAGCTGGACCAGGTAGGGAAGACAGAAGCCCAAGAGAAGAACCAGAGGCCTTAGTGATGGTCCAAGAGCAGGTAGCAAAAAGCAGCATGCTGGGAGAGCAGAGGCCAGAAGCAAGAATGATTTAAACACACAGGAGCTGAGATGAGGCTTCAGATAGGCAGCTGCAAAGCCACTGTCCACCCTCGCTGGCCTGGCCTCCAAGCCAGAGGAGAAACAGAACCTCCGATCCAAGGGCATTAATTACCCAAAGATCATGTAAAAGGCCACACGGCTCAGGGAGGAAAAGCCAGGTGGCCCTCTGCCTCACCTGGGTAGTTGGGGCAGCCCCCAGCTGTGGAGCCTCGTGTCCAGCGGCCATTGAAGAGTACCAGGTTCCATTTGTGCACCTCTTCACTGCTCAGAGAGTCCGGGGACAGGTTGCATATCTCCAGTCGAGAGAACTGCTTCAAGAAATCCGAAAAGGACATCCTGAAGAACAGAGGAGCCGGAAGGGAGCGAGTGAGTGGACTGGACTGGAAGAGAGCTTAAAGGCCCAAGAAAGAGCTCTGTCCTCCAGCAGCTGTGGACTGACTGAATTCCCTCCTACAGCCCAGTGACACAAACATGCAGGGCTACTGTCCGCATTTGTCACTGTGGCCAGTGTCTTAGTTCCGAGAGAATCTCCCTCCTGAAGCTACCAGCCACAGACTTGGCACCATGAACCAGAGGAAACCCCAGGAGATGATGTGAATGCAGCCCTCACCTAGGCTGGATGACAGCTATACTCACAAGAGGCTCATCCCTGAGGAAATTCTTCATGGTGTCCAGTGTGGAGATGTCCTCTAAGACATCCCATCTTCTGCATGGCACATCCCACCCAACCCCAACAAAGTAAAGAATCCTGTTTTGACTATAAGCTAGGCCTTAGAAACATTGTTTCAGGCTCACAAAAGGCAGACAGGCTGCTGGCCAGGCCATGTTGTGGGCTGGGTTCCCCTGTTTTAGACATGAGGATAGAGGTAGAATTATACTAGGGGAAGGGGCAGAGAAAAACAAAAGCCCCTATGCTAGGAACCTTGTTCACATTCCTGGAGGTCCTGAAGATGGACCCCCGTGTACCTTGGAGCAGGCTGGGCACTAAGGGGACAGCCCTTCAGCACATGGCTTCTCACCAGAACTCGCCATCTTCTGCTCTCTTGTCCAGCTCGTCTTTCTTCCTGGGATCTATGTAATTCCACTCGGGTGCACTTGTGGAGGGGAGAAAAATGAACCAGAGGTGGTCATTCCTGAGATGCAAGCTGTTTACTGCAGCTAAATGTCCCCCCAAAGGATGACACATAGGATGCACCCCCATTGAGGAAGGAAGACAGGCTGGACCTGGTGTGAAGTCCTGGGGGAGGGAGCCAAGGACTCGGGCTCCTGCAGGGGTGGCCTGGGCCATGCAGCAGAAATCTGATGGCTTTATTCTAATTTTCACCCTCTGGGTGAGTTTTACATTCCAGTTAAGGCTCACAGACCTCTGACTGTAAGGACAAGGAAGTCCTGTCATAAGAAAGGCATGTATTCCTGTATCCATTAGTACCTTGTCACTCTCATCCTCTACCACACTGGGGCCCAGCCAGCTCTGGGTACATAGACACTGTCCACTTCCTAAGCCTATAGCTTTGATTATGAGGCCCAGTTTTATTTAAAACAAAAAATAAAAGAAGCAAAACTTCCATGAAGTAATGTCACCCCTCGTCCTTCTGGTGGCCTCTCTGTGACAATATCCATGTACTTTGCTCAAATGCTGTCTACAGCTGCCTGACCTTTAGAGCTTTGGATTTTCCTGAAATACATGTGCAGTATCCAGATAAGTGGCCAGTGTTAGTATCAATCCTCAAAACAAACAAGAGCTCTTCCCTGAGCACACTCAGCAAAACCCCGCTCTGCCCTCCCCAGCGGTGAGCACAGCCAGGCTCAGCCTCTCGCTCTACCTGGCTCTTAGGTGCTTGGAGACCAGCAGAAGCATCCTGGGGCCTCTTAAAGGCATCACAGCATCCGTTCCATCAGTACTGAGTTCCACACTGGAGAAGTCTAGATCTAATCTAATCTCCCAGTTGGTTTCATTTTTGCTGTTGTCATCTCAAATTTAAACGACACAGCTAGAGACTGGCTGCGTTTAGGCATGTCATCTCAGGGCTTCCGAGCCCCTCTCCAGCTTCTACTAGGTCACTAGCCCACACTGTTCTCTGACTGGCAGAAGACATAGGGGATGTGGATTCCAGAGCACAGCCTTCCCAAGACCTCACCTCTCACCTCTTCTGACTGACTCCCCTTACCATGGATAGGCAGCCCAAATACTGTCCTTCCAGCCAGGGGTCAACACCCATGTAGTCACAGAGGAACTCATGGTGTGAGTGACCCTCCCATTCATCACTGCCTGGGTGGGCCACGGCTCCCAGGACCAAGGCTCTCCCAGCATCTTTGTTTCCTCTTGGTCCTGAGGGAGCAGTGTTTGTGGTATGGTAAGGTCAGATTGCAAGTGACTGGTTTGATCTTGTAGCCCCCAGTGTGGTAGGCAGGAAACAGGTGAGCCTTCAGCACTAGACAAAATTCCATGGAGCTGCCAAAGTGTCAAGTGCCAAAGGAGAAATCCACAATCAAAAATGTCAGCAGAGTGGTTTCCTGTCTGGAACCATGGAATATCATTTCCACAGCAGGCTTCGGAATGTACAGCGAGCAAGTGATGCAGAACCCAGTGAATGCTGAGTCTCATGAGGTGTGGTTTCTGCTCCACGACACCTTTGTCCAAGGATAGATGAGCAATGGGAACGAGGAAGGAAGACTTACTCGTCACTCCAGGCTCCCGACCACTCCACTTCGCCCCACGGGTTCCTCAGCCTGATGAGCTTCTCTGGGCGGCCATGGAAATCCACCTGCAAGAGCCGCACACCACAAAGACAAGCCACCCCATATCACCACGTCCGCTAAGGTAGATCTGGGTAGGACCGTTTCATCGGTCTGTCACTGGTACATATGTCCAGGGTGGACATACGTTTGCTCACACCTCTGCAGGGAAAGGGTATCTCCAAAGTCTAACTGTATAAGCGCCCTAGGGACTTGTGGTGAAATCTTGTCCCTGCTGTCATCGGGTTTGCAGGTGGAGCTCTCAAGGGATTAGAACAGGAGATAAGACTGATGTTTCTCTCAGGACCGGATTAGTTGCTAAGAGTGTTAGAAAGCAAACTCAACCTGTCTTGTTTGCCTCTCTTCTGTGTTTACCTATCCCTCCAACTGATGCTGTTAGGAGACTTCCCAGCTTCCAAATGCATGAGATAAAAAACAAAAAAACAAAACAAAACAAAAACCCTCTTTCTTAATAAATCATTCAGACTCAGGTATTGTGTTATAGTAACAGAAAATGGACTAAGACCCTACCTCACCCTACTATTTCGTGAAGACTCAAGTATGCTCCCCCACGTACCCCTGCACGCATGCTGGCATTCACACACCCATAAACACGTCAGTCTGCTAGTGTTTATCCTCACCATTCCCGTTACATGCTAGCCCTAAGCTTCCTCATACATATTCATTTCATGTTTATGGAGCTGACTTGATTTAAGTATACCACATTTGATGGAAAGACATGTAATGAGTGTTGTCACCATTGCCACAAGCAGCAAGAGCTGGAGTACAGGTGTGTGGCTGTTTCTGCATCGATCACTGGGAAACTCGAAGGAAAATTTCATTTGTCAGATGTAGTACTGTCTAGACTGATGTGTTTTACCTTAGTCATATCATCCACTTGCTCCTGCTTTTAACCATAAACCAAATGATTCAAATCCTGGTTGGACATAGGTAGACCATATGAAATAAAAATCATGAATGTTATAGGTCATACTGGGACCCGAGAATGAGGAATATCTATGCAATGTGCCTTTTCGTCGTTAAATTATCCTCAACACTGGGCTCTGTGGGTTTATGCTTATTTGCCTACATAAACATTTGTTTGGAATGTGTGGAGAATCCAACTGACAGTCCCTATGACTTTTCTGACTACACATCAGAAGAGAGTCATATTTAATTAAAACCCGAGAGCTAGAACTCAGGGTTCTTAGATACTGCCCTCTGAGAAGTTAAGAGCTGGGCGCCCTGTAGCAAACATGAGTTAACTGCACATCTGTACCAGGCCCTGAATCCAGAGAGAATTTTACCCTGGGCAAGCAGGAAAGCTCAAAGGCAAACTCAAAACCCCTCAGCGTCACCTCCTACAGCCTTCTTGGGATGCCCCAGACTTCTGCCAACCCTCATCCCTTCCTACCTCTTCGACTCCAGTAACAGAGTATGCATGACCCTTGACCAGCTTTTGCTTGGTGGTGGCTTCTGCTTCGGCTGCGCTTGAGACCTTGGTCAAGGAGAAAGTCCAATCAGAAAGGCTGACCCTGACCCGTTTGGAGCCAGCACTGTACTGCTTTCTAAAAGTACAGCAAACAGCCAGGGATCTCCCAGGTGGGAAGCATGTGGGGCAGACTCGGCCCACAAGCAGAGGGGCCCATCTCTAGTGATCCCCCTTTGATAGTACACCTGGCAGGCATGAGTGGCTGCAGAGCCTGCAGTGTGACCGAAAGCATAGTCATGCTGCCTCAAAACAAAGCAAACAAGCAAACAAAACTACCCACGATGACAGCCAGAGAGGAAAAGAGCACACATGGGCAGATAGATAAAATCGGGCCACACTGGCATTCCATATAGCCAACCTTCCTGTCAGGGCTGGACTCTCCACTTTTCCTCAGGGATCTCCAAGTTCATCAACTATTGTCAGCTGCCATGTTTGTTTTCCCAAAGACAGAGATGATTTAGCAAAAAGATGGTAAGGAGAGAGCACCATGATCCAGGGGACAGGGCTGTGTTCTCATGACAGGTCTAGCCATACTAAAAAGGCTCCAACAGTTACCAGCAAAACATACCCTTAAAATGTGATTAACCCCAGTTCCCACCCACTTTCTTGATCCGCACCAGTTCCTGGATGCTGTAAACCAGTGTGCCACCAGACAAGAGAGACAAAGGGGAATTGAGGCTCACATCAATGGAGCAGCCCAGCAGAGAGCCAGAACGCAGGGCCTTCTGGATAATATGGTACAGATTGCCTGGAGGCTTCCTCAAGTCGTAAAACTCAGAGATGCCACCTGTGAAATCCTCAAACCCCTCAATTGTGGAGCCTCCAGCAAGAGCTTCATAGGAACCATTGAGCCTATTGAAAAAAAATATATTATATATATATATATATATATATATATATATATACACACACACCATCCGCAGCCTTGAGTAACCCCAATAAGGGAACCATGGACCATGGAAAGGGACAATGCCAGGACATAGGCCAAGACATAGGGACAGACCTTGGCCATTTTTGACAAGGAGCCTAGAACATTCATAGGCCACTCTTTCAGTCAGACAGCCCAGAACATGCAGAGGCCACTATTTCTGACAGACACCCCAACACACACAGGCTACATTTTCAGACAGAAAGGATTTCACTAGGAACAGATCCCCAGACAACCCCTCTCCAGGTTCCCACCCACCTTCAAGACCAAGGGTATCTCTTCCAGAATTGGCCCTGACTGCCTGGGTTTCTGGGTTGTCCAGGCACAGATAGGACTGGTGAACCCTCCCTTGAGGCTGGGAGGTATCTGTTAGGGTTTGCCCTAACAAAACTGGAAAGTTACTGGGCTGTCAGAACAGAGTGACAGCAAACAAGACTAATTCAAAGAACCCCAAAGAAGCCTTTGAACTTTGAGTGTCAATCAGGAAAATGGCACTCAAGATATAAACAGAAACTTTGTTGAGTTTGGTAACTATAAACATTTCTTCTTCATCATCCTTTTGAACATTCATGCTGCCCTAAGAGCTTACCATGGGACTTGAGAGAGGAAAAACAACAATGGCTAGAGAGATATTTGTATGAGACAGAGCTGGGTCTTTAAATACATATATTTTACTTATTTATATTTGTGGTGTCAGGGATTGAGCCAGGGCCCTGTGCATGCTGGGCGCACACTCTATCACTGAGCTACATCCCCATCGGCAGAGATGGGATCTTAAACTCTCAGCCCAGATTTCCGTTCTCTTCAGAGGGGTGCTTTCTGTATAGCCTGTGGATGTCTGGATGCTGGGGAAACCTTGGCTATGGCACCCTGCGTGGGAGGGCAGGAGAGAGGCTTCCGGGAGGCTCTGGGGTCTTCAGGTTCCCCACCATCCCACTTACTTGGCGTAGGCTTTCTCCAGCAGAGCACTCCAGAATTCATTGCCTTCTTCCGAGTGGAGAAAGAGCAGCTGTCCGTTCTTGGTGGGGAGCCTGTCATCGATGACCACCTCCACCCACTCTCCGTACTGCCAGAACTGGGGGTGGAAACGCAACAGTGATCACAGGCAGAAGCAGAGGGAGCTCCTTCAGCAGCCTCCTCGGTGGGGTTTTTACAGTCCGTGAGCAAGTCACCAATCTTTACAAGCCTTAAACTCCCTGGGAGGAGGATTTGTGTCCCATCTTTTTTTTTTTTTTTTAGTCTGTGGAGGAAAGAACTTGCTCAACATCATCCAGGAAGCCAAAGTGGGTAACCTGGGCTCCCATCACCTGGTCCTTAGTCCATAGTGATTCCCTCATAGCCCCATGGCCTGGAGGAAGGGAGGGAAACAGAGATGATTGGATAGATGTCTGAAGAAATGGCTCTCAAACTGGAGCATCTATTCAAATCACCCAGGGGGAGATTCTGACGTCAGTAACTTGGCCTCACTTCCAGTGTTTCTGATTCCACAGATAGCTAAGATATCTAAGTGATATCTAAGATACAAACGTAATAGCAAAGGTCACAGGCAAGGCCTCATACTTGGAAGTGGAAAATGCCTGCATAGTTCTTCTGGAAGCTCTGGTCCCTGGGGACCACTCGGTAAAGCAGCTTCTCATTCAGGGTGAGGGAGGCGATGGCTGCCAGAAGCCAACAGTCTCCTGCAAGGAATCAGAGGAGACGATCACTGATGAGGCCGGGCCCTCGCCGTCCCCATCCCACCAGAGTCTGTCTGTTGTAGGCTGCTCACTTCAGCTGGAACACAATTTCTGAGACTGGGGTATGGATTAGCAACAGAAATGTACCTATCACAGTTCCAGAGGCTGACAGAATTGGTGTTGGTGAGAGCCATTCTCTGCTTCCACTTCTCTGCCTGATACATGACAGGAAAGCGAATGGGCAAAAGGCTAGCTCTCCCACACTAATAGAGGAGCACTGGTACTTAAGGTCCGCCTCTTAATCACACCACCCACGGTCACACTGGGCTTGGGGTCTGGCACTGACTCTTAGAAAGACACACAGCCAACGAAGAGCACTATGCCGCTCCCCTAAGTCATGCAGGCAGATTCTCTCCCGGCTGAAGTGCACACATATTCGACTCCTGAGGCCTTCCTGGGAAGGTCTAATCCAGGCGTGGGAACTCTCTCTTCATCCTTATTGTTGTGCCTTCCCTGTATGCTGACCACTTCACAGTTCCCAGGCTCCCGACCAGCGCAATGGAAATAGAAAGAAAGAGAGAAAGGAATGTATGCCTTTGTTCCATTTGAATAAATTCGGTTGGGAAAAACGGTGAACCTATTCAGCCATGACATAAGGTATGCAAGGGAGGGAGGAAGAGAGGGAGGAAAGGAGGGAGGAAGGAAGGGAGAGATGTAATCCGTGAGTCAGTCAGCGATCAATCCTTTTCCACTTTGGCCTTGGGTAATGACAGTTTGATTTTGTATTATCTATGTAGAGTATAATGATCCTCTTATGTTTCAGAGTTCACCATGAGAGCCTTGGTCATAATACCCTTGAGATATTGATTAGCATGAAATCATCATAATTTGAAGCAAAAGAAATAAAAGTCAAGAGAGGTTAAACTTCCCAGGGCTTGGTGTTGGTCACTTTGAATATCTGAGTGCATTTAAAAGCAAATAGAAAACTCCCTTCTGAGTGAGAAAGACCATTCAATCCCCTGAAAGCCACCTCCTGAGTGAGCACCACTGACTCCTCCGGGTGACATCAAATGAATAGTCACAGGCCCTGGACACTTTTAACCTCCTGAGCTGGAGAGACCAGTGTTGTGGAAGCTACAGAATGTTACTCACACCTGTGAAGATGCTCGCACTCCTTGAGGGCAAAATGTCCTTAGTGTCCATCACATTCTGTAAAACAATATGCCATTGTATTGCCCAATCTTGTCTCTCTCCAGCTTCAACAAAGACTCCCAGCCATAGGAGTCTAGAGTTTAGTGAAGCAGTGTTTGTTTTTCTTATTCATATGCTTCTTCTGGCTCTGACGCCTCCTTGTGTGCTCCAGGCATCACTGTCCCCAGGTGAAAAGCCAGAACACCTCACCTCAACCTTAGCCAGGGAACCCTATTTCTGCAGTGGGCACAAGTGCAGACTCCATGAGCCAAAGTGCTGAGACTAAGTGACCCTGGAGTGTTCAGTCCTAAGTGGGACCTACAGATCAACCTTTCCCCCAGCAAGCCTCAGGAAATATTGTGGAAAACAGAGCAGAAAGAACATACAAGCCAGAAGGTGGGGAAGAGCACTGTGAAATGCTGTCTTCTAGTCGTGGTGTAGCTGCTGCATTCACGAAGTCAAAGCAGAAGACCTGGACTACCATGTCAGCAAGAGTGTCAGCAATTCCCCGGGCAGCACCAGTTAGACACTGGGCTTATTTGCTTAAGAAAGGAAGAAAGGAAAAAAAGGAAGGAAGGGAGGAATGAGGGAGAGAGGAAGGCAGGAGGGAGGGAGGGAGGAAGGAAGGAGGGCCGAAGGAAGGAAGGAAAGAGAGAAAAAGGAGGAGGCTGAAGAGATGCTCAGCAGTTAAGAGCACTCCCTGCTCTTGCAGAGGACCTGGTTTGGTTCTCAACACCCACGTGATGACTTACAACACTCCTTAACTCCAATTCCAGGGATTCTATGCCCTCTTCTGATATCAACACCACACACACACACACACACACACACACACACACACACACACACACGTGCGCACGCTTCCTTTTTTTGAAGAATTTTTCTGCTTTTTGAAGTAACCTGCTCTTACCTCCCTCACTTCACCAACAATGCTATCCCTCAGCTGATTACAGGGATTCAAGGAGATGTTCAAGGTGAAAGTAGAGATGGAGCTTGCGTGTGTGCCCTGGGCCCTGTTGCTCCTCACCACAGAGGAGCTCAGCAGGGTGGTACCTCATTGACCAAGCAACTTCCCAAGAGCAGAGAAAATAAGAATTCCCCTGCTGACGGTTCCCCTCAGCTCAGCTTCTTCCTATGAACTCATTATAATGCCATCTCTCTGCCTTTCTTTGCTTAGAAACAGAATTAAAACCTTTCCCGGAGCGACTCTGCCCTACCTGCCTGGTCTCCCATCCACTGTGAGTTTAGCCTCCATCAAACTTGAAAACACAAAGCAAACCCTGACAGCTTTCCATGCTTGATCTTTTATTTGTCTGTCTGTACGTAAGCATGGTGCTTCCTGCAACTTGGTCACCTGAGTCTTCACCTTCCAGGAACCCTGCCTTGGGGTCTACTCAGAAGGAACCTCTTTTGTCTTTTGTGCATTCTGGAGGCCTTGGTTATCCCTCTCAGCTGATTACAACACACAAGCTGGACTCCAGGTCCACTCACAGGGAGGCTCTATGGTAGAGCATTCCTTGTAATTCCTGAATAACCCAACATCCCCACCTCCACAGGGCTCCTAATCCCTACCAAGGCTACCCGATACAGCCATCTCTCATCCCTGTTCCTCTCTCATTTCTTCCTGCTGAGAAAGAACATGGAGTCTCTCCTGGTAGCATTGCAGTAGCTGGCAAATAGAGAAGACCCAGAGAATATGTCAGCAAATGTCCAGAGGAATTCATTCATTCAGACAGGCATGCTCTCTCCCTTTGTGAGCCAACACTAGCACCTTACATGTGTTTGCTGCTGACGATCTCAGCTCTGGGCTGAAGGGAGCAGGGTTCTGCCTTAAACCTGGCAGACCTGCCTCCCACCAAGATGCTTGGCTACTCAAAGCTCTGTGGCAAAAGAAGACAGCAGGAGAGAAGGGCACAGTCCCCAGTGAAAACACAGAAGGACTGCTCTGTGATGTCTGAAGCAGGTGACTTCTCAATGAAATCAGAGATGCTGCTCAGGCTTCCTCATCACAGGTGTGACCCCGGCTCCCTTCTGATGTGAAGGTTCTCACTCTCAGTCTAAGCTGCTGTAACACCCCACCCCAAGCACTTCCTGGGCATCGCAGTAGAGCATGTCAGAAAAATTTCCTCAATGGCTAACACTGAACAGGTCTGTCCAGCCAGCTGAGAAAGAGTTTAATTCATTCTCTCTCTCTCTCTCTCTTCTCTCTCTATCTCTCCTGACATTTAGCAAAGTCCACCCAGCTACCGTAATAAGGGATCCAAAGAAATGCCATTTTTGGATCCCTGCCAATTGCTACATCAAGTGTGAGTGGACCCTCTTGGCAAGGATGTTTTTTCTAACGTGCCCAAATAAATGTGCTTCCTTTCAAAGGTACTCTTAAAATGGCAGCATTTACTCTCTTGTTTAAAATACCTTAGGCACATGTTTGAAGGACCTACCTCAAAGCTGTGGCACCTTGATCTTTGAGCATAGTTTTGATTTCCAAAAGCAGTTGAGAAGCTTTGAGGTTCACGTTTGCAGGCAAATGAGGTAGACCAGAAAGCTGGGGCTTGTCTCCACAGACAAATCTCTTACCTCCAGTCACTTTCCAGCTGGTGGTCACCATGAATTAGCATCCCCAGCAGGGAAGTGGAATTTGATAATAGAACCTGCTTTCCTGATGATGCGTGGCAGATTTACCTACCCTACTTTTTCTGCCCTTTGTTCTTCTCCTATCTTCTTACCTAGGAGGTCGGCGTTATGCCTGGAGATCCAGAGGCATCTATCTCATAATCTCAGAGCAGCATGGGATGGAAGTCGGCATACTTTAGAGAAGAGAGCAGAAGCCCAGTGTGTGTCTGGGTTTCTAAAAACCAGCGCAGAACCAGCCACCTCTGGACTCCTGTCACAAAAGTATCAGCTCCTCATCCCTACCTGTTTAAGACACGGTTAGGGTCAATGATGCGTGCAGCCAACCTTTTCCTGATGCAGTAACTAAGTGAATAGTGTGCCTTGTAAACTGGTTCTGAAGGAAACTCCATTAAAGGAGTTCTTTAAAATATCAGGATTATGGAGAGTTGAAATGTGCACATTATTCTACACACTGGATGGGCTGACTGTGTTCTGCAGACACTGGCTGGATTGTCTGATCTCCACAAAGGATCATAGACTACGGAATTACAGAGAGTAACATTTGCATATGGCACTCAATCAAATGAAACATGGAGGAGGAACATGCCAGGAAAGCCCAAGCCCTCCCTCAACTCTAGCAGACACGGACATGCTTCGAGGGACAAGAAGGATGCATTTGTGAGGGACTGAGATGATTAGCTTAATTGCCAGTGCAACACAGTCTGGAACCACCTGGAAAGAGAATCTCTGGAAAGCTAGACTCGCTGGTTCTTCAGGCATGCCTGTGAGGTGGGTAGGAGAGGGTTTCGATTATGATAATCCATGTGGGAAGACCCATATTAAAAGTGGATGGGACCGCTCTACGCTGCACGAGAGTGATGAAAGCAAGCAAAGCACAGCAATCACACATTCTTCCTCTCTCAGTTCCTGATGGTGGGTGGGATTGGCTGCATCAAGTGCCTGTCTAGACCTCCCACCGTGATGGACCAGAACCTGGAATGATGGCCAAATAGACCTTTTCTTCCTTAAAGATGCTTTTGTCATCATATTTTATCACAGCGACAGGAAATGAAACTAGGACAGGGACATGGGCATCTCTGTCCATCTCTTTTTCTTACTGTAACAAAATACCTGAGTCTGGGTGACTTATAAAAGAAAGGGCTACAGTTAGCTCATGGTTCTGGAAATCTGACAGCATGATACCAGCAAATGTCTCATGTTGTTTCAACTCATGGCCACGAGCAGATGGGCAAATGGGTGCAAGCAGAGGAGAGGAAAGAAGCCTGTGGTGGCTAACTCATTCTCCAGAAGAAGCCACCAATCCCTCTAAATGACCTCATCACTTGAGCAGCCTTACCTCTCCCAAACCAGCACAATTCAAGAGTCTCAGTGGGGACTGACTATCCAAACTACAGAAATTAGAAAAAAAAAATTGTTCAGATAATGTGGGGAGGGAGACGAAGAGACAGAGATAGAAAAAAAGAGAAGTGTAAGCAGGACATGGTGTATATTGTCAAGGAGAGGGGGAAATAAAAGAGAAGTTTGGGCAGAGGAGTCTGGGGTTGTCCTGGCCCATCTGGAGACTAACAGATAAGAGGCCTGAAGAACCTGTTCTCTCTTTATCCAGGGTAGAGAACGAGCTAGAAGGTCTTTCATGAACGGCAGACACACGCAGGACAGAAATGACTTACCAGAGGGCACACTGGCGACAGCCTTCCCCATTAATGTCTCAGACTAGCAAGAGAGGGGGTGTCTTAGGAAGCTTGGGAAGGAGTGGGCTTCACCAGAGCCACAGGAGGCAGGGATATGAGAACACTTACCAGGACTAGCACATCCACAGGTGCTAAGAGTTGTCTTCTCATCATTGATTAGGAAGAGCTTTGTCTTTAGGATAAAGTTCTCCAGTTTAGGGAGAAAGCTTAGCAGTCTAGAGTGTTCACTGTTCTTCCAGAGAACGGGGGTTGGGGTCCTAGCACCCACAACCATCTATAGCTCTAGTACCAGTGGATCCAATGCCCTCCACTGGCCTCAGTGGGCTTCTGCATCCATGTGATAAACATAAACATAAAAATGATTTTGTTTTTAAAGATAAACTTTGCATGTTCAAAACAGGGTACATACCCAATTTGGTGTGACACTTTTCAACGGAGACTTTTACTGAAGATAAAGGGTCAACAAGGGATATTGGTTGTTGACAGGTTTGGATTTCACAAAGAATGTAACTCAGAATAAGAAATCCCACTGAAGGCTGAAGGTTCTTTTTTTGAAAAGGCCAGAGGGAAAGAGATTTCTAGAGCCTTTTCAGGTTGACTTTAGTGAAGGGATGCAATTCCTTTAATGGGAATAAAACATAAGATGTAGGTATGACTCCTGTTTCTGTCATTTCCTAGCTGTGTGGACCCAAAAAAGAGGCATCACCTCCCTGAGCCTTGGTACATAATCTACACACTCAGGAGTGTTACTAATTCCCATTGGGAATCAAATGGGATCTGTAACAGCTAGAATGCAGAATGTGGCCATTGAATTATAGCTCATTAAATTACTGTCCCTCACAAGAAAGAAAAGGCTGAGAAGTAGCTGCTAGAGCAGGGCAAGAGGCAAAATTATCCCAGTGTGACATCTGGGCAAGCAAAGGAAGAGGACATAAAGCAGACAGGTTAGCAGCAGGACAGATATTGCATATGAATTTTGAGATGATAAATACTGAAAATTGATCATTGCAATATGGAGATCACTGGTGACAGTAGCAGAAACATTTGCTGTTTTATTCATGTTCTATGTATCCAGCTGCTCAGGAGGTTAAAGTGAAAGGATTGGTTGCTGAAGACTAGCTTGGACAATATAGCAAGAGCCTGTCTCAAAACACAAAGAAACAAGTGATAAACGAACAGATAAATTAAAGCCTGCCTATGTCAACAGCCATTGTTATTATAAGATATAGGTAGCAAGAACTCAAGCTTAAGGGAATTTCTCAAACACTAGGTGAGGGTGCTTCTAGACTGCAGGTGATGAGAAGGATGGGGGGAAGGTAGACACTAGAACCCAGTAGGAGGACCTTCCTCACCTTAGGAAGTGTAACGACTGGAAGAGAAATAATAGATATTAAAACCCCAGATAATTTGAAGAGGAAGCCCGCACAGTCTTTATGCCCTCCCGCCAACTCAGAAATCTAGAGGCAGATAAAAAGTGGTCACATGGAGTGCTGAGGCACAGAGACCACAGGAAGATGGTATCATGGTGTCTCTGTCAAGGGGAAAAGAAGGGTGGGTCCATCCCCCTGCAGAGGCTAGGGAGTGGCCTCAAGATGTCCTCTGTGGGTAGAGCTTATGGGCACTCGAATGGGGCTTCTTCATGTCTTCTGGGCCCTGGTGAACCAGGAAAGACCATACAAGATACCATCACCTCTTCAAGAGATCAGCAAGGACCCTGAACACAGTGCTAGGCAGTACAAAAGCCATCTGATACCTCTTCCTTGCCAAGTCATTTTGGCCTTCGTTGTATCCAGCTGCCATGTTGGGGAGCAACAAGACATTAAGAAGAGAGGCAGTACTTACCTTAGTCTAGTTGTGATGCTAAAACAAAACACTACCTACTAGGTGCACTGTGAACAACACCAATCTGTGTCTCCCAGTTCTGCAAGTTTAAGGCCAAGGTCAAGGTGTTGGCGGACTCAGCATCTTTTGAGAGCCCTCTTCCTGGTTTATAGCTGAAGGATTTCTTTTTTCTTTTTCTCTCTCTTTTGTTTTCCCCTGAGGCAGGGTTTCTCTGTGTAGCCTTGGCTGCCCTGCACTAACTTTGTAGACCAGACTGGCCTCAAATTCACAGAGATCCAACTGCCTCTGCCTCCCTGAGTGCTGGGATTACAGGCATTTGCCACTGCACCTGGCAGAGGAAGAGTTTCTTACCCTATCCTGACATGACAGAAAGGAGAAGAGAGCTCACCATAGGCTCTCTCATAAGGGCACTAATCCCATTCACAAGGGCTCCACTCTCATGACTTAACATCTTACATTCTCAACTCCTAATACTACCACACCGGACGTTGAGCTTTAACATGAATTTTAAAGGGGCAAGGAAGCCATCTATTATAATAACTCTCACATAGAATGACTATGTCTTCCAAAGAGACATGAACCTAAAACAGGAGGAGAGGAAGAGTCACGATACCTTTGATTGGCTAGTTTCTACTTCCGCTGTCTACTCCCTCACTGTCACTGGAAATGAGGGCACCCTGGCAGGCTGAAAATAGTTGAGAAAAACACAGTCTCTCTGATTACACATTCAAATGTAATGCAAAGATTTTGACCCTGGACAAATGCTTGTTTGTTTGTTTGTTTGTTTGCTAATCATCTTCAGCATTTTATCACAGCTGAGGCACCCTTTGCCTGCTCTTCCCACGTAAGACCGCTCCGAATGTTTTTACATGCAGGGCTCTAATTCAGCGGGGCACTTCCATGATCAGCAATCACAGGAGCATCCGTCCTCCCTTCCGGGTTGTGAGCATGGCTTCTCAAGCCCACACCATTTCATTCATGCCATTTTGACTGCATTCAAGCACACATGTGCTTTTGGCTGCCCTTGCTCTTGTTGACAATTTCTGCCTCTCTGCCTAGACTGGAAGGTGGACGGAGGTAGATGGAGGACCCTATGTTCCTCCCAGACCCCAGCACACGATCTATCCCATCACCTTGGGATGAACCTGTCAGAAGTGATTTGAACACACGCACTTTGACCACCAAGGAAGTCCTACAATTTAGCCCATTTTGCAGAAGACTTCTCCAACAGAGAAACACAAAGTGGCATGCATCAGTGCTGTGTGGGACAGGAGCCAGGCTTAGATCAGAGCTGATGAGTAACACTCTCATGCTGGAAGTGTAATGAGCTAGGATAGGCGTCTCAGCCACAGCACAGGTGGCTTTATGGAGCAGATAATCTTTTACGGTAGAAGCCATCCTGAATGTTGAACAGTGTGCTTGACTTGTAGCTGACGGGTTCCAGTAGCAGATCCCTTGTGTGACAACCAGAAATTGATATAGATATTGCCAAATGCCCTCTGGGTGAGAGGAATGGGAATCAAAATGCACACACACACACACACACACACACACACACAGAGAGAGAGAGAGAGAGAGAGAGAGAGAGAGAGAGAGAGAGAGAGAGAAACAAAGAAAGAGGAAAGTCTGAGGAAAACTTCCCCACACTGGAAGAGGGATGGACAGAATGACTTTCCTCCGCAGTTCTACATGACTGCCTAGTTTACAAACATCACCAGTGGTAACTCTCAATGGTATAGCTTTGCCTGACACAATTGGAATTTTTTGACACCCACCATCTGCTTCTCCTCGTTTTCACTCATGGCTGTCTTCCCTGGTTAAAGATAGTTTCATCAGTTAAAGAAGTCCCGCCTTGTCCCTCCCTCTGGCACCCACACCAAAAGTGTGTCACATCTCACCCAACTTCTAACACCCGTTTCTTTGAAAACTCCCTGTGCTCTCTCAAATCAATGAGGATTTGAGTGGCTGTTCTCTTGGCCTCTGGTAGAGCCTTCAATCCATACAGTAATGTGATCCTGTGAACAGAGACGTCCTGGACATTTCTGAACATTCCCCCAACCTGGAACCCCCTCTGAGGTCACTCTTCACCTTTGCCCTCTCCCCAGGTCAACCTGGTAGCACCTGGCTCCAGCTCAGCTCTGGCCTTTGTCATCTCCATGACACCTGTCAGCTCTGGGATTATCATCACCTGCTCCCGAAGACATATCACCACCCTAACTTACCCATGCAGATTGGCCAGAGGCAGGCACCGTACTGTGAGCCTCTGAGTTTTCACCTGAAGAAGAGCCTGTGTCCCACAGCTTACAGTACAGGGTCAATATCTTGATACTAAATATCAAGTGTCTTGATGCTAAGTATATAGTATCTTGATACTAAGATACATATATGTGTATGTAAATATATTATTAAATATATAAAATGACACGTTCTTTTTCAGGCATAAAGTATATATGCTTTCCACATATTTTAATGTCTATAAATACACAATTTATGAAACTTATATTAAAATTGTATGTTATTATGTTACACATTATAACAGTTATAAGAACATTTATTGGTTTTCAAGTGCCACAGACTACATATTTGATGGGGTCCCCTAAGATTACAATGGAACTAAAAAAATTCCCTTATCTAGTAACATTCCCTTATCTAGTAAAATTCCCTTATCTAGTCATTGCTGCCTAGTGCAACCCACGGTGGCCTGTTTGTGGAAGCCGGCCAGTCCTATGAAAAGCTAGCATGTGTAAATATACACAAAACATACTACTTGATAATGATAGCAAATGACTATGGTATAGTTTGTATATTTAGTAAACTGTAATTTTTTATTAGTGTGAACTCCTACTTACAGAATTTACTGCAAACTTTATCCTGTTAGCCCAGCAGCAACTTCACACACTTACATTTACCACATCTCCTAATGGCATCAAGGCATTACCTGTACTAGTGGTTTGCAAGTACACAACACTGGCATATCAGCAGATGTCTCAAAATTTGCCTCCATCATTGCATGGTATATGACTATATACCTCTAGTTGAATAGAGAGGACATCTGTCTAGATGATTTGAAACACAGACATGAGTTCATGAACCAGGAAGCATGGTATTTGCAGAGCCCAGAACCTTGATTAGCCTCCCTCTAGAGTGTGCCAACATCTCTCTCTTTGACCCCATCTGCCAATCCAGCTCAAAAGAATCAAGGAGAATGAGGGAGAGATGTGATTTTTACATTTGCAGAGCAGGGACAAAGCATCTGGCTGTGCTGAAGTGTGCAGAGGACCAGGGGCCTCTTTTATCTAGGCTCCAGCTGGCTCGCAGAGAAAAACCAACATGGAGAGGAGGGAGCCTGCTTGGATGGGGGCAGCTCCCTGGGTTAGAAAAGGAATGAGCCATAACTAGAACTTCCTAGCTGACTGTCCAAAAGCCTCCTCAGCCTCTCTGTGGCCTCTAAAGAAAAAGGACAGAAAACTCCTGCTCAATGCCAGTAAGGAACACAAACAGAAGGCCCCATGGGGGTACCCAGGCCATTCATCCCCACACGTCCACCGCCATCTTGAAAGAGAAGGGCAGAGGGGCACTCACCCCAAAGGGACCTACTTATGCTGGAAATATGGTTTTATTTATTGAATTAGAACTATAAACCAGATGGGAGTAAATTTAGTTTCCCGCTTCCCTGGCCAGGGCTCTTGAGGAAGATCAGAATGACATCAGACATGTCCTCGTGTCCAATCCAAGGACTAGCGGAGTTCACTGGCAAGGTGACTGGAAATGCGTTCAGGTACTATAGTGAAGTCTCCCCCAGCCAGCAACTACTTCCTCTCCTCAAAATGGAAAATTCTCTGGCCTATCTGTACCCAGGTCAAACAGTATCTCCAGTATGTCCTGATATAATAGGGAGAATGAAGGTATCTGCCAGCATCTCAGGGTCTCTTTACCTTCCCTGAAGGGACAATACAGAGACAAAAAAAAATATAGTCCGGTGAGCCCCTCACTGGGGCTCTTCTTTAAGTGGGTCACCCCATCACCACGCACATGCCGAGTCAGCTTCAAAATGCCAGTTCTCTGCATATCCTGTCAGCCTACAAAGAAGCATCCTTAGGATTAATGTTCCCTGCCTATCTCAGAGTCTCCTACATGCCGTAAATCCTGCTGAAGTGCATTCTGGATGGGAGAACCCAAAGGTTCCCCCAACATATGCCTGCAAAATAAAGGTGAAGAAAACTCATTCTAGGCCCAGCCCTTACCCTCCAACAGTTCTCTCGCTCACAGATGCCACCCGCTCATTGCTAGAGCACACGGGGGCAGGATGGTGCTTTCCTGTACTTGGCTCTCTGTGCCCTTTGAACAGGTAGATCGCTAATTTCATACCCACTTGCAGATGAATGAAGCTGAGGCCCTGGTCAGCTGAGTGATCTCTAAGCTCAGACAGTAAGTGTCCAGCTAGGAGATGAGCTTGCTGTGGGGCCAGAAGCGGAAACAAGCATCATTATCACCGTTTGAAATAGATGCCCTACACCTCTGCACAAAGGGAACCGGAGATTGCAGGACTGGCCCCTCCTCTCCACCTCCCACACAAAGCTGCTCAGCTTCTCCTCACCTCCACTTTCCATTTGCTTCCAGAACCTGCCCTCTCCCCACCTTGGTTAACACTGAGCTCACCCTGCCACCTACCTCATATAATAGCATCTACTTACCTGGTAGAAACATGAAGCAGTCGGAACCTCTGAGACATATTAGGAAGACAAGAATGAGGTAAGATGTCTAAAGTACCTCGCCTGATGCCTGACACATGGGAGGGCCTCAATAAGCCTCCCCATTATTCTCTATTCTCACCCAACAATTAACCCAAACACGGGGAGTCCCAAAATGTGAATCAGCAAACACTTATGGGGTGTCTGCTACCTGTAAGCAGACAAAACTGAAAATGGTGGTAATTAGTTTCGGGTGTCTCCCTGAGTCACCCCAGTTTGATACAGGAAGCCAAGCTGTAGGCTGACTCCCACCCACCCATGTCTGGCCCCATTCAGTCCCCTCCCTTCAGCAAACACTGTCACCACTGGTGTGGCCAGGCTCATTCTGAAAGCCAGGCCGATTGCTTTGCCCTCACCTTCTCCATGTCCAACTGTTTGCCAGATGCTTTTGATCTTGTCCTAAATGCTTCTAGACTCCCATCTCCCCAGCAACCTCCGTTCATACTGCAACCCTGAGGGACCCTTTTCTCTAAATATTCACGATCTAGGAGCTCCAGGAGCCATAGTTGGGAAATTGCAACAATTACCATAACACAAGATACAGCCTAACACCCACTCCCACTTAACCCTAGAACCTCTCCTAACTACCAACCAAGCCAGCACACCTGCAACTACAAAGCCAGCAGGTAACAAAGCAGCTGCTAGGGTGTCTCCTTCAAAATTCACAGGGCACTTACCCCCACCTTGGGGCCTCTTCACAGGAAACCGAATCTTGAGAGGTAGGCCCTCACAAATTGGACTAGCTACCCAAGAGTTGACAGGGCTTGCCGCATTTTTGCCCTTCTGCCTGCTGCCATGTAGGGGCATGGTGTTCATCCCTTCCAAGAGTACATAGCAACAGAACACCATCCTGGAGGCAGAGACACCAACTCTGCAGAGCATTTTGATCTGGACAGTTCGGTCACATGCATTTCTGTGAACCGTGGTTCTCCCAGTCTGCGGTATTTTGTATTTTGTTACACAGACAACTAGATTAACATGGTGGCACCGAATGACTTGCCGCATTTGCAGAACTGGGGGAAGCTGTTGAAGTGACTGTGCCATTGGCCAAAGAACTGAGTTCCAGCTAAGGGAGAGAAACCTTAGCAGACGCAAGTTGGTCGGGGCCCTGGGAGGGGAGTAGTTTGAGCGCTGAGGGGTGAAGGAAGATCTTGGAAGAGCTCGGGGTCTCCAGTGCTTTGAAGATCTTGCTTTGACAGTCCAAACGAGGCACTGAGAGCATTGTGCCCCTGTCACGTGGCACAATTATTTCCTAAGTGTGGTGAGCTATAAGAAAATGTTTCATACTCTCTTACATCATTTATCAAAATGATGAGCTAATCACATCTTTTTAAAGAAACTTTGCTATGAAATGAGGGCCTCTGGTTTGCTCTGCAGTTCCGTCCTCACCCGTGATTTTCTGAGGGGAGCCAGGGTTTCTCATACTGCAGCTGTGTCCTGTCTGGGGTGCCCGTTCTCCACAGGGCACATCTGGCCACACAGCCTTCTGCTTAAAATCCTAGCCATTCTGCATCATCCCTAGGAATAATGTCCAGAATTTTCCTAATTCTCCGCACGGCATCAGGACCCAGGCACGATCTGGCCCTGCACTCCTTACTCCTGTTTGCCCTACCCTGCCTCATCCCTGCAGATCTCTTTCTCCACATGCCCTTTTGGGTAAAAGGGCTCTATTCTGATTGCTGCTGCCGGGAATCCTCCCCCACATCCACCCAGGCCAGAGGAGGAGAGACAAGGACTGCCTCATTTCCTGTTTCCTAGCCTGAGAAAGAGACTCACCGCAGGGTCAAACGAGTGCCAGAGCGATGGCCGTTCCCCCTGAGTACTTCAGGTAAGTCATGTGTTCCTTACACCAACCCGGACCCACCATTGTCAACCCACCCCTCCAGCTGCAGCTGCAAGTGAAGGGTCTGGCACGGCTCTCGGGTACCACACAGACCCCACTGCTGGTGTGCGGCAAGGTATCATTGATCTAGAAGCGAGGTGAGAGTCAATCCAGAAATCGTCAAAGAGCCAGCCCCACGTTCTCCGTGGGAGATGGAGTACCGGGCTCGCCCTGGGCAGAGAGCTACTTTCGAAGATCAGCCTTGAGTCCTCCTGATGTTTTTCTGAGTGGCGGCAGCCTACTCCCTTATAGCAACTGTAATTTTTACGTCCTCAAAATAACTCTTTCCGGCTGTACTGCATATAATAATAACATGCACTAAATAATCCACTTCTGCTGCCCCACAGGCCGCCTCGCACCTCCACTCCTGGTTCCCATGGTGACTCAGGAAAGACTTCCTGGGCCTGACAGCAGAGCCACGGTAGTATAGGGCAGCTCAGAGTGGAGGACAGTTATAATGCATAATGGCATTTGCCCAAGGACAGTTCTGAGCCTGGGGGGCCTCTGTTTCCAGGAGCTGTACAACACCCCAGACTTAATGTAGTCACAAAAAAAAGGCAGAAAAACAGAAACGGGTAGCAGGACATGCGTGAATGCAAGGCCATTGTGCTTTATTTCCTAACTTATCAGTGGGGAAGAAGAGAAAGAGGAAGAGAAGAGATGCTTGGAGTTGCGTAGGAAGTTATTAGACCAACTCTCGGCTAATTTGAGCTGTTGTTGAAGAAATTAGACTCTCTGGCATGAAACCATTTAAGGTGTTCCTGCTCCCCGCCCTACATCAGACCTTTAATGTTATTGAGAGAGAAAAGAGTTCTTGGGAGATTTACAGAAATGAAACTGACTCACCAGAGCGGGAACTTTATCTAGTAAGCACGTGTGGGGCTTATGTAGATACATCACGGAGTGCCTCGCTCGCTTACTGTGTTTAATTACAACGCCCTTCGAAATTAAAAAAAAAAAAAAAAAGAAAAGAAAAGAAAGAAAAGAAAAGAAAAAGCCAAATGCTCTAAGACCGATGCAACAGGGAAATACCGAAAGCTAAGAGGACCGCTGAAAAAGGCGGTGCCAAGATTCAGCGCGCCACACCAGCTACAGTTAACACCAGGGACAGCTTTGCTCAAAAGCCCCCTCCAAAGCTGTCTGGAAAGCAGATGATGCCCTGAGGACAGTGGGAGGGCCGTGAGGCTTCAAGACTCCTCGTGGGCCCTTAAAGTATGGCACATGCTAAACACGGGGTAGCAAGAGTCTCCCTGGAAGGGGAGGATGGTTTCCCAACCGTGAACGACTCTCAGGTCAGAGTGTAAGAGTGTTAGAGATTGAAAACGAGGAGTTTTTAAGCTGGGTAACTATCCCGAGCGCAGTTCATAAGAGCAGAAAGAGCGTGAGGAGAGAGCACAGATGCTACACCCTGCACAGGGAGGCAGAGGGCCCTGCAGAGGGAGCACTGTCACCCCAAGGCCGCTAAAGGCTTCCTCTACAAACTCATTTCACAAGTGGCCACCAAGTGTCTACTCTGGACCAAGTATGACTCCTAGCATAAGTATAGGTGTCAAGGAACATCTTTGGCCTCATGCATGCTATATTTTAGCAAGGAAAACAAGTAATAAATAATACGCCTGATGGTGATAAACGCCATAAAGAAAATACAGCAGGGTGATGGGAGGGAGATAACTGGAGACAGAGGCTGGATTAAAGCACGCATGGCAAAGGGAAGGTCCAGCTCCCCCTCCTTCATGGTAACTTCAGCTCAGGCTAGGAGAAGGCTTCAGTCTAATACAATTTCTCCTATTTGCTACAGTCCCCCTTTCTCCAGCTACCTACTCCTGGCCTACTCTACACAGCTCCTGTGTGTCCTGCAGTCACAGCCCCAAGAAATGGTTCTTGTTTAGACAACCCCCAACTTTGCCTCCCCGGGGCAGAAGAAAATACTGAACCCAGGCAGGCTACATCTCTGAGCTACAACACAGATGTCATTGCTGGGGTTTCCAACAAAGCCCCAAGGCTCCCTAAAGGTGAAGGACCTGAGTTCAGCCTGAGGCCTCCACCCCCAGCGTAAATATACCTTTTTCCGTTCTGGCATCCCCAGTTTCTGAGGGCTGAGACAGTGAGGTGTTTTATCGGCTTCACCACCTTCAGGTGGCCCAGAGCCTCCTGTAACTATGCCCTTTATCCAGCCACGCACCTTGGCCTGGTGTCTGAGGTAGGGGTTCCTGAAGCACCAGGGAGAGCACAGAAACCCAACCGTCATGGTTGGCCAATGATGAAAAATTCCTCTCTGGTTCTCCAAACGATTCCCTCAAAATGCGAGCCACAGGTGGGAAGCAAGCACGTAGGCTTCTAGTGGGGGCAGAACTGTGGAATGCGATCTGTGGGCTATAACAGCACAGATGGAGTTCAGGCAGCGCCCTCTGTCTGGGAATCTGCCACACTGTGGGATATGGCTTCTCAGCCAGGACTGAGCCGAGAGAGAGAGAGAGAGAGAGAGAGAGAGAGAGAGAGAGAGAGAGAGAGAGAGAGAGAAGCCTGTTACCTGGGCCCACCCCACCTCCTCCCGGGGTCAAGAGAATTTCTCCCTGGAGACTCAGAAGCTCACCTGCATCTTTTACAGTTGAGAAATACTCTATATAACACACAAAACCAGAATACACTAAATTATAAAAAAGCACCCTCCTGGCAAATTTTCATCTGGAGAAGTGGACTTGTATATTGTAAGTGACCTTCACCTTGCCTGTGACATGACCACAATGGCAGCTCAGTGAAGCCAAAAGTTCAATCTCAGAATAGTGTGTCTCAATGCATAGGATAAGAAGTAGTGGTGTGCAAGCCCAAGTCTATTGGAAAATAACCATTTTTTTAAAAAATTACAATGTTTGTGCTTCATTCATGCCTTAAAAAATATGGGGAAGTACCTAAGAAATGTGATAAGGACCAAAATACCAGGCAGAAGTGATATTTTATGTGTTTGTAACAACGGTTCCATGATATAAAATAGTGCGTGGCTAGGGTTGCCAGCCCTGTTTTTCAGCACTTTCAGTCCTACAGGAAGAGAAGAGGTGAGTGAGGGCAAATGGAAGTGATCCTGTAACAAAGAATTCTTCCATGTTCTTGAATAATAGGCAATGTGAGTATCTCAGTAACTCACCATGTCAAACTCACATCAAATGTTAATGCTTGTCCCAGTGCCTTTGCTCAGAATAGAAAGGTGAGGAGTCACCGTGGAACAGAACATGAGTGCACTGGAGAGTAAGGGCAGAAAGAGACAACAGCAAAACGAAGGTAAGACCCCATCAGAACCAAACTTACTGGGTCCCGCTCACCCCCACTGGGCCTCATGGAACTGGCCTCTGCAGTTTTTCCTGCCTCCCGGAGGTCTGACCCTGTGCTCTCCAGAATCAAGGAGCCGACTTGCTCCTTTGTGCTTGCAAAAGCTTCCCCAGTTGCTCATTAAAAGTAAGCATCCAGACCTAGTGAACTGCTCTCCTCCCCCAGTCCCGGGAGCATGGCACAGATCAGAATGTCTTAAGGTTGCCGACACTACTCTCAATGACTTCAAGTGCACATGCCCATCTCTGCTCCAGGAGTCTAGACCCTGCCCCACGGGGGAGTGCTGGCGAGCAAAAGAAATCAATGCCAGGGCTACATCCGAGAGGGTGATGAGTTTAGGTCATCCCTATCGGGTTTTCGTTTATCTTTAGAGGCACAAAACATTCTACTCGTTCCCTTTTTGAAACATGAATACAGAATATAAAACTCTATTCAATAAGTGCAGCAAAGATGAATAAGACATCAGTTCCAGAGAGCTGAAGAAAAAACCCAGGTCAATAGAGGAAGGGGGGAGGGGGAGGGAAATGAGCTCACACAGGCTCAAGCACACCAGGCACACGACAGTGAGAAATAAAAGGGAGAGCCAATACATCATTGGTGGATAATTTATGTGCTGTACAGGGGAGGAGGTGCGGGTGGCCCGGCTGTCTTCCCTAACCCAAAAGAAAGGGCAAAAAGGAAGGAAGAAAGGAAGAGAGGGGGAGAACGGCAGGCAGGGAGGGAGCACGAGAGAGGGAGGAGAGAAGGGAGGGAGGAGAAGGAAAGAAACCCCCCCCCAATAGATTTAAATTTTGGATAAACATTAGAACGGGTTATTCAGAAAGCTCACTGACTTCTCTCTACATTCTGGAAGTCTCTGGTCCATATTTGTTCAAGAAAAAAAATACGCCATTCTTCTGAGGGCAGCAAACTTCAAGAATTTCATTTTCCAGGGACCAAGGTCTTTGCCTTGGTGAGTGCATTCCTTCTGTGACATTCAGGGCCCTTGAGTAACTAAAGCGCTTTGAGTCCTGTCTTTCCACACTCATGGACACCAAGGACAGCACATGTTAATATTGTCTTAAAGGCAAGGACCGAATGGGGCTGAGGAAGGAAGGGTTGGCCATTGCCACTGAGCTTACCAGAGAATCCTAACAGGGTACTGTAGGTGAGCCATCTCTGAGAATTCTAACAGCGGTAACTAGGCCAGCCATCACTAAAACCCTACAGGTACAGCAGCAGAGAGGAGGTGTCTCTGTGTGCCTTTCTCCACAGTTACCATCAAGGATCCATTTATGAACTGCTTCTAGAACATTCTTCCTTTGTTCCTCAGCTAGCCCCTTCAGACAGACACCTTCACATTTCTTAACATTTCTACCCATCCATACCAGAAAGTTGGTTTCCACAAAAGATAACCTAGTTTCTACAAAATTTTGAAATCCTTTGAAAATCAAGACGAATAGGCAACTTCAGGATAAAGTTTTTTCCTATGCCTAATCCAACCTGATTATTGACAATACTGGAGACTCAAGGGAGTCTCAGGGTTTGGTTATAACAGTTTTCAAATACTTTAATAATGACACAATGGCAGAGGGTCAACAGATCAAAGAGCTACAAACACTCTCTGAATGCTGCTTTACAGTATGTCTGTTGTGATGTCCAGGGCTATTATTAGCCATTTCTATCCATGGTGGTGACCTCTTCTGGGGTGATAAGGAACCAGGCGCTATTTCCTTAACCACATTACCTGGCTGGTTTAATTATAACTGTGAAAATGGTAGGAAGGACACTCGTCAGCCAACCATGAAGGCCCAGGTCTACAGAGGTGAGCTGAAAGAGTCTTGGCTAATGATCCACCCAGAGAGAGAATAAGAGCATTCGGGAAAGGAATGAAGATGGGCATGCAATGTGATGGACTGGAGGGAGGAAAGAAGCCAGGTCCCTGGGCTCAGAGAGCAGGCATGACTTGGCAGTGGGAAAGCCCAAACTGGGCCAGACTCCTGTCCCCACCCAATACACATACATTGAAATGTCACACTGTCATTTTTACACCGTCTACCAAGAGCCACTGGCCACTTCGTTTGGAAAGTCCTTCCTGTGGTTTGTTGAATTCTCGCAATCCTAACAGTGATCCCAGGCCTCAGATTGGGCTGGCTGTAAGGACCCTTCTGTCTGCAGCAACTGGCCGAATGTATAGGTGGCAATGACATCTATAAGACCAGTAGTGGTCAGATTTCCCATCATATGGAGCTTCTCTTCCAGGGAGGAGATAACAACCAACTGATAGCAGAGATGGAAGATGGTCAGAAGGTATGCCAGGAACATTCAGATCCGTGGATGCCATCTCCACCAATGCCTACTGAGCACCTCCTGTTCGTGGACCAGTTTATTCCCCATTTTTCCTTAGGATAGTTGGGTAGGACATCCACAGCCAGGCGCCAAATGTGACTTCTTGTGTGAAAGCCACCAAGCTCAGTGCCGCAGAGACATTCAGGACGTGCAGTGACTGAAAGGCAAGGACAGAGGAGGAAACACCCTGATGGGTCACTAGAAGACTAGGATTGGGACAAAGCACTGATATGAGACGGTGTAACTGTGGTGGTCAGTCGAGCACCATGGCGGACATGGGGCATTCTGACGGGACTGTGTGGAACTGCAATGCCCAGTTGTAATCGTGATCGGATAATACCGCGAACCGCGGTGACGAAACAATGCAGTATTATGATGGAGCAGTGGGACACTGTGACGGGGAGGGGGAGGGGGGCACTGTCTTGGGACAATGAAACAGGACGCCGAGACAACGGAGCGTTTGTCATGGGACGGGCCGTTGTGGTGAGATGAACACGCCTTGTGATAGAATAATGGGGCGCTGTGATGATACAGTGGGGCGTCGTGTTGAACCAGGAGAGCGAAGCACTGTGATGAACCATGGAGCATTGTCATGGGACAACGGCACAGCACCGCTATGACCGTGGGTCATCGTGAAGGAAGAAAGCAGCATTGTGGCTTGACGGTGGGAACACAGGATTAGACAGCCGCGCATTTCATAAGACAGGAAAGCACTGTGAGGGGATGCTGGAGCACTGTGATAGATCAAGGGAGCACTGTGACGGCACAGTAGAACACTGGGATGGGACAGTGGAGAACTGTGATAAGAAAGTGAAGGATTGTGAAGGACAATGGAGCATGGTGATGGAATAGTGGAGCACTGTGATGAGGTCATGGAGCACTGTGATGAGGTCATGGAGCATTGTGATAAGACAGTGGAGCACTATAATGGTGGGATGGTAGAACATACTGACGGGACAGGGGAGCACCCTGGGTCAATGGAACACTGCGAAGAAAATAGGCATTTTATAGAGGAATGGAGCACCCTAATGGGGGTGGGGGGAGGAGCTCAGTGGAGGACTCCTACAACTCACAAGTATTGCAACTTTTTTATTTGTAAACATGCTTACTGAAAATCATCACAATAAATTCTATTTAAAAGATACTATTTTCAGATGGGGTTTTGGTACACACCTGTAATCCCAGCACTCAGAGGAATCTGGGGCAGAAGGCTCCTACCTGGCCTGCAGAGTGAGTTTAAGGCCTGCCTGTGCAGCCTGGTGATACTCTATCTTAAAATGAATTTTAGGGGAGGGTGGGAATAGTTCGTTGGTACCATTCCTCCCTGGCATGCCCAAAGCCCTGGGTTTAATCCTCAGTACAACAAAAATAAATCAACAAAATCTCTTTTTAGTGTATAGATCAAATGTTTTCATTTAAGACAAAATACTAGAGACACTCCAGAGCTCTGGAGTGTCTCAGTGGACTCTGGAATGCCAACAAGTCATTAAGCAAAATTACTCTCTGCCACGCCCAAATCAGCAAGTGCTGTGTCAAGCTTCCCGTGTCAAGCTTCCCCGGGCCCTCGGGAAGGTGAGCTGCATCCAGTGAGGAATCTTTCCTCATTTCCTCTTTCCTGACTCAGATCTCACAGGACACAAGAGCTGTGGTTGCTCAGCCACTGTGGCAGCCTCAGCTACGAAATGCCTGCTTTTCTACTTACTAAATACGATCTTGATAATGGGCGCAGGTACCCATCCTGCTCAGGTGCCCAATGGCCCCTTTTCCTAGCTCTATTCATTAAAATCCACCACCACGGTGGCAGCTTCACTTGTTTTGATGTGAGCAGGGATCAGAGAACTGGTTGGGTTCATTCCTGGCACTTCCAGCTTGGGTCTCCATCCACCACACACATTCTCCATGGTAACGCTCCAGCCCCTTCTGGAAGCCCTCGAATCCCCTTGCTTAACAGTAATCAAAAGACAATCCCACCAAGTCAATCAATGAAAAGGCTCTCATTAACCGCCTTCCCCCAAGTTAAAAGGTCTCTAACAAGGAGCCATTAAAGACGGACATTCAAAGTTGTGTTTCCCTGGGCTGTGTGCTGAATTAGACTCACTGTTTAGCTTGAAAGAAAAGGGCAGCCTGTCCTCACCCAGGGCATGCAAAAGGTCAGCACATTCACCCCTCTGGGAGCCTCACACCAGATGCAAGGTGTGAGTTTCTGGGAGTGGGGCACTCATGTGTGGCACCCCAGTTGTGCTTTCTGCTTTGTAGTCATGCTGCCTGGGCTCGGACTAAGCTATTTGCTGTACTCATTAAGGGACAGAACATTGAAAGCACTTAAAATCAAATGCCCTGCAATTTTCCAAGTCGTGATGGTTTCCCACAGGCTGAGGAGAGGTTTTCCAGGCTGGAACAAGGAGGGAGAAAGAAACAAGAGGAGGGGTGGAAAAAACGAACTAAGAAACAAAAGGTCAAGGGGTCGGTGTGCAAGGGAGTGTTGCTTATTTTCATCAAGCAGTCTCTCTCTCTCTCTCTCTCTCTCTCTCTCGCTCTCTCTCTCATCTCTGATCTGTGTTTTGGAGCTGTCCACTAACCAAGCAGCAAGGCAATTTGGAAGCCTAGGGAGTTTAATTCAAGATCCCAATTGTGCCATAAAATCTATTAAGTTTTGTGCAACTCTGCAGAAAGTCCGGTCAGAAAGGCTCTGGGGTTAGGAGGCCTGAGGTCAACAGAGCTCACCTGTTAGCAAGGACAGCCCCTGCTTCTCCATTTTATCTGAGATACATACATTTTAAACATTTGAAATATTTCTATGATGGAACTGTGGAGTGGCACGGTATGGCGAGTGGCATTTGTTGTTTGTTTTCTGGTAGCAATGGGGATTGAGATTGGGGCCTCCTGTGTGCTAAGCATGAAATCTACTGCTGAGCCCCAGCCCCCAGAACAGTATTTCTGAGTGTTCTTTCTATACTAAGAAAATGTAGTCACACAGGCTCCTGCTCACGCTATTCACAAGACCCAAAAGAAAAATAAAGGCAACAATTGTACCTAGTTTGTGTCGAAACAGTTAAGAACTGTTTAAAACTTGATACATTTTCAAGTAAATTTTGCTCCCTAAGGATATTCTGATTAAAAAAAAATTCCCCTGGGGCTGTTCCTCAGTGGCTAGAGGGCTGGCCTAGTACACAAAGGCCATGGGTTTGATCCCCAGGACCACCTATAACTGGGTGGTGGGCACCCAGGCCTGTCATCTCAGACATTCCAGAGATGGAGGGTAGAGGGTGACTTCATTTCCATCCTCTGCCTCAGCCAGTCCAAGGCCCAGTCAGGATAAACTTCACCCCCATCAAAATAAATAAATAGATAGATAGATAGATAGATAGATAGATAGATAGATAGATAGATAGATAAAACCTAGGTATGTCGCTATGCATATCATCAGCATGTTTAAACTCTGATGAGAAGATACAAAAGATTAGTGGTAATTTTCTCTGAAAATGAGATACAAACTTTGTAATCGCCAAAATGAATTGTTATCACATTTTGTCAGACTCTCCTGATTGGCAAACTCTGTTGGTTTATTATTGTTGCTGCTGGGAACTGGACCAGGGCCTCTTCTATTCTAGCATCACCTCTGAGGCTGAGCTATACCCCTGAAAGCCTAGAACATGCAAACAAAGATTTCCCGAGTTGAAGTGCTTGAAGAAAATGTGAGACTAGGAGAAATGGTGTGTTTTCCAAGAAGGTTGTTTATCTGTTTGTTTTGGGTGTTGTTGTTTTTTTTTTTTCTTTGTTTGTCTGAAGACTAAACTCAGGACCTCACTCTGTCGTGGTACCCATTCCTCCATGAATCCTCACCCCACCATAGGAAGGCTCTTGATTCCAGGATCCCCAGTCTGTGAAAAGATGCCTGGCTGGAAAGATAAGATCATGTTTTCTTACTAATGATGAAGGCATCTCCTCTGCTGTAATTACACAGGCAAGGTCATTGCACGGGAAACTCTGCCTGCTTAAGGGTGGCTACAGAAAACATCCCAGGCTTTCTACAGTGGGTATGTAATCCTGGATCTTCACTCTAGCATGAAAGGAGTTCCGTGAGCTGGCAGAAAACTGACAGCTAAGGGGAGCCAAAAGGTAGTCACAGCCCTGAGACCCACCTTGAAGCCGCAGCCGCAGAAACAATAGCCGATACGTGCATCATTCGGTTGGCCATGTCTGACAGCTTGATCTGATGTCGCTCATTCCTCACACTCACCCACCCTCACCCTAAATAAATAGGGCTCAACCCAATTACTCACCTAGACCCCCTTGGCGGATGTCTGTGCGTGTGGCTCCACCAACGATGAACTGAGGGTTGGGACACAATTCCTGAAAGTAGTTTAGGAGAAAACACAAGTCAGAAGGTGCTGGTTAATGGTGGAGGCAGCATAGCCAAAGACATCAGCACAGAGTTCAGACCTGGAGAAAGCCAGTGCTGTCCACTACACACTCGCAGGTCTTTATGCCTCTGGCAGCTCTTTAAGACTGGAGAAGGAAGCACAGCAGATTCACATAGCTCCCAGTCCACAGGACAAAAGCTGGAGGCCCAAGCCCAGAGCCCAGAGCCCAGAGCCCAGAGCCCCTTTCATGACCAGGATTTTTTATCACTATGCACACTGGGTGTATGGGTGTGTGGCTACGGGGGTGTGAAAAGGCTGAAGGGTGTGGAATGGTAGGAGAAAGGCAAAGGCTGAGACACTGACACAAAGAGATATGACCCTGCCCATTAGGACAACAGCCTTCTTTACATGGAAGGCCAATTAGAGGGTTGTTTGCCAAAAGGCAAAGCTCTGCGGACACTCTTTAAACACAACACGAGACTAAGAAGAGAGGATGGGATCTTGAAGGAGACAGGAAGGAAGTCAGGAAGCAAGGATGAGTGTCAGGGAGTACCATTTCCAGACAGGAGACCTCAGATCTGATAAGGTCACATGCTTGCCTCTGCTGCCTCCCTTCACCAGCCTCCACTTGGTGTCTGCTCGCATGTGATGTCACTCTAGACTATGGAGAGGGGAGCAAGAGGCATGCTTTCCTCCTTTTTCCTCTGTTTACCCTAGAAGGATCTACTGGGCCCCATTCTGGATATTACAGTGTCACTGCAGGCAGGGGAGAGAGAAGGATGGTGAAGTGAAGAGAACAAAAAAGTAAAATGCTGGCCTCTAAGCGCTTTTGATTTACACAGGCAAATCAAGCTGGCGTTATTAGGAAACAGAGAAAGAAGATTCATGCGTACTAAAAGTCCAGTGGGAATGCTGGCTGGCCAGCTGGCCACATGCAGACGATGGGTGTCTGCTACAAAGATGGGCTCTCCTACAGTCTGCAGAGGGGTGTCCAAAAAAGACAGTCAGGCTGGACACAAGACAAACTGTTCCGAAGAAAGGGTAGGACCTCACGGGCCTGAAGGGAACTTGGCCTACTCTTCCTGAGATGGGTTGCACTACAGCAAGGACTGGCTGGCTACACGGTGAGAATCACTGCTTACTCCACAGACACGAAGAAACAAATGATCCAACATGATGAGGAAGCAGGGAGTGAGCTGAGCAAAAGGGCAGGGCTCAGGTGGAGCTGGGAACAGGGGTTCTGAGATCCTACTGTAGGAAATGGAACCTTCTGGAAGGCAGTCCTACAGTTCTGTATGAACCTCTTAGCTCCTGCCTTAATAGCCAGAAACAGCCCCTCTCTCCTAACGTCTCACTCTCCTACCCCAAGTATTAGTTTTAATTTGTATTTTTATTGAGAAAGTAACTATTACTGATGAACAAATGTCCAACGGTAGATAATAAACTAATAGCCCTTTTATTTTGGCTCTTTATTCTTAACATTTCTAACACATCCTTTCAAAAACTGTCTTTGATGTGCTAGCACATTGTCAATTGTCATGTGTACGTATGTATCTCAGTCAACTTTCTATTACTGTAACAATATACCTGAAGAAGAAAAGTTGTCAGACATGGTGGAACACACCCATAATCCCAGCACTTGGAAGAATAAAGCAAGAGGAGCATTATTCTGAGGGTATATTAAACACTCTACTTAGAGATGGAGAGAAAGAAAAAGAGGTAAAGGAGGAAGGAAAATCTCATTTGGGCCCACATCTTTGGAGGTTCTGTCCATGATCAGTTCCAGTCTTTGGGGGTCTGTGGTGAGGCAGACAGCATGGTCAGAATATTAGGTAGAAGAGGCCTGGCCACTTCATGCTAAGAAGAAAAGAGAAAGGAGGAGCTAAGATCCTAACTCCCACTCAGTGACCGTGAGACACAAATCTAACTGTCCCATTGCACATCCCAATTGCACTATGGGGTGGGCCTTCTGGAAAAGACAAGACACAAACTATGCTCTCGCTCTGTGTGTGTGTGTGTGTATGCATTTGAGTGTGTAATCACATGTATCATTTATATCTTTCATTAGAACAAAAAGAATTTCACAGCTGCATTAGAAGCACCATGAATCACTCAGCCAGTCCTCCAGTGAGGGAGAGTTCATTTTTGTTCTGCTTTGTTTTCATCTTTTGCACTCTCTGGTGGCAAGTGAAAGGAGGACATGGTGGACCAGACAGATGGTTCAGCAGGTAAAGGTACTTACCGCCAAGACTGACAACCTGAGTTCAGTTCCTGAGGATTCACATGGGGGAGGAAAGACACAACTCCTCCCTCTGCCCTTCACATGTGATGGAACATTTGTGTACACACACACACACACACACACACACACACACACCACAGTATATTAAATTTAAGAACTCTAGCTACACTACTGCTCTCAGGTACTCAAGAGCTCCCATCCCTTGAACCGTTATTTTTGCTAACAACTAAAAGGTAGAGGAATTAAAAAAAAAAACTAATTATAAAGTGACAGATTGGAAAATCTTTTAATTTAAATTTTGCTTGTAAAAAGAAGGTGGTAATTTCAAGGCAGAAGGGAAGAAAGCACATTGAATGCGGGTTTGAAAGAGTCTCTCTCCTTAAACAATTGTTTAAAAATTTTTCATCCGTCCCCTCCTACTGTATTCTACTAAATGGACACAGTATCAAAGTGCTCCCTAAACGTATCTCCATCCCGCAGATTCTCGCAGCAGGGTGGCGGTTAATACAGAAACTCAGAATCAGTCAAGGTACTGAAACCAAGCGCCGCAGGCGTGCTCATCATAAAGGGGACAACTGTACCATACTTCCTTCTCCCGAGACTCAGGGACCATCTCAGAAGAGGGCTCAGGAAGATTGCAGGAACAGGGAGGACGAGAGCAAAACAGTGTGACATCACAGGACCACTGCACTCAGGGACTCAGGAAGTTGGACAGGTGGGAAGGTGGAGGGTGGGGTCTAGAAGAAGTTAGAGCAAGGCGTGGTGGGTGAATGTGCTCAGAATCCATTGTAGGCATAGGTAAATTTCTCAAATAATTAATAAAAGTATCTTTTAATTCATCCCTCCATAACTCTCTTGAAATCTACCTTCTTCATGGCTGAAGAATGCAAAACGTCCCCACTTAAGAAAAAATAGCCATGACTGATATGTTACATGGATCTTTCAAGGGTCATAGAAAGTCCTCAGTTTCACAAACTCACAGGGAGATAAAAACCTGTGCAGGATACTTACCTTCTGCTTTCTCCCCATTGAACCTCAGGCCAGAGATAGAGAGCAAACAGGAAGCTGAAGAGGCTTAAAAGATGGAGACTCTGCAAAGAGCCAAGTCTCTATCTACACACATTTTGGACTGCTATTTTTTTTTCTTTAGCACCAGTCACATGTGTGCAGGATGATGCTTCTTGGCCATCAAGTGATGACCCCAACACATTCCTCAACACAAACTACCCAAGCTCCTGGTCAACGGGAAGACAGGGAGCAGTAGCCCATGTTCTTCTGTGCCACCATTTCCCTCAGTTGTCTGTCTATTCTCTGCCCCTCCTCAAGACACCTCAGTTCACAGGACAAGAACACAGCAAACCATGGCTGACTTGGAAACTCCCGTGTCCCTAACCCAAGAGCTAGCAGCTGGAGAAAAATTGGAAACTCCAAACCGAGCCCACCACCATCCATGAATTTTCCTATTCAACCCTCCATGTGTCTCTTAACTGGGGCCCTTATGATGTGCCTGACATGGCTTCACTCTTGACTACGATCTTCTCCTTAAGATCAACAAACTGCTTAATTGCCAAGACGGGGAGGGGGCCAGGGTGGACACTTTAGACAGAAAAGAATATTGGCTAATCTACACTAAGTCCATTCACACTGAGCATTACGTACTTCACAGGGGCTTGGGGGGGACACTGAGGCAAGAAGCTAAGAGCACTGAGGATTGGCACAACCAGCCTGTGTCTCCTTGGAAGGACTGTTGGCCTTGCTCCACATAAACAGAAAAGCCTTAAGGGATTGCAGCCTCCCGACAGAAAGTTCATCTTGAGAACTGAAGTGTGCTCTTGCAACCTTCACGTAGAAAAATGTGTCTTCCCTTCCTTTAGACAAGAGCCTCGGCTCTTCTACTTAGAAGCCTGAGAGCAAGCAGAGGCAGCTATATTCCTCCTGGGTGTATATCCAAGAAAATAAGCCAGCTAAGACAGTGACACCTGCACACCCATTTTTATCGTAGCACTAGTCACAGTAGCCATGTTATAGAATCAACCAGGTACCTATCTGCAGAAGAATGAACAAAAAATTGTATATGTATGAAGGGTATATGTGCGTATGTACTATGGAGTATCATTCACGTCATTTGTAGGAAAATGGACAGAAGCAAAAATCGTCGTTTTACATGAAATAAGCCCAACTCACAAAGATAAATAGTACATATTTTCTCCTGTGTGTGGAGCTTGGGGAAGCGTAGAAGTAAAAGGATGGTTATCTGGATGTGGATGAGGAAATGAAACACCTTAATTTGTAGAATTACTGGATGAAAAAAAAAATAGCAGTTCCCAAACTAAAGAAGGAGTTACCCTCAAAGTAGCAAGCCAAGCAAAGAAACAAAAAGCAAACAGAACCTTTGAGAAATGGGCAAAGGTCTTGAATGGGTGTTTCTCTAAAAGATACACCGGTGATCTATAAGCACAAAAATGAAAAAGTACAATATCCATTATCATGGGGGGAGGAGGTGCAAATCAAGACCACAGCGTGACCACACCCGCACCCTTTAGAATGGCTTCCACCTTTCTTCTCTATTCTCTAACCCTGATGGAACCTTCCATGACCTTCAGTAACCCTAGGCCTCTCAGCAGGGATGCTGTCACAGTTTGCCCATAGCTGACTGTATCGAATCTTGGTTTGTTCCCTGGTGAGCTGGCCAGGGGCCACTATGCAATTCTAAGTACCATGTGTTCTTTGCTTCTTACATGCAGGGCAATTATACTCTGAGATTTATTTCTAGTTTTCATAACAACAGTGAAATACAATGGTTCCAGTGGCATCATTTTAGGAGCGGAAGAACTGAAGCTAAGAGAGATGTGGCCCAAGGCTACATCAGCAGAGCAGCTGATGAGATCTAACTTGTCCAGCTCCAAAGCCTGTGTATGTTCTTTCTTAGAGATAATTTTAGGAAGGAAAGGAAGGGTCAGAACGATAGGATCTGAAAACAGAGGCCACCATGTCACTTACTTCAACTCTTGACCAGATGTGACAACCCTCTAGCTACCCTGTGTGACCCTCAAAACTGTGCCTTACCGTGGGTCGCTTCCATACAATGCCTTGGGTTTGTGGGGAGCCTGGTCCAAGATCTCTGTAGCCCAAAGCTGATGGACATGCTGGGAATTCTGGGTCTTTAAATAGGACCCCTGAGTTGAAGCATTGTTTTCTCAGGGTCTCAAAGTCCTGGCCCAAATACTTCACAGCATTCTGGTTAGAGCCAAGGCCCTCAGCAGCTGCACGTTGCTTGGATACTCCAGCTGCCAGGGCTGCCATGGCCTGGTCCTGTAGGGTGGACAGGAAAGCAGGACGTCCTCTCAGACGTCTGCCCTATGGGAATGCTGTCCTATAAGGCAGCATGCAGGGAGGCGGGGCATGTAAACTTTTCACCTGAGGGAGGCCCTGCTCCAAAGGACATGAGTCATAAACAGGATCAAATATGTACCTAAGGAGCAGGTAAATGTGCCCCACCTTCAGATGGCACAGGAGGAGACTATCAGAAGTCTCCAGAAGCTGAGTAAGGCAGGGATAGGTTCTCCCCCACAACTTCTATGAGGAGTGGCCTTGCCTGTATCTCGGTTTTAGTCCAGTGAAAATAACTTAGGAGTTTGGGTCTCCAGGACAGAAAGAGAGAATGTTTTATTTTTTTAATGTGTATGGTGCTTTGCCTCCGTGTGTGCCTGTGTGCCTCAGATATGCATTGTCCCTGGAGGCCAGAAGATGGGGTCAGAGTCCCCAGAACTGGAGTTACAGACAGTTGTTAGCATCCATGTGGGTGCTAGGAATCAATCCCAGGTCCTTCGGAAGAACAGCCAGTACTCTTAACCCCTGAGCCATCTCTCCCGCCCCAACTCTCTCCTGCTCTTTTCAGTCACTGCATCTGCGTTCACTTATTACAGAAGACACAGGCAACCAATACATGAGACAAGAATTCTCTGGACCACTTACTTACAACACAGCTTCCCTAGTAGCCTGCACCATTGCCACCATCTCTAAGAGGGTTCTGGGGGAGCTGTGAGACACCTCAGTGGATAGAGGGCTTGCCACGTGAGGAGGACAACCTATCCTCAGAGGTAGAGAAGAGAGAATAAGATGTCCTGGATCATCCTGGGCTACACGATGAGTTCTGATTCAGCCTGGTCTGCATGAGACCCTGTCTCTAAAATGAAATAAAAGAAAATATAAGATAGTCGTGATTCATATAAGAGGCAGAGGTTAAGATTCAAGAACCTGCTTTCTCTAGACCATTGCCCTAGGTGATTGTGCTACAAGGTTCACTCTGGGCTCTCTGAAACAGATGGCCTCTGAGGCCTGCCACTCTTTGCCTTCATGCTGATGGTGACCCATGTGTTCAGCTCTGAACAAGCAGAAAGCACATCCACCTCCCCAGGCAGGAAAAAGGAAGGAAATGGTTCCCCAGGCTTCATCAGAAATACAAACTCAGAATGACCTTCAGGGGCTCAAGTCAGTTATCTGAAAGACCGATCCCCCCATCCGTCAGGAGCCCCCTTATTCCCTCAATGTTCCTTTTCCTCTGAATCAGCACTCATTGTTTGGCTCACTGAGTATTCAGTTAAGTTTTCACCAGTGCACAAGGCTGACTCATCCTCTCTACAGCCAGCTCCATCCTATCCCCTGGGAACACTTGGGGTGCTAGAAGCACTGCAGCCCTAATTGGGAAGGTGGGGGACCTATGCTTATTCCTGACTCTGTCACCTAGTTACCTGAAGTTCATGATGAGTCACGAAGAACAACATGGTCATTTATTTTGAACACCCACCTGGCCATCACCAGCAAGCTAAAGAAGAGCCTGGGGCTTCTGTGAGGCTAGTGGAAACCCGGCATGCCGGCCCTGCTGGCTTGGCCACCTGTCTCCATGTCTCTCCTTCCACCATGTTCTTCCCCAGAAAGTTTGCCTTCTGTTTATGGGATGGCATGCTTGTCCCACCTCAGGGCTTCGAGCATGCTGTTCCTGCCAACTGACGTGTTCTTCTGCTTTGCCGGTGGGCTCATCCTTCAGACCTGTGCCCAAGGAGTTTTCTCCAAGCCCACCCCTCAAATGTATCCTCCCCCAGTCTCTTTTATGCTATCAGATAAGTATTCAAGGCCCTGCCCAGTATGGATTTCTGTGATCAGAGTTAAAGCCCCTCTGCCCCATGAGGCTTTGGTTTCATGTGTCATTCAGTCTCTGGAACCGAGGGCGTACCCAGAAGCTCAGTAAATATTTTTACATGAAGAAGCAGCCATATATGAAGATGTCCAGTAGGTGAACAGATATAAGCAAGATATAACAGACCTGGCAACCCCACGCATGGCCATTAGTTAATTAATAAAGACCTCATGGGAGTGTCTTCCTGCCTGTCTCTTCCCTAGGCTTCCCAGAAACATTCCCCTCAGACTGACAAAGATGAGCAAGCCCTTCCTCCTCCAAGCATAGAAGCCGCACAGCTGGTAATTCTGCTTCTTCAACAGGGAGCTCCTCTGGGGTTAGCTGTCTATCCTTCCTTCCTACTCCCCCTTCCTAAATTGCCTCACTCCCAATCCAGATGCTCTACCAAGAAGCCCTTCCTCATCAGGCAGGCAGGTCTGAGCTGCTGCAAATAGAGCCCTCATTTGCCCAGTCACGAAAAGAATGGTGGGTGGAGGAGGGAGGCCTCCGCTCACCAGCCCCTCTCCAGGAAACAGCAAGTATCTACCTGTTAGCCAGCCAGGCACCAATAAGGAAGCTACCTGTACCCACAGTCTCTGTCCATCTGGACAGATGTCTTCCCAACCTCGTGCCTCAGACAGCTGCAGGAGCCAGAGCCAGCTCCCTGCCAGGAAGCCTCAGGATCCATTAGAGGCAAGCAGTCTGTGTAGACACCTGCCTGGCAGCCCCTACTTCATAAGAACATTTCTTGGCAAACATCCCAAGTGCTCGTCAGCCAAGCCACCCCCTAAACTTCACCCACAAGCAAGCCCTCCTTGGCTACGGGGAGTCAGGCAGTATTATCTCCTCAGCAAGGGAGACGGATCACCCTGGTTGCACCCCAGGGCCCGAGTATGCTTCTCAGGCAATTAAAGTTTGCAAAGCTTGTTGTCTTGCATAACTATAATGCTGGAAAAGGGATGGGTGAAAGCTGGCAGATCTCTCTCATGAGCCTCCCATGTTTATAACGTAAGGGAAACAGGTTGGACTCAGTGTCGAGAGCATTTTGGGGTTCTCATACAGGGCTGTCAGAAATGGAAACTGGTCCAGATGTTTTGGAAAACTGTCTGGCAGTTTTGCAAAATTGCCAGACATGGAATTGCATGGTGACTCCCAGAAGCACTGCACAGTTAGCAAGAACTCAAAGAGAAAAGAAAGCGTATGTCCATCCAAACCTTGTACATGGATGTTTGTGCCATGAAGAGGTCTCCACACCAGACAAAGGGTAGAAACAAGCACACACCAATCAATGGGTGCGTAGATAAAATGCAGCGCGTCTTCGAATGAGAACAGAATAATATTCAGTCGTAAAAATGAGCGCTGCGGCCAGGTGTGCTGCCATACAGCTGGGAGGCAAAGGCAGGAGGACTGTGAGCTCAAGGCTAGCAAGGGGTGGGGTAGCTCACAGTACAATACTTGCCTGACATGTGCAAGGCCCTGAATTCCATCCCCCAAGATAGAAATACTGCTACATGTATGAAAACCTTATGCAAATGAAAGGAAGCCAATCACCAAAGACCCTTCACTCTCAAAGTCATTATAATGAAACATCGAACAATCAAGTCTCAAAGTTTTCATCCTTTACGGCAGGGGGTTCCTGACAGAGCTAAGCAGCTCACATCAAGGCAGCGCCAGAGCAAGAATGGCTCTAGCAGGTTTTTCTAGGTTTTTCTCTTTTGTCCTTCCCGTTCTCTGGGCTTCCAGACTCCTTAAACATGGGGCCATCCATATTCAAGGCAGGTTTTTTTCCCCTTTGGTTAGCAGTCTCTAGAAATGCTTTCACATACCCAGAATGCTTTATTCATCTCTTGGGCGTTCCTCAATCCAGTCGAGTTGACATCACTATTAACCATCATGTCCAGTTACATGAGACTTTCAAAGCTGGTAAAACCACAGAGACAGACAGTGACTGCCAGGAACTGGAAGATGACGGATTGGGACTGATTGCTACAAGGCACACAGCTTCTTTTTAGGGTGATGGAGTCGGCTAGAGGTGATGGCTGTACAACTAAAAGTCACACTTTAAACCTATGCCTTATGACAACGATGCTTGTGTTGTGTGGATTGTATCTCAATACAAAATCTAAATCGAGCTGAGAATTATGGCTCATGCTTGGAATGTTGGCGCTCAGGAGGCTAAAGCAGGCTGGGTTACAGAGTGAATCTGATACCAGTCTAGATGATGTAATAATGAGGGTGGGGCTGTGGGGAGGAAAGAAGGACAAGGGAGGGAGAAGGGTATGAAGGAGGGAGGGAGGGAGGGAGGAAAATATTACATAAGGGAGGACTTGCAGTAAGATGAGTACAAGGCTGTCTTCTCGTCTGGTCAGGACATCAAATGGCTCATTATGCAGCAGGGTACTGGGGCTGCATGCAGAACCTTCTCTAGCCACAGCAAAGAAAAGAGAAAGCTGACCAAGAGGCAGTATTGGGGTACATCCCTCAGCAGGTCTGTGAGATCACTCATGGCACCTTGGGGTTGGTTATACCTCAGGCCCTCATCCCTGGCAAGAAGAGACCCAGTCAAGGCCAGTTGGGAAGCTGGCTGAGATTGCCCTCCAGTGGCCAATGTAGGTCCTGCTGAATCATTGTAGCTAAGAGAAGGTGGTAAGCACTCCGTTGGAATAAACTGGGTCTGCATAGCACTTTTTCAGCAGTTGGCTGATCAAACTCACAGCAAGCTCACAGCCAGACTCATCCAAGCTCACCCAGGTAGCCAAGTCTTCTAATTTGAAATATTGTTATCTTCCCATCACTAAGAGCTACAATCTCCAAGACATCTGAATAAGAGGGCAAGGTGGGATGCACCATCCATGAGAGCACAGGAGGGCAGGCGACCATAGATGAGCAAGGAATAAAAGCACAAATAGAGCCTGCCCCTATCAGACATCAGTCATGGCAAGACAGGGTGGCACTCATGGGCAGAGTGAAGAGTAATAAGGAAGGATTTGGGGAAGCAGTGGCATTCGAGTGGTGAAAGGGGTTAAGGGTGAGGGTTTTGAAAAGAGGCAGTGAGAAACAAGCACATGAGATGAGGGGAGCAGGATGGCAATGACAGTGAGGAAGAGCCTGCACACAGCATGATATGGGGGAAGAGCCTGCACACAGCATGGCAGTGAGGAGGACCCTGCTCCCTACCCAAGAAAGTACGGGAGCAGCAAGATGAAGAGACACCGAGGGGCCCTGGCAGTTTTGCCCTGGCAAGGGTGTTTTCTCATAGTTAGAAGGCAGCTTCTGGAAACATGCAGGACTGGTGGCAGCCTAAATAGGACAGTGGCAGCACAGCTGGACAAGGGGGAAACTAGCTCCCAAGCTGCCTTCTCTATGAGGCCACAGGTGATGGGAGATGGGTAAAGAGGAGACGTGGCCAGGGTCCTCATATGATACTACTGGGATCTACAAATCAAACCCCTCTCTCTCTTTCCTTTTCCTCCCCCCTCCTTTCTTTCTTTTTTTTTCCTTCCCTTTCTGTCTTTCTTTCTTTTGGCACAGAGTTTCTAAAGCCCCTGGAATTTCCCAAGCAATTAGGGATAGACAGAACATCTTTTATATCAATATGAAGTCTTTGATGCAAATTCCTAACACAGAGCTCCTAAATGCCTTGGAATTTCCTTGGCGGTAAAACGTCTTTGCTTTTAATTAGGCTTCTCTAGGTGGACTTCTGGATTAGAGGTGGTCACAAACACACACCCCCAAAAAAACCCTAAACAAATAAAAATCAAAACTGCTACCTACCAGGAGCCTGGAACTGGCATTAGGGTCTTATCCTTCAGGGAAGAAAGTAGTGGATTAAACTAATTAATCTCCATCCTGGTTACAGTATCAGCTCAATGGTGTGCTCCAAGCTGTGAGCCCTGAGGCATGCTAGGGAGGTGGTACATCTAGAGAGGGCTTGGCAGCCCCAGACCCCTCCTCACAGGCTCCACCCCTGGCATGAGTTCCAGCTGGCTACTTATGAACTGTGTTCTTCTACGCTCAATGGAATCGCACCCTAGTAAGTAAACTCACCCTGATTCACATCAGGTAAGCTATTCAAATCAATGAGATGAGTGTCTTAGGAACCTTCACTGTGACCGCGTGACACAGGGACACTTAATGTAATATAATCCCATTGCCTATGAGGCTGAGAAGGATCTTGGGTTTGAGCCCAGCCGAGTCTATACAGCAAGACAAAACCTTATCTCAAAAAATTAATTTTCTTAGATTTGACCAAGTTGAACAAGAGTAGGCACAGTGGGTACCGATTCTAGCAGTGAGATCTAGAAAGGGGGCAGTCTTGTAAATCTGAACCTTCACCCCAGAGGGCTTGCAGAATCTAAAAGACGGTAATACACACAGCTTGTGTTAGAGAACTGGTCAGTGTGAGGGGAACCCCACATGTGGGGTCAGAAGCGGAGCAGCCTGTGAACAGAGACAAGCAGAGAGTGCTTCCTGCGCCTCTCAGCAATCCTGGCCCTGCTAGCCTGGCATCACTTCCCACATACTGGGGCTGTCATTTCCTCCAAAAGGAAACCACTCGCTAGGAAAGAAGGAGCACTCATTGGGAGTTTCTTAATTGGTTTACAAAAGGTCATAGAGACAGGATCTGTGGGGGTTTCACAGTCCCAGCCCTTCACAGACTCCACGTGCAGTCCCAGGCTGATCCTATGGACCTGGAGGTTATTCTTTCTGGGCACTTCATTGTCATACCTCCCTGCCTTTAGTCCCTGATACCAAGTGGCCACAGACAGACCTGCAACATTCCACCACCACCACCACCACCACCACCACTACAACCACCACCCAATTTAGCTTTTTGCAACAATCCTTACTCTGTTGTCCAGGCTGAGCTAGACCTCACTGTGTGGCTTAGGCTGACCTTGAAATGTAGATATCAGCCATCCAAGTGCTACCGTTACAGATGAGAACCACCACATCTGGCTTCTGCTTTTCCTTTCACAAGAAAGTTTTATGAAAGCAACAAGTGCATTCCCCTCTCCCTTCTTTACTGTCCCTCCAGGCATATTTTTCAGGGTAAAATCATGGGCCAGGACTCCTTGGGCCCCTGATATTACTCATGCAATTGTTGACTCTTAGTCCTCCTTGCGTTTGATCTGCAAGTAGCAAATTAGAAGACACAGGTTAGTGACCTTTTCTCCTAAAATGGTAGTTGTAGGGGAGGATTCCAGAAGGGAGACCCTGGAACAAGCAAGGAGAGAGAGCACACCTAGAGCATAGGAAGAGAGGCTGACCTCTGCCAGGAGCACAGCAGGCCACAGCTATGAAGGCAGATCCAGTGGGGAGGACAGTGTGAGCACAGAGCCTGGAAATGCCAAGTGCTTTGACTTTCTCTTGGAAATAAGCATTCAGGCCATTAAGGGAGTGTGAAAATGAAGCAGTAGGGAAGTGGGGAGGGAGGAAATAGGGGAAGAGAGGTTGAAACTAAGAGAAAGAACAAGATACATAATCATAGGAGGCAAGCATTTGGGGGCATTCTAGTTGGAGAGCATTAATTTAATGTGAGGCCAATCCACATACTATGATTTATCTCTTACTACCAGCCAATTATCCCAAACTTAACGGTCTAGAACAGCAAACATTTATTACCTCATAGTTTCTGAGGGGAATGAATTTAGGGGCAGCCCGGAATGTGTTTCTAGGGGCTGCAGCTTTGGGAAGATATTGGGGAGGGAAGAGGAGGCTGCAGGAGTAGAGGGGAAGGATCTAGAATCAAGATGGCCCACACACGTGGTTCTGAGCCAAGTCCTTCAGTTTCTCCGTGGGACCTTCTGTGGGCAGCTTGTGTGTCCTCATGACACAGGGACTGCCTTATTTCAGGTCACATGACCCCAAAAAACCGCAGAGCCTGACGTGACACCCAATTACTTATGATTTACTATTAAAGCAAATGGCTTGGTCCAACCTGCTCTCATCAGGGAGAGAGGTTCTGAGAAAATATCTTTGAACTACTGCAGCTTGATTATGTGTGCCAAGCCAGACACATCCTGCTTTGCAAGGTCAGGCATGTTGTGAGCAGAAAGCTGGACTAAACTGAATTAGACATAAGAATGAACAGAGAGTCAGGGACCAGAGAGGGCATAGAGCTGAGCCTCCAGAACTCAGAAGGTGGATTTTTCAGAGGCCCAGCAGGACATGTGGGTCCTGACACCTACTTTCCTATCAGCTAGCCTTGGCCTGGCCAACCCTCCAACCTGGTCCCGCCCTCAGCTAGTCTCCCAAGACACTTACTGTCTTTGCCCCAGCCCAACTTGGACTCCCCACTCACCCTCACAGCCTCCCTGGGGTCAAATCTCTGTCTTTCAACTAAGTGGCAGGGGACTGGCTCCTTTGTTTTACAACTAAATTCCCAAGAGGTGAGAGCCTAGTTGTCCTAGATCTTTCCCATGTCCCATGGGTCCTAGAAGTCACTGACTGAGCCAAATATTGGTCACTGAGGTGTAAGGTGGCAGCTTGCCAGCTACTGCCTCCAAAGCCCTTCTCATTTTCACATTCTGGGCATCAGTGTGAGCATGCTCAGCAGCCAGCTTTGCCTTCCTCTATGCCACAAGAGCAGGCAGCCAAGGCCACTTTGCCAACCATCATGGAAGCCATCAGAAGGTTTGTCACTACCAACATATACTCTCCAGGATTCTGGGTGACATTCTAGAAATGTAAGCATGGTGTGTCCCCGTTAACTGTCAGCTTTGTGTAATTTGTTCTGTTGCTGCTGCTGCTGCTGCTGCTGCTGCTGCTGCTGCTGCTGCCGCTCTTGTTGTTTTGACTCGATTTGCTTGTAAGAGTAATCAAGTGGCCAGCCATAGTGGTGCATGGCCACTTTAAACCCATCCCTCAGAGAGTAGAGGCAGGAGGATCTCTGTGAGTGTAAAATCAGCCTAGTCTATACATAGCAAGTTCCAGTGACACATAGTGAGACCCTGTCTCAAATAATAATAATAATAATAATAATAATAATAATAATAATAATAATGAAACCAGCTGGGACTTTCCTTGCACCATCTCCTTTTGTCCATCAATCCTGTGCAATGCCCAACCATGTTCCCCATGATGGGGAAATGGGACATCATCACAATGTCCATCCATAGCAGAATCACACCTTGAACTCAAGTTTGTCTCAACTAATACCAAGAGACAAAGATACTGTGTTGGCACTGCTTAAAGTAGTGGTTCTCAACTTCCTAATGCTGTGACCCTCTAACACACCATATCTCCTGGTGCAGAGGCCTCCCCAACTATAAAATTATTTGTTGCTATTTCATATGTTAAAAATCATAATATCTGATAGGCAGGATATCTGATATGCAACCCAAAGAGGTCACGACCCACAGGTCGAGAACCACCGGTTTAAAGGGTCAGGAATCACTTTACCGTATGTTGAATGTTCCCAAAGACTTAAGCTATTAAAAGCTGCTGTCTTGTCACAGACAAGATTCCCCATGGGGACTTCAGGGTTCCCACTGGGAGTCCCTGGGAGATTCTCACACACACACACACACACACACACATACACACCCCACCCCAGGAAGCCTAGAGCAAGGACCCAGGAGTATTCTATCAGTGGTAACAAATGTTGAAAGGTAAGGAAACCAAGCTGTTCCCACTGCAGCAGCAGCAGCAGCTGGTCTCTGCTGCCCCCTAGGACTCCGTTCACTGTGGCTTGTTAAAATTGCCTAGTTTAGCATTACCTCTGAAGCATTGTTTCTTGTCTTACTGGTGCTTTGGAAATGCCTACAAAGCATATTTTAAGCACATTTTTAAGTGACTGGGGATACTGAAACTTGACAAAGGTTAAGAACTGAGCATTTACCCTGCTGCCTTTCCTGTGGACTGTATTTTAGGTTAGCTAAGTGTTAGAGAGATGGCCCTGTGGTTTAGAGCGCTGTTCTTGCAGAGCATCTGAGTTCAATTCTCAGCACCTACGTAGCAGCTCACAACCATCTATAACTCCAGTTCCAGGAGCTGTCACCCTATTTTGGCTTCTGGGAACACCAGCACAGACATGGTACACAGACATACCTGTAAGCAAAACACCCACCCACATAAAATAAATAAAACTGCCAATTTCGAGTGTGGCAATGTACACCTTTAATCCCAGAATTTGGTAGGCAGAGGCTATGTGTTCAAGTCCAGCCTGGTCTACACAGTGAGTTCTAGACCATCCAGGACTACACACATAGTGGTAATTCGTCTCAGATAGATAGATAGATAGATAGATAGATAGATAGATAGATAGATAGATAGATTTTAATTTAAAAATAATAATAATTGATAATTAATGTATCTCCCTATGGGAGAATTGCAGCTAATCAGGATACAGGTGGTGACAGAAGTCAACATTTTTGCAACCCTTAGTGATATAATGGACCTAGACAGCTGTCACCAAGGATGCTGGCATGATCAGAGAAGGGCTAATAAGAAGCTTTGGAGTGGATGGAACAGGCTGAGACACCCAAGCCTCCTTGTCATTTCTGAGCATCTGCCTCAGGACCCTGTTGCCCTGTAACATGCTAAAACAGGATGACAGCATGAGCCGCCTGAGAGAAGCTCTGTCTTCTCCAAAACAAGCTGAATCTAAGCAAACCTCCAGCTTAATTGTCAGTTAGAGGAATGGGAGATTAAGCGGGATTTCTCAACCCCTTCACAACTGACATTAAGGTCTGGATGACCACCAAAAATAGCAGAATAACTAACCAACCCACTGGTGAAATAAAATAATTTGAAAGAGCTGATAAAAAAGAAAACACACACACACACACACACAAAAAGAACATAGAATCAATGAGGCAAATAAAAAAAAGAAACAGTAGGTTTAAATACCAATAAATCAGTAGTTCTTTTGGGTCTAAGTAATTACATTTGTAAATAAAATATTGTTGGGCTGTAGCTCAGTGTACAGCATCTGCTCCAGGCCTGTTTGACTTTCATTCAGTTGCTGTGAAAAAACAGTCTACCTAAAAGCAGCTTAGGGAGGGGAAAGTCTACAGGTTTACTTCCTTTTACAGTTCCAGGTCACAGTCTGACTTTGAGAAAAATCAGGAAAGAATTCAAGACAGGAACAAGTAGGCAGGAACCATGGCTGAACACTGCTTGCTGGCTTGTTCTCTGGCTTGCTCAGCTAGCTTTCTCATCTAGCCCAGAGCCACCTGCTTAGGTAAGACACCACCCACAGTGGGTAGGACCCTCCAATATCAATCAAGACCATCCCTCACAGACATCGCTACAGGCCAATCTGCCTGACACAATTCTCACTTGAGTGCCCTCTTCCTAACTGACTCTAGCTTGTGTCAAGTTGACAATAAAAACTAACCAAATAGGGCCCTAGGTTCTAGCCACAGTACTAAAATTCAGTTCATTAATTAATCCCTAGACTAACTGAAAACAACAACAGAGTGCTACTGTAAGAACAGGAGAAATGTATAAGAGATACTAACAGAAAGTGGGAGTGTCTGTGCTAACATCACAGAGACCACCTTGAAAGCAAACAATTGCCAGAGATAGGGAGAGCTATTTCATGAGAGCGAAGGATGGGTTCACGGGAAGGTGTAGTAACTAGTTTAATTCTGTAAACTCTCAACACAGCCTCAGAATACACGAAGCAAAACTTTGCAAGTCAAAAAGGCAAAACGTAATATCTAAGTGTGCGACCGTAATGCACAACTGATAAAATGAACAGATAAAAACACAGACAAGGACACAGACAATCTAAACAGTATAGTTAACAGTGTTGCTCCAGGCCTGTAGCAAGAAACAAGATTTGGAGAGAGATGCTACATGCCTCTGCTTTTCTGTTCTGAGGTATAACTCCACTCTACCCACTGTGCCCCACACCATTCCGGAATCTGCACACTGCGTGTGGTTTTTGAGTTTTCACATTACTGAAAGGTGTATCACATAGTTTTCTACCTTGTTATCTAAGTGAACAGTTTGGTGGTGCGGGGGTCAGTGAGGGAGTGTCTAGATCAAGCTGGGCTGTGCAGGCTTGTCTGTGAGGCGTTCTATGTTAACCGAAGTGGGAGGACCCAGCCCACCGTGACAGTGGATCCTAGAGTGCAGAAATGCAGGGGTGATGGTGCCTAGCACTAGCAAGCATGCATACATTTGCTTGACTCTGTGCTCTTGACTGTGACTTGTGATGGCCTCAAGTCCTCGCCTTGGCTTCCAGAATGATGGTAAAAGCCAGAATTGTGAGCTACACGAACACCTCCTCTTTCAAAGCTGTGTCTTGTCGAGCTGCTTTGTCAAAGCAGCAGAAACAAAGCCAGAACCAGTGGCATTCAGCACATTTCCACCAGCCATCCACAGAACTATGTCCAGTCTTCCGAGAATGAAACTCGGAGCTTATGAAGAGAGAGATATTTGCCTCTCTACCCAGCCCCTGGCAGTCACTATTCTACTCTGGGACTCAGAGCAGTTTTGACTCAGTTTCTCCTTGCTGACTGTTGGGATGGCTTGTGTATCCACTGGCCTTCCCGTATATGCAGGATTCAAGTCCACTGTGGAGAAACACAGGGTTGTGGAAGGAAAAGAGAAGTGACGACACACACAGTGAGGTTTGGTCCTAGGCCTCCTGTTCTGAAGCTCAGTAGCTCCACCAAAGGTCTACCCAAGGCTTCCTCACCACCCAGGAGCTTCCACAAGCTACTTTCTCATTCCAGATCCACAGTGGACTTCCCAGCCTGGCTACCTACTGCTTAACTCCCTAATGACCTCTCTTTTAGGCCCTGTACCATCACAGCCTGGCATCAGGCTTCCTATGTTTGCCACGGCGGTTGACTTAGTTGTCACTCAGTCCTACCCTGTATTGATCTTGGCTGTAGGCTTAGTTTGATGTGCTTTCTGTAACTTCTGTTTGCTTTACGCTTAGTCTGAGGTGATTTCTGTAACTTATGTCAAAAGAAAAGCTGTACACAGTCTGCTGGTAACTCTTTAAATTTCTAGACTTTCAGGTTTGCAGAAAAATAACTGGAGTTCCCTCACCCTCAGACACAGTTGCTGTGATGTCAATGCCTTGGTCTACCGTGTGCTTTGAACGTATCATTGTCACCACAGTTTCAGTCGGGGCCATCTTCAGTTCTGTGCTTTCTATGGGCTTGTCAAGAGTAGAACAGCACACGCCCACCATTGCTGCATCTACCGAGCTTTCACTGCCCTAAACCTCCACGCGCCACTGCTCCCCGCTCTCTCCCTCGCCACCAAACACAAAGCAATGGTCTTTGTACTGTCACAGTTTCACCTTCTCCAGAAGGTCCTAAGGTAGCAATTATACAGCATACGGCCTTGTCAGTCACTTAATAACGTGAATTAAAGCTTCCGCCACGTCCTTTTATAACTCGATGGCATCCTTTATTTTCTAAACTACACAATAATACTCTAAAGCAGTGGTTCTTGGCCTGTGGGTCACGACCATCAGAAAACACATATTTCCAATGGTCCTAGAAACCCCCAACCATAAATTTATTTCTATTGCTACTTCATAACTATAATTTTGCCACTACGTGTGTCTCAGTTCCTAAGACCATTGGAAATATGTGTTTTCCGATGGCCATGACCCACAGGTTGAGGACTGCTGCTCTGAAGAAATAAACTCTCAAAGCTGGCAGCTGGTGGGAGAAGTCCCTCCCAGCTTGTCTCCGTAATGTGCCTTCTGACTGTCTCACTTTCCCTTGTGATTTGAGCTTCTGCCATTTACATGACTCGCCTTACCCTCTAGCGACGCTTTATTTTGTACTAGCAGAGATAAACTGGCTGTCTTCTGGTTTGTGTCTACATGATCTATCCTTCTTATTAGGTAGTTCCCTAAAGGTTTTTAAATGTGTAAAACAACCCCAGGGAAGATAGATAACATGTGTGAATACCATGAAGAGGGGGAAAGAGTGATGAAATTGGGGCAGAGTCCTAAAGACAAATGCTCACTTAGATTCCATTAAGTTCTGTTCCTGGCAAGGACACAAATCATGCAGCCAGATATCTAAAACTGAGAGCAAAGCATACAACCCAACTCAAAACAAAACAAAAAACTAAAACTTAAGATGTCATTGATATGAGGCATTAAAAATCCCCTTACACCACAAGTACCCTAATGCCACATACAGATTTGAATGCTCAGGGACATCATGCAACCTCTTTCTTAAAACTGACTCTGGATAGCTCAGCTCTAGAGAACTGGAATTGCTGTTTATCATCTGGGGTCCTCTGGAGAAGTGTCAATTTCTCCAAATTCTAAAGAGAGGAAAATAATGTGGAGTTAATTAAAGTGTGCCGAGCCAGTCATTTTCCACAGGGCGTAGAACTAATGTGTCATTAGGAGAACAGCGAAGGCCAGGACACTCATAAGTTGTTGGTAAATCTAGTGCATGGCTCTCCAGAGCTGATAGAAACATAATTTACTCGAAGAAGAAGAAGAAGAAGAAGAAGAAGAAGAAGAAGAAGAAGAAGAAGGCCTTTTCTGTATGTAAAAATAACTTCCACAGTTAAGAATCTTCTAGCTAAAGATGGCAGGATAAACCAAGACAGTTTTTCCTACATAGTTCAGCTTAGAAGGCACATCTAGGACCATACCACCCTGAATTCGTCCAGTCTCCACACTATCTCAGAAGCTAAGCAAGGTCAGACCTGCTCAGTACTAGGATGAGAGAAAGAACTTATCAGATAGGAGAGGGGAAAAAAAATCAACCAAAGAGACAGAATAGACAAGACCCCGAATGTTCTTTCTCTCTCTCTCTGTCTCTCTCTCAGCAAATATTGAACACCACTTAGTATTTCTTTATTTTCACAGTCATATGGGTTAGTAACTCTAAAACTGCTTTCTATGTATTCTTGGGTTAAATAAATAACTAAATCAAGAAGAATAAAGGCATGTTTCCTGTTGAAGAAGAGAACTACAGAGATGGAAAGAAAAAGCAAAAATGAGCCAAGAGGTGCTCATTTTGAACTACAGGCCAACTTAAAACTTACATAGCAAAGTAAAAATTTTTATGGCTAAGGTATACTTTATTTATCCCCTCTATAAGCACGAAAAGAGCATGGATTTAGGTACCTTTTTTTTTTTGCTCAAATTTAATTTTGATTTCGATTTTTTTAATGCTTCATAACACGATATTTATTCCATTTCATATTTTGTTTCATTTATTTAATTTATTTATTTATTACTGCTTGTTGCTGCTTTTTCAATTTTATTTACTGAGAGTGAGAGGGCATTTTTGCGGCCTATTTCTTCTTCCTTCTGTAAGCAGCACCTTAAGCTTACTAAATTTGGAACACCTAAGCAACCCGGGAGAGGGGTCAGAATCAATCAGGGGCGGAAGAAAAGATTGTATTTTTAATGATGCCCTTTAGTGGGTGATCAACTGGTTTCACTCTTTTTTTTTTTTTTTTTTTTTTTTTTTTACTCTTTTAAAAGTTTATTATGGTTTCACTCTTAATTGTGCTCAGGGCTGAATTAAACCTGCGTGGTCCCTTCTCAGAGCCGCGCGTTGAGGCGGAGGTGCCCGTGCGGTCGTGGAAGAGTGTTCTCAGTGTCCACCTCACCCAGCAGCGCTGATTCTGAGAAACTCCTCCAGGAGAGAGCAGCCGACCCAGGTCCTCCCCGGGTTCGGGAGCTGTGTCCTCGGGAGGCGTGTGGCGGCCAAACTCTGGGAAAGAAGCAGTCCTCGGCTTCCCGGCGAGGACTTTCTCAGCACGCAGGTCTTGCTCGCCGAGGAAGGGGAGTCCAGAGCCGGCACGCAGCTGACCCACTTCCAACAAGCGTGAGTTGGCTTTGCCCAGCTGGAAGCTGTTCTCAAGGATTCCCGAGGTCAGGAGGAGGCAGCGAAGCGGATCCCGGTCGCTTGATCACACTGGCCCTGTCCAGGGAGCACTAGCTCAATCCTCCCACAGTCTTGGAATGCTGGAGGTCGAGGCTCTGCGCGTGCCTCGTGCTCTGCTCGGAACGTGGTGCCCTCAGAACTGGTTCTCGGGGTTGACCAGTTCTTGTCTGAACCAACCATTGTTACAAATGGTTGGTTCAGACAAGAACCTGGGTGGCTCATGGAAGCCACGACGGTGTCAAAGGCCTCCTGCGGGTTTTGATGCCCTGAACTTCGGGGGCCTTCTTACTGTCTCCACGAAACCCGTTAGCGTGCAGGAGTCTCATCTGCTTCGCTGTCGTGCTTTCCAACAGGTCCAGCAGGCAGCGAGTGGCCCGGTGGCTTGTCCTCCCGCACCTCCATCTTCATCCTCTTTGGCGCCTCCTCCGCCCTGCGCTGGTCCTCAGAGCCTCAGAAGCAGCCTGAGGCGGGGCCGGACTGCGGGGTCGCAGGGAGGGCGACCTCAGAGGAGCCCCGGAGTGTGAGACCTCCCAGACCACCGGGAGGGTAGCGGCTTGGAGGAGAGCAAGGAAAGCAGGGTAGACGGTGGGAGGAGGAGGAAGGTGGAGACGACGTGGAAGAGGAGAGGGGGAGGGGTCCCTGCACCCGCATCCAGCCAGGCGGAACGCTCAGTGGGCGAGGGTAAAAGAGGCAGCCCGCGGTGATGAAGAGCCTTCTTCTATCTAATCTGTTATGATTTGCTTAACGGATGAAAGAACCACCGAGACGATAAAGCTGGCTCAAAGAGGCACGAACTGGTTGGCACCACGAAGAGCAAGAAAACGAGTAAGATTTGGGAATTCCTAAATTTGGCTTTTTTGGAGGTTTGTTTCCACTTTCATTGTTTTTCTTTTTAACCTTTTAGGAACTATTTGCATCCGTACTGGATTTTTAAAAATGTCTACACATTAAAATGTGGTTTTATGGACTCTTTTATGCCCTCTTCCATGGTGAATAGCAAACTAAACAAAGGCGATTAAACATTCTACTGAGAATGAAAACATCCTTGGCTGAGCCTGTTGACTGGACACTGCCTATACCCAAGACAGAGTTCTCTGCTTGAGGAAACACGATTACTTCCATAGCAATAAATGCTCAGATCTAGGTTTCTCCATGAAAGAGACCATGGCTCCTCAAGAAACAGTCCATCCCAGACCAGGCCACAGAACACATGTAAGAAGAATCCAGAATATCTTTTCGTTCTCCATGAATGATGAGGACGTGACAAGAGGGCAGAGGACGTGGCTTGAAACAACAAACACGGGTAAAAATCGGGGTCACGGGGAGCATCAAGCTAAATAATAATGGTGATGCATTCTAAGCCATGAGTAAACCGGAAACTCCATGTGTCTTATCTCCGTAAATGGCCGGGAGGGGAAAACTTTTTCTAACCACAAAAGGCCAACCAGCAAAAGAAGAGGACATTTCAAATTTAAAACACAAATTTGTAACAATGGTTGGTTCAGACAAGAAATGCTGGTAAAGGGTGTTATCGTGGGGTATCTGCCAGAGAAGACTACTCAAGCACAGGTTTAAACCAATAGAAAGTCTTCATTAGCTGACTGGCGACTACAGTGGGTGTTCAGGATCCTCGTGAAGCCCGAGCCTTTCTCAGGGTGAGCTTTTTAAGCACAAAAATCATGTCCTGGGTTGACGTACCTCAGCTAACAAGAACAGTCAGCCAGAAGCAGAACTACAGAAGCAAAAGAATAAGGTTAGGACACTGAGATTTCCCATAACTGTGGACTTTAATGGACTAGGCCTTTGTTTTAGTTTTGGCAGGGGATACTGTCTACATGCTTAGTTTTACAGTCTGAACGGGACTCCCACCACAGAGCGAATTGTTCTAAGGTCTTGCTTGGGACCCTGTTACAAAGGCTAAAACTGGTAGGTGAAAGTTTGATGAGGAAAAGTACGTGGTGTCAAAGTACTTCCCAACCAAAGTCTGATTACTTACAGAGGGGGAAATAGCTTAGTAATGGAGAAGCTGACAGTGCCTGCCCTGCCTAGGTGATCAAAATTAGCATCACCAAAAATGAAACAAATCGATGTTGCATGCCTCCTTAAAGTAATGCCCTACAAAGGACACACCACTCCCATGATATCATTGCCAAAAAAAGTCAGATCTCAATTTTGTTCAAAGAGCAAAGGACACACCACTCCCATGATATCATTGCCAAAAAAAGTCAGATCTCAATTTTGCTCAAAGAGCAGAGAAACCCAAACTGAGGGCATTGCACCAACCATACCCTATGTTGTTAAAAAAAAAAAAAAAATCCCATGGTCATGAGAAACAATATAAGCTGTGAAATCACTGTGGCTTAGAGAAGACTGAAAAGCTGTAACATCAGAATGCAGTCCGTGCAGCTGTGTTGGGCCATTTACCAGGGAATTACCACAGCTGTGAAAGAAATTAATGAAATTAAAAATAAACTGTGGGTCAGATGATAGCAATATATCAATGTTAAATGCGCTGTCTGCAATACACCTTCAACTGTTTTTGCGGCAAACTGCCTAATGTCTGCAACCGATTCTCAGGTGTTCTTGAAACAAGGACACACAAAGACATACATGTATGCAGACAACAATGATATGTGTATATGATATGCATATAATAGTAGTTAAATGGATAGTTGAGATACAGTAGATAGATCTAGACAGTAAAATAAAGCAGAAAACTAACAAAAAGTAAGCAACTGTTAAGTCAGGGCAAGTGATATATGCAGGGGGGTTGGTGATACTATTCTTCCATAAGTTTAAAATTTGTTACCCACGTCCATTTTTCATTACTATAAAGAAATGCCTGAAACTAACTTTATAAGGGAGAAAGCCTGTGTGGATTCACAGTTCTGGAAGTGTAAGGCCTAGAGGATACATCCCCTATGGCCTTCTCTTGAGAGCGTTTGTATGTGTGCTTATGTGCGTGCGTGCATGGATTCAGTCATGGGATCAGCCCTAATCAGCTCACTTAATCCCAACCACTTCTACAGTCTCATCACTAAATACCAAAGGGGATGAAGTTCTTAGCTTCTTACAGTCTTGTACTGTTTTCAGGCTGCAGGTCACTCACATCACTCGCAAACCACAGCATTTGTCAAGAGAAAAGTCCTCCAAGAAAACCAGGAAAAAGACCGGGTCAGCCTCCATCACAACCCAGGTGGGTCTTGGATAACTGTTTCGGCAGCACCCAGGAGCAGCAGTCCACAATTCCCAATCGAAAACAAGTAATGGGTCACAGTCCTCCACATTGGGTCACTAGATAGAAAGGGTCGGAGCAGCAAATAGCTCCCAGCACACAAGGTCCAGGAGTCCGTGAAAGAGGGAGGAATAGTCCTGAGTCACGGCAGAACCACCCACACCTACTAAAGCCAGTGGAGAAAGATCTTCTGGTCCCTGATGCTCCAATTTACAGGATCTGCCTGTCCATGGTGCTGAGTCTAGGACTTCCTGAGAAAGTACAAGGACAGAGAGAAGGGGACCAGAACTTCAGCAGACAGCCACGGGCGACCCGGCATGTTCTCAGGAAGGAAAGAAACTACTCTCAAAGGTTAAACCTCTAGGTTCAGAACCACAGACGGTTGGGAGGAAGGGGGATTGCGCTGACAGGTGCAGAACATGCTGGACAGGACCCTAACCTAACAAGGAGACTTGTGGTCCCATCGAGGGGTAATGACTGATGTAGAATCAGATGCAGCAGACGGATAAAATCCATCTACACATAGCTAGGAACCACAGGAATTTACCTGCAAGATGACAGTACAGAACAGAACATATGATCACAACAAATAAAACGGACCCAGGTAAGAGGAATTTCACTCATGAGCCACTCTCAGCTCATTCCAGAACAAGCCCTGCTTTCCACGAGGAGAGGAGAGTCATGCACAGGCTGCTTCAGCATCTGACCACCTCACTGAGGCTTTTTAAAATCTTTGTCAGAGAAACCCACTCAGAGAAGATCCACCTGAGAAACACACAGAGGCCTGGAGCCCAGGACCCCAGACAAAATGATGCCATAAAAATAAGAGATCTCAGCACTTGGGGAGGCAGAGGCAGGCAGATCTCTGTGAATTCAAGGCCAGACTGGTCTACAAAGTGAGTCCAGGACAGCCAAGCCTACACAGAGAAAGCCTGCCGTGAAAAACCAAATAATAGATGATAGATAGATAGATAGATAGATAGATAGATAGATAGATAGATAGATAGATAGATGAGAGAGAGAGAGAGAGAGAGGTAAGAAAAGAGGGTGTAGAGCAATTGTAAGGGCCACAGCTGGCCAATAACATCAAGGAAACAGTGTATCCCAGACACAACAGAGCAGACATACATGTGGACTTGTAACAGGGCCCCTAGAACTTAGCACAACTGACTCCATGGTGGAAGTCCCATTCAGGCTGTAAAATTCAGCATTTTGGTGGGACTACCTGACAAAAAGCAAAACAAAGACCTAATCCTTCAAAGCCCACATTTCTGGGAAAGTTTCTCACTCATGTACTAACCTTGCTTTTTGGCTTCTGTAGTTCTGCTTCTGGCTAACTGTTCTTGTTAACTGAAATATGCCAACTGGGACATGGTTTTTGTGCTTAAAATCTCATCCTGAGAAAGGCTTCAGGCTACACTGAGATCCCAAACACCCAATGTAGTCATGGCCGGCTAATAAAGACTTTCTTTTGGCTTAAACCCATGTCTGAGCAGTCTTCTCTAGTGAATACCCCACAACAAACTCACAGTGATAATCACAGTGTGCACAAAACCTGTACAAATCCAACCAGAGAAAATTCCAATATAGAGAGGGGAAAGTGGACATAAAACCCCACCATATACTGAGGAGCAATTGCTATAGGAGAGCTGCTTAGACAGGGAGAGTCCGTCTTTTTTAATGATATGACCCTTGGGAGTTTGAAAACATCCCAGGACAAGCCCACCCCCAAAACTAGCTGGGCAAGATAAACTGGATTCATTGTGGAGTGAGAAGAGATGGAGAGGGTGGTAATAGGAGGAGTTGGGGGATGGAAGGTAAATATTGTCAAATACTTTATACAAAATTCTCAATAAAATATTGCTGAAGTGTCTTTTAAAAACAAGAGATAGAAACTGGGTCTCTAAACATTCTGTCATGGATGGGGGAGGGTACTGCAAGGCCTCACCGTGAGGACCTACAGTTGATCAATGGTTGTTAGGGAAAGAGAAAAATAACATTTTCTTCAGTGGTATAGTCACTGGTAAGATGCATCAATAAGTAATCTTTCATCCTTGCTTTTGTTAGTAACGTTAATTATAGTCCTTGGTTCTCCCCAAAGAGAGCAAAGTGCTGAAGGAAGGGAGACTATTACAGTTAATTTTATAAAACTATTTGTTTCTCTGTTTCTCTCTTATCCCAGCTATTACACAACTAAGACTCTTTTTTGTTTGTTTAACAATAAGCTTCACAGCACAAAAACTGAGCAGTTATTACTCTTTTCTTAACCCTCTAAGCTAATTTGGCTTCCGCCCAGCTTACATCCCAAAGATACTCGCGCTTTGTAGCTTTTCTACTCCAGTTCCTTTCTTGATCCCACCTGGACCTCTGGCTGAGTCCGCCACTTCCTCTGGCTGGTAGGAACTCTAGCCCTATTCTCTCCCTTGCTCAGCGATTGGCTGTAAGCTGCTTTATTGGCATATCAGGGGACAATTGGGGAACGGTATTAACACAACATTGAGACAGGAGAGTCTCCGAACAATGATTGCAACCAGATATGGGGGGTTCAGAAACAGCATTTGAATTACACAATAACCTTATGCCTACAGGGGAACTAACTGGGAAGAGGGGGGGATCATCAGACAGAGTGAGGGGAGGCCAGAGGGTAATCAGGGGTTAATACGATCAAAACGCACTATATGCATGCATGTAAATGTCCTACTAAAACCATGATGCATAATTAAAATATGCAAATTGAAACATTTAAAACAGAAAATAATAAAATGTAGAGGCGCTGGACAGGCTCATTCACCTTCAGCCATCTGCAGCAGTGGGCCCCAGAGGTGACCTGAGCGCCTCTCCAGCATCCCACAAAGGAATCTTCCTTCTGGTCCCTTCACTGGGAACTTGCTCCACAGCGATGTCCTGAGTGATGTGCCTGAGACCCAGCTCCCACAGCATGGGACAAGTTAGTGTTCTATCTTCCAGGCTCTGTAAAAAAGCACCCTTTCTGCTGCTTTACTTTTCATGGCTGCTGGAACAAATGGAGTATCTCAAGAGGTGAAGGGTCCCAACCAATCTCACCGGGCTACATTTAGAGTCCCTCCTGCGTGCAGGAGGAGATCGTGTACTTGCCATTCCCAGTGTTTAGAAACTGACTGCCTTCCTTGGGTTGCGGTCTTTTCCTCCTATCACCTCACATCCTTGCTTCTATTGTCACATCACTTCCTACCCAGCCCTCCTGCCTCCCTCGTACGGACTTTTGTAATGACACTGGGTCAACCTGAACAGAGAGTCTCCACCATCTCAAGATCCTTGACCTCACTTCTTCAAAGTCCCTTTACCCCACAAAGTAACACAGTGGGGTTCAGAAGATTAGAGTGTGGCCATCTTCAGGAAGCTGTTACTCAACCTACCACGGTTGCCAAGCCTCAGGCAGTAGGGACAAACCTAAAAGCAAAGGATTGTTAGAGGCGGATTCCTTCTGTGCATGTTATAAAGTAGAGGTAGAGAGATAACAGATAGATAGGAAATAGATAAATTATAAATGATAGGTAACAGATAGATGATAGATGGATAATACATATATTGTAGATATATAATGATATAGTTGATAGATTATAGATAAACAATAGATTATAGATAGGTAACAGATAGATGCTAGATGGATAATAGATTGTAGATATATAATGATAGATAATATATTACAGCTGGATAATAGGTAGATTATTGGCAGATAATAGATATATGACAATAGACTGTAGATAATGATAGATTATAGATAAATAATAGGTAGATACATAAATTATAGATAAACAGATGATAGATGATTTGATAAATAGGTGCATAAATAGGTTATAGATACATAATAGATTGATTATATAGAGAGATAAATAGATCCGCTGTGACAGACGGATAATTGGTAAGTACATGAATGATAACTAGCTAGACAGACAGCTATCACATACACACATGTGAAGGAGTCTGTATCAGATTCCTGAAATCAGTATCTTGATAAACACAGCAGTGTTTTTTTGCTAGATTCAGTTGCTTATGCCTGCCAAAAGGGCTTTTTAGGTAGAGATTTCCTTTTGCATTGCTGAGTTAATTTTTTTTACTTGAAATAACATTACTGCATTTTGCCACATGGTGGAGCCAACGAAACATCAACGAGGCGTTCACAGCCTCCATTTTGCTCTCACTTTCTGACTGGTTGTGACAATACCCACCCTCTGTGATTTAGACTGTTCATTTGTTCAGGAAATCTCAGAGAGCCTTACAGTTTTCTGTACACAAAGTGCACACGAGAGTGAAGAGAGATGTCCTCTCCTGTCAGCTGTCAGCATGATGGAAGAGATGAGAGTGCTGAGTGCCACTGTGAGCAAGTATAAGCTGCAGAGTGTCATTGTCCTCAAGGAAACCAGTTTTTCCCAGGTCTGAGGGTGGAAGGGGTCAGCTGGGCTGGAGATGTACGAGAGCGCTCCTGGCCAGACCTTTGCTCCCAGGGATGCATCTTCATCACCGTTGGCATGCTTGTGAGGGGGTCTACTGTGAGCCCTCTCCTACCACACCTGACATACTGTCACAGGTCCCTATACCTACTTCCTTTATATGGCCTTACACCATCTGACCTCTGTGTACCTCCTAGGCTCAATTCTTTACTTCACCAAACTTTAGTCAGGCTCCTGAACCTTCTGAGCACTTCTAACAAAGTCTACTTTTAACAAAGAACTCTATGAAGTCACCTTATCAAGAAATGTGCCCATCCTTAGGCCAGCAAGACTGTGAAGGTGCTTGCTGCCTGAAACATCAGTTCAACCCCTGGAACAGTGCTTCTCAACCTTCCTAATGCTGAGACGCTTTAACACAGCTCTTCATGTTGTGGTGACTCCCAGCCACAGAAGCTTATGTCTGTTGCTTCTTCATAACTGTAATGCTGCTACTATTACGAATGATATCCTGATGTGCAGGATATCTGATATGCGACCCCTGTAAAAGGGTCTTGTGACCCCTCAAAGGTCATGACCCACAGGTTGAGAACCACTGTCCTGGAACAACACAGTGGAAGAAGAGAACAGACTCCTTCAAATTGTCCTGCGACACACACACACAAAAATGAATGAATGACTAAATAAATAAATGGAAAAATAAAGAATCCCTCCATCTCCACTGTGTTCAGCATTGGGATCTAATGGAGTCCCTGACCCTCTATTATCCTCTGGGTGACTTGTGATCACCTGACTTAAATTCATCAAAAATGCTGTTACTTGTGTATGCTGGCTAGTTTTGGTTGAATTGAGAAACATGTGCAGCAGAAAGTAATGAAGCATGTCCTTAAGTGTGTCTTACAAGAGTGTTTCCAGCGTGGATTAAAAGAGGAGGGCGCACATCCCTTACTGAGGGTGACACTGTCTTGTGAGCTGAGGCGTGGGATGTGCAATAAAGAAAAAAGGAGAACAGTTGCTGGCACCAGCCTTGTCTGTTCTCTGCTTGCTGGTCGGCCCGGATCCGAGGCATGTCAGCCAGTCTGCCGTGCCTTCCCACAATGATAGGCTACTGTACCCTCTCCAACCACAAGCAACACAAGCCCGTCCTCCCAGGGGCTGCTTCTGCCAGGGACTTGGTCTCAGCAGTGACTCGGGTAACTGGGTTATAAATAACCGGGTCAATCCAATCCCCTTACCCTGAGGCTTCCACTTTAGTGACCCAGCCCTGCCCTTGGCTGTAACTCCTTATTGGGTCACTAGCTTCCTTGCTCCCAAATCCCATTGCCACGGTCCCTTCACCTATTATGATGGTCCAGAATAGTCTTCCTGAAGCATGCCGTTGACTTGTTTTTTAATTCAAAACTCTCATCACCACATAATCACCCTCCTGGGCATCCCATACGGTACTCTCAGAGTTGCCAGGGTTTATCTAGCTTCCATGATCTTCCAGGTGGCTCCAAAAATACCCTGGGAAGATAGGCAGAATCTGGGCCCTGTGTGAAAGGGTAACCTAATCCCAAACAGACTCTCCGAAGATTTCTTTAGCTCCCATCCTCAAATTCTCCTATCAGCCAGCACTCACAGTTTAGGGAGGAGCTGAGCTACAGAAAGTAAGAAAAGGAGACAATAGGAAATGCTTGTAGGGCTTTTTGTCCCAGGCCATTCTCCTGTAGATAAGCACTCCACCTTAGGGATTCTCCTGTAAAGAGGGATGGTACATCATGCCCCCATTTTAAATGCAGGAGACAGGCCAACAGCACCCCAGCCCAGCCAACACCAGTGACACTGACATTAAGGACGCCAACAGTCTTTGCCTTGGGGAAGCTCTGTGTCTCTGTCTTCCATTTAATAAACCTTACAAAGCCCCTTCCAAGTGCCAGGCACTCTGCCAAGGCCACAGCAGTCCACAAAAAAGACACAAGCTCATCTCTTAGTATATCATAATGCAACAAAGCTAGAAATCAATGGCAAGAGTAATTAGAGAAACTGAACAGTGATGTGAGAGCAAGCACACACTTTTAACAACCAGTGAGCCAGTGAAGAAATCAATAGGGAAAATTTAAAATTCTCCGGAATCAAATGAAAATAAAAACACAATATAAAATAACCCTGGATACAGAAAGAAAAAGAAGTTTATAACTAATTATCAATGTCTATATTAAACCATGCGGAAAAGTGACTTCCAGGTAAGATGGTCTAGAACCTACCTCTGTGTGGCCCAGCAAAAGAGAAATGCCAAGATAAGAAAAATAAAAAAATTAAAAATAGATTCTATCTCAAAGAAAGAGGAAGGAAGAGCTTTGGAAATCTACAAAAGGAATGAGAAGATGGTGGGAGAGTACGAGAAATGGGAGGTGGGATACTGAAAAGAAGAAAGCCAAGCCGAGCACTGTCCCAGCTCTATGGCTAGGAGTGAGGCAGAAGGCGACCTGGGTAGCAAGACTATCCTAGAACATCCTGATCGTCTTACCCACAAGGCCGCTCCTACCCTCACATCCCACTGATGGTCTTGCCGAAGCCCTGGCTTCTCTTGTGGAAAGCCTCAGCCATCGGGGAAGTGGCCCTGCCTCAGAGGACTGTGGTGGGGTGCCATCTTGCCTGAGAGGTACCCAGAGTTTAAGGATGAGTACCCTTGAGGCTTGAGAACAGGAAACAGTCCCAAGTCTTAAGGCCATAGGTCAAACTGCCATAGCCCCACAGTGAGAAGGCAGCCCTGGGAGATGGTTGTGCAGAGTGGGAAGGCCAGACTGCAAGTAGCTAAAAGGTGCAAGCAAGGAGCGGCAGGCTTCGCTCAGGCCGTCAGGTGCACAGAGAAGACGGCTCCTCTCTCAAGGGCTAAGAGCAAACATCACTGGCTGAGAATAGTTCCAGAGCTTAATAGCCCCAAAGCAGAGATCGGCAGAGCAGACCAACCTCTGGAGACAGCTAGGTGCTGTAAGTCCATTGCTGGTGTCAGAAGACTCTGAAGCACCAGCAGAACACTCATCAACCATGGCTGCCTGTCTCCAGCATGGTCATGAGTGTTTGGAGGGCTTTGAGAGTGTGAAGACAGGTGTTCCCATGTGCTTGTTTCCTCCACTCTCACTGCACTTGGAAGACACTTGGCTCAAACATCACCCACGCCAGAGAGCACAAACTGGGAGTCTTGGAAGAGTGGAAGAACCTGTTTGGCCCATAGATTACAAAGCCAAGCATGGTTAGCCAGTAGAAGCTTTGTGTGTGCAAAGAACAGAGCTGCTGATGTTAAGATAGCTCCGACAAATGCCAGACAGGCTCATTACAGGTTCAGTTCAGCAGGGCACACACTATACTGTTTGGAATTCACTCTTTGCACATTTATTTATGCATACTTTTAGAAGTATTTTGAGTTTATCTTATTGGGTTTATTTTTATTTCCCCTTCTTATATTCATTCTTAGTTACTTTTCTACTGTTGTGAAGAGATACCATACCCAAGGCAATTTCTAGAAGAAGGAGTTTTTTGGGGATTACAGTTTCAGAGGGTTAGAGTCAATGACCATCTGGCATGGCAGCAGGCAAGCATGCTGCTGAAGCATTAGCCAAGAGTCTACATCCTTATCCAAAAGTAGGAGGGAGAGAGAGAGAGATAAAGAGAGAGCTAACCAGGAATGGAAAGGGCTTTTGAAATCACCCTGAGTAACACATCTCCTCTATCAAGGCCACACCTCTTAATTTTTTCCAAAGAGCGCCCCAACAGAGAACAAGTATTCAAATATGTGAACCTATAGGGGCTATTCTCATTCAAGGCATCACATTCCACTCCCTGGCCCTGCTATAATGCAAAATATATATTTAGTTCGACTTCAAAAGTCCCCATGTCTTTCACAGTCTCAACATAGTTTAAAACTCCAAAGCCTCTTTTGAGACTCAAGGCAATCTCTCAGTTGTCACCCCATGTAGAATCAAAATTAAATGATGTACTTCCAACATACAGTGGCACAGATTGTACATCACCATTCTGAAAGGGAGGAGCGGGGCACAGTAAGGAAGGACTGGACTAAAGCAAGCCTGAAACCTAGCGGGGACACTTCAACACTCCATGGCTCCATGGTTCTCCCCTTCCAGCTTTGCTGACTGCAACATATCTCTCTCTCTCTCTCTCTCTCTCTCTCTCTCTCTCTCTCTCTCTCTCTGGGGCTGGTTCTGCTTCCTGTCTGCAGCTCTCCCTGGCAGGTATCCCAAACTCTGGCATTTCCAACATTTTGGGGTCCCCAACAAAATCCACACTTCACTTTTACAACATAAAAACATCAGATGGGTCCTGACTCCAGTTTCAACTATGGATAGGTCACCCAAACTATACCATACATGAGATGGGCTTGAATGCCTTCTACAGAATATTTCATCAAACAGATATGAAATACACACTCTTTTCAGCTCATGGAACTTTTTCTAAAATATTCAAGGGTACAAATGTGAAATAACCTAATAATGTATTGTATAAAACTAGAAATAAATAGACCAAGAAACCATAATAACAACATAAGTACTTGGAGACTGAATAATACACTCTGGAATGGATAATGTGTCATTAAAAATATAAACAAAAATTGTTTTAAATTCCTAGGTGAAAGCATAACTTGCCAGAACTTAGAGAAAATAGCCAAAGCAATCCCAAGAAGACAATTTATAGTTATCAGTGCTCATATTCAGAAAATCAGAGAAATCACAAGTATATAACTAAATGATGCATCTCCAGATTTTAGAAAAACAAAAGACAAATTCAAAAGCAGTAGACAATAATAAATGATAATAATTAAAATGAAGATTAATGAAGTAGAAGCTAAAATAACAAATAAATAATTGGGGGGGTTGACAACATAAACATGATTGCCAGTTAGTTAATAAATCTAACCAAAAGTAATAGAGACAACCCAAGTTTATAAAATTAGATGAGGGAGGAATATTACAATAGATTCCAGTGAAATCCAGAAGAACATTAGGGAATATTTTAGAAACTTATATTTCAAGTGAACAGGGAAATCTAGAAGAAATGGATAAAATCCTGAACATATATGACATAACAAAATTAAATCAAGACATTGTGGATAACTGAACAGATCCAGAGCAAGCAACAAACCTGAGAGTTCCGGAAGAAATTAAAGCCCAGGACTGAATGGATTCACTGCTGAATTCCACCAAGCTCTTAAAGAGGAGCTAATGGCAGTGCTCCTCCAACTGTCCCATAAAACAGAATAGGAAGGGACTGTACCAAACTGTCCAAGAAACATAAAAAGCACATTTGGTATCCTTAGCCATCGGGAAAACTTACATAGATTCTATCTCCCTGTAGTCAGAATGGCTATCATCTAGAAAAGAAACAATGAGCTGCTGTGGAAATATAAATTAGTGAATCCACTATGAGAATCAGTGCTGAATTCAAAAGAAGAAGAAGAAGAAGAAGGAGAAGAAGGAGGACGAGGAGGAGGAGGAAGAGGAAGAAGACAGGAAGAAGGAGGAGGAAGAGAAGGAGAAGGAGGACTACTACTATCTGGTCTGTCTAAATGAAGGCAAGAAAGCTTACAATAGAGACCTGCACAATCTCTTGCACCATTCACAGCAGCCAGGTAACGGAGTCAGCCTGGGTGTGTGTCCAGTAGTGGATGACTAGATGAGGAAAATGTGTTCCCTTTCCACAGGGGAGCATAATCCAGCCACAAGGACTCTGTCTCTCTGTCTCTGTCTCTATCTGTCTCTCTGTCTCTCTGTCTCTCTGTCTCTGTCCCCACACACACACATTTTCTCTGATCCATGTTCTTCCTCTGGCTTGCCAGGATTACAGACAGGTGCCACTACACTCAGCTTCAAAATCAGAATTTAAAATAATAATAATGATAATATATGAAAGTAGAAGGGAACGCAGGTCAGGGAATAAGGGGCAACAAGGAAGGAGTAGGGAGGAAAGGACACAAGAAAAGCAAGGGGGAGAGGTGACGGTTATCAAAGTCCTTTAGATGAATATGTGAGGATGTCACAATGAAATCAATTGCCTTGAACAACTAATGCACGCTAATAAAAGAGTTAATTCCAAAAGAAAAAAAAAGAGAGAGAGAAGAGGAGCCCACAGACTAGTGGACAATTGGGCAATTATTTGTGGCATCAGGGGACATATATAAAAAACTAAGGGGGCTGGAGAGGTGGCCCCCGTGCTTTAGAGTGCTTGCTGGTCAAGAATATGGACTGGAGTTCAGACTCCAAAGCTTACCTAAAACCTGGGAGAGGTCCTGTGCACACCCGTGACCTCAGCTTGGAGGTAGGTGGAGACAGGAGGACAGCTAGAGCTTGTTGACTGGCTGCCTAGCTGACAAACAGAGCAAGTTCCAGGTTCAGCAAAAGACCTGGCCTCCACAGAACAAGTCACAAAGTAGTACAGGGAGACACCCAGTGCCCTCCCTCTGGCCCCTGTGAGAGGCACCTGCAGCCCTCCACACGCATAGATAAAAATAATAAAACAAAGAATGCAACTAACTTTTACAGGGCTAAGAGAACAACTTCACTCATCCGTAACTGTGCTTTCTTCTGGTGTTTGAGTCCACAGCTCAGGAAACACTTGGAGGAGTTCCAGGTCCTGGTGTGACTTGCATTTCAATTAGTCCCAAGTCTGTTCTAAACACTCCCTTCTTAACATGAGTCAGGAGGCTGAGGCCTCCCAGCAGAACCTGCTCCGGGACAGAGTGACTGGGCCTCAGACACACCCTCAGTCCGCACAGCCTTAGGAGCAGAGGCAGAATGAGCTGTCTCCGGGGAGTCCGGAAGCCCCAGCCCCAGCTGGCACCAGCACTCCTGTAAGGGCTAGACCATTGCCGAGCTGTCAGCCTTCCCCACTCAGCCACAGACAGTGGTCTAGGTAAAACGGAAAGGTCCTGCCCTCCAGCCCCCCTCTGGATCTCTGCTTTTGTGAAGAGGAATTGCTCTGAGTCGAGAGCTGTGGGAACACATAGCTGAGCATGACTCAGTCCCAGGCTCGGTTCTGAGGATCCTCCCAGAACATGCCCTTTTTTGGCCCCGGGCAGGGTTTCCCTCTTCTCTCTTAGGTGCTGATGGGCAGAGCCTCCAACAGTCTCCATGAGCGTCCCCGCTCTCAGGCTCCCTCTCCAGAAGGGCTGGGTGCAAAGAAGGTCTCTTTGGGACTTCAAGTCTTACGGAAGGATGAAGGGGCACCACTGAACCTCCACTAGCTGTGCCTGAGAACCCAAGCTAGGATTCTAGTGAATGGACAACCCCAAAACTGTAGAAAAATCTCCCTGGGTGTGTGCGTAAAGGGAAAAGGAAGAAGACCGAGAAAGGAAAGGTGGGAGGGAGAAAAGGAGGGGCAAGTGCAAGGGGACAGGAAGTCTCCACCAGCTGAAGCATCTGAGTTATTTTACCCCAAACCCTAGCTGTGGCCCCTCGGATCGGGTGTTAAAAGCACAAGCCAGGGAGGTTTTGAGGTGGAAAAGAAAAAATGAACTACAATAAGACACAAGCAGAGGGAATGGGGCGGAGGCGGGAGTTTAAGGCAGTGTATCCAGGAGTAAACACTCCCCACCCCGGAGAGAAGAGAGGAGGGTTTGCTGGCAGGAGTAGGACAAAAGTGTCCAGCAGTCACAGAAGGGACCAGTGCCAGCCAGTCCTGCAGTCTGCACTGTGCTTACAGTTAGATCAAGAGGTTTGCCTCTCCCTAGGAGTGATGCAAGCTCACCATCCCACACCCAGGGCGGGAGTTCCCAGCTGCAGCCCATCCCCACAGTCCAGAGCCATAACTCCCTAAGCTGCATGCAGGCTTCTGAGGAAGCAATTGAATCTCTAGAAACCTGCATTTTCTCTCCCCAGGCGGCTCCAGCCAGTGACAGCAGCACAGGAGTCCTGGACTAGTCAGACCCAGGCAGATCTCTAAGGAGCCATCTTTGTTCTGAGGTCTCCATCTGGGTGGCCAAGCATTCCTCAGAGCTACACTGTATCCTAAGAGTCCTTTTGCCCTGCCTTCTTTTTCTCTCTCTCCATTGTTCTTCTAAGATCTTCCTTCTGGTCTGAAGGCTTTCCCTACCCCCTGCTCTCTGTATGTTCACAGCTGGTGCCTCCCAAAGCCTCTTGTATCTTTTGTTGTTTTGATTTCTGAAACATTGTCTTCTTAGTCTATAGCCCAGGCTGGCTTCAAACTCATAGCAATGCCCCTGCCTGGGACTTCAAAGTATTGAGATTACAGGTGTGACTCACCATGCCCAGCTCCCTTGTACCTCTGCTCCAGTTTGCTTTCTATGGATGTGTTACAAATCATAACCAAAAGAGCAACCTGAAGGAAGCAAAGGTTTATTTGGCCTAGAGGTCACAGTCCATCATGGAGGAAAGCTAAGGCAGGAACTCGAAGCAGAAACTGAGAAACTAGATTGCTCCCTTTGGCTTTCTCACCTCTCTCTTTCTCTCTCTCTCTCTCTCTCTCTCTCTCTCTCTCTCTCTCTCTCTCTCTTTCTCTCTCTTTCTCTGTGTAGCCTTGGCTGTCCTGGACTCACTTTGTAGAACAGGCTGGCTTCAAACTTACAGAGATTCACCTGCCTCTACTTCCTGTGTGCTGGGATTAAAGGCGTGTGCCACTACACCTGGCTTCAGCTACCTTTCTTATACAGCTCAGGCCTACGGGTGGCAACTCCTCACAGTGGGTGGGGCCTATCAAGAACATGACATGTCCACTCTCTGATGGAGGCAATTCTTCAACACAGGTGTGTCAAGTTGACAATGAAGATTAGCAACCACAATTTCTAACATTTTTTTTTGAAAGAATCATTGTGCCTACACCCAGTTAAACATAATTCGTTGCTATAGAACTTATTAGAGTCCTTAACATGTACACAGCAGTATGGCTCATCAAGAAGCAAATTGAATATGAAGCATTTTCCAAAATCACTTGGCCACAAAAAAAAAAAAAAATTACACACCCACATACACACAGACAACCCACCAACATCTCATGAAACTTGGGTTGTTTTTGCAGAGTCAAGTTGCAAACCCAAAGCGTTGAACTAGAACATTTCTAAAGTCCCATTGAACTCTGGTTTCTGTGAGGCAGATCTCACATTGTAAAGCATCCTGGGTGAGTATGGCAGAGAGGAACCCCAAGCCCTTCTCTGCCTTGCATCAGCAACCTGAGCTGTATCCGTGAGCCTTCACCCACCCGACAGTTACTGAGCACTTAGTCAGCACTATGGATGTCATGGTCCCTCTTTCACAGACAGAGAAACTGAGGCCTGAGAAGGTAAAGACACCATCTCAGATGCACAGTCAAGCAAATTCTTAGTGTGGTCACTGAGCCACTCTTGGACAGATGGATACCAAATGGCCGGTCGATGAGGAGCAAGAATCAGAGGGGTGTTTGAAATCAAAGCCCTAGAATAAATGAGACTATAGCAATAATGCTATGTCACTGAGGCAGGCCAAAAACAGTAAGAAAATGACTCCTGACCCCAGAGAGACCACAGCAGAAAGCAGAGGAAGCATATGAACCATGGCTCACCTGTTATAAAGCAGATACAGCAGGAAGCAGGGGCGATGCAGGGCCTGGCATATTAGGAGATTGCTGTGGTTTAGATATTTTAAAAGATTTATTAATTCTATTTTGTGTATGTTATTTTATTTATTTATTTTGCCTACATGTATGTACATGCACCACATGCATGCTTGGTACCTGCAGAGGTCAGAAGAGGGCATTGTATCCCTGGAACTGGAGTTGTGGATGGTTGCAGATCATCACATGGGTGCTGAGAACCAAACCCAGGTCCTCTGTCAGAGCAACAAGTGCTCCTAATCTTTGAGCCCTCTCTCCAGCCTCCGGTGGGGATTTCAAATGCCCTGTAGGCTAGTGGTGAGATACCAGCCTGCAGCACTGTCAGAAGATACTGATAGGAGATGGAGTCCAGTGGGAGAAATATGATGTGATTGTTTGCCTGAGAAACATCCTTTTATTAGTCAATGCTGTATTGCTGTGAAGAGACATTATGACCATAGCAACTCTTATAAAATAAGGCATTTAATTAGGGCTTTCTTACATTCCAAGGTTTAGTCCATTTTCGTCATGGCGGGAAGCCTGGAGGCACACAGACAGACATGGTGCTGGACAGGCAGCGGAGGTGGATCAGCAGGAAGCAGGAAGAGAGAGACACTGGCTCTGGCTTGAGCATTTGAAACCTCAAAGCCCACTCTCAGTGACACACTTCTTCCAACAAGGCCACACCTCCTAAACTGTCTAGCAGCACCACTCCCTAATGACCGAGCATCGAAATATATGAGGGACATTCCTGTTCAGACCACCACAATCTCCTCTAGGCTCACATATTTGAACACTTTGTCCCCAGTTGGTGACACCATTTAGGGAGGCTTAGGAGGTTGTGCTAGAGCTAGTTTATCTCTGTGGGGTGAGATTTGAGTCTATAACCTCACAGCGCTTCCAATTTGCCCCCCTCTCCATGTTTGCAGTTAAAGATGTAATCTCTCAGTTTCCTGTTCCTGCTGCCACTTGCTGCCATGCCTCCTCACCAAGATGAACCCTTATCCTTCTGCAACCATAAGCCCAAACAAATAAACTCGTCTTTCTATAAGAGGCCTTAGTCATGGTATTTTATTACACCAACAGGAAATAAATTACTACCTTTGGGCACTGGGAGCATGCACATTTAGAGGCTATTGAGACCCCAGCCCCCCTCTCTCCATCCCGCCCTCTCTCTTTCTGCTTCTTGGAGGGCAGAGGGTGAATAGACATCCCTGGCACATAGCCCTGCAATGACATAATGTGCCACCATCAGCTCAAACCCACAGGCCCCAGTGACCACAAACGGAGACTATGAAACGATGAGCCAAAATAAACTTTGTCCTTAAGCTGATTATCTTAGTTTTGTCAGAGGGGTGGAAAGCGGAGTCGCCAGTTTGGTGGCTGGCTCTCCCAGCCCCTCCCCTTTATAATTCCAGTGTCCTGGTCCCTCAACTCCTTATCTGCAATCTACATATGCTCCTTCCAACATCCACTGAACGATTAATGGCTGACAGACTTCCTGCCTCAGGACTGATATCAGCTTTCTCTCCACTAGCTTAGTGTCCAACAGCACAGTAGCTATTCAGTATTTTCAGTATCACTCCTGGCAGTGAGCCTATTCATCCTTTGATTGAAAACAGGAATGGAAGAACCTGAAGGCCATGTGTACCCTTCAAGGGCCACCTTCCAGTGACATCTTCCTCCCACTCAGCCCTGCCTGCTAGAGTTCCTACGGTTTCCTTTTTTTTATAATAATTATTTTTAATATATTTATTTATTATTTATACAGTATTTTGCCTGCATATGTGTGCTTGTGAACCAGAAGAGGACATCAGATCTCACTATAGATGATTGTGAGCCACCATGTGGTTGCTGAGAATTGAACTGAGAACCTTTGGAAGAACAGCCAGTGTTCTTAACCTCTGAGCCATCTCCCCAGGCCCCCTACGGTTTCTTAAAACAGTGACACCAGCTGGGAACCAAGCATTCAACTCTTGAGCCTGTGGGGGGACATTAATGTTCAAACAGAACAAGGCGCACAAAACTGGGTTGTCTGTTTTTGTCTCCTGCGCGCTGATATTGGGGACAGAACTCAGATTTGTGAGCTTCTGCTGAACCACAGCTCCCGGTGCTTTTCAGTTATACTGTGGAACTCACGCTTTCTGTGATCTGCTTTGGATTCATACCACAGGCCTGGAACAGGGAGAGGAGGGAAGCATAGGTTTCCCTCATGTTCCACCTACCTTGTTCTTTGCTGTCTGGAGCCAGTAAGGCAGGCGCTGGGACTGCGGTCTAGGGTTTCAGCTTGAGGTTTACTCTACCACAGGTCAGCTGCTGCCACAACTCTCCTAAAACAAGGAGCAGGGATTTCCTGGGGCCAGCTGTGAAGTCTGGGAGCCCAACAAAAAACCGTGCCTCTCTGTCTCTCTCTCCCTGCCCCCCCCCACTTTCTCTCGCGAGATCTCTCTCATTTTCCAGGTATGTCAGATGTTTTTGATTCACCCGCTACCCTTCTGGGCTGAATGGACTCATTTGAGAAGAGGGGATCCCTGTGTGTGTGTGTGTGTGTGTGTGTGTGTGTGTGTGTGTGTGTGTGTGTTTCCCTAATAGAGGTCATGTGACCACAGAAAGAAAAGACTTTGGCCAGCCCCCCTGCGATAACATCTTGTGGGAAGCTTAGGAAAGCATGTGGGGCTGTGTGGGCTCAGGTTAAAAACTGGCCTTTGTCCAGATGGTGAGGTCAGCCATTGCTCTAGGGGCCTGCACATCATTTGCAGTAGCTCTAGACAGCCTGAGGCCTTTGGGGAACAGAGTTCTAGGCACACAGTTGGCTAGGTCTGCTGCCTGCCTGGATGCACCATGAAGGGTGTCACTAAACCAGAAGAGGAAGCCCTGGCTAAGAAGAGACATTCTTCTGCCTCAGCCTTGCAAAGCTTCTGTCTTGCAGGTTTCTGACTTGATCACAGTGATGGGTGTAGTCTAGCCAGGTATTCGTTGCTAAAAGGATTGGGGAAGGGGCCTGGCCTCCAGCTGCCAGGGAGGAGGTACTTTCTCCAGCAGGTAACCAAACTTCCACTATAGCAGGTTTGGGTCAAACCCTCCCCCAAAAGCCCTGAGCCCAGAAGAAATCAGGGTGTGGCTGATGGAAATCAGATGATGAGAAAATTAAGAGCTTCCAGGAAAGGGCTGTGAAGCTTCAGAAGTCATTGCACAAGAAGTCTGTTAACTACAAAGGACTACTATTGTGCCCCCAACTCCTTCAGTGGCACACAAGACAGAGCCTGCTGACAGCAGTGTGTGCCTATCAGGCAATGTGCTGGGAGTTGATACTTGAAGACAGAGGGTGCCCCATAAAGTTAAATTGAGGTAGGGAGAGATTGTCTTTAGAAGGAATGACTATGCTCATGGGCAGAATGGACTCATCTCAGGACCACAAGCGTCTCAGATTCAAACAGAAGAATAAGGGGTTGGGGGCTTGCTCTTCTGAGGCAGAGGAGGGACAGAGTCAGGAAGAATCTGGAGGAGACGCTGAACAAACACTGGGAAATGACTTGGCAAGCAGGGGAAAGTTCTGGTCATCCTCAGCCCCTTCCCAGAAACTGGTGAAGGTGGACTGGGGGAGGCAGCCCATATCATTTGTGTGTGCCAGCCTGGGTAAAGGCAGAAGTTCCTTACTGTGGAACCAGTAAGGAACGAAAGAACCCCAAGTGAAGTTTGAACAAGTGAAGCCATGGGCACCCAGTTCAAGGCAAGAATAGACATAGCAACTAGGCTCATATCGGTATGAAAAGTGCTTAAAGCTAGAATTACGGCTATCATATTGATATAAAACGAACACATTGTAAAAGATTTCATTTGACAAATACAGATGAAGCAACCAGGAGCGTCATAGTTTGTTTGTTTGTCCGTTTGCTTTTTAGATAGGGTCTTGTTGTGTAGCCCTAGCTTCTGGAACTTGCCACGCAGAGCAGGCTGGCCTGGAATTCGTGGAGATCTGCCTTTCCCTTCCTCCCCAGTGCTGGGATTTAAAGACATGGGCTACCATGCTCAGCACCAGGCATTTGTTTCTGGCGTGACCGTTTCTAAGCTTCACAGCCTTTTCCTGGGATAGCTGTTCGGTTTTTTTCCCCCCTGCTGTCTGATTTCCATTGGTTACACCTGATTTCTTCTGGGTTCAAAAGAGAAGTGGAAGAAGGACGCTAGACACCCTTTATGCACAGAGGAGAATAGTGAGGGGACAGTGCAATCGGACAAACTCTGGCATTCACAGGGAGAAAGACACTGGCTCCTCCAGGAACAGTTATTTGCTCACCGCATAGATATTTCAAGGTTGCTACAGTTACCTACAACTCCAGGAGTTACAAGCTATCTCAGAAACCACGCAATGCTAGACTGAGATGACCTGGAGGGGGGTTCCAAACCAGGGCTTCCCAGCCTGGCACAGAGGCTTTTCCGTCAGCTGTTCTCTTTGTGGAGCGCGGCCCTGGACCCTCCAAACCTTCAGTAACATCCGGTTGTGACAATACGAATAAGGTCTGCAGTTATAGACAAACGCCTCTTGGGTCACATGGGTGGGTGGGGTTGCCTCCAGCTGAGACACACACACACACACACCCCACACCCCACTCCACCCCCGCTTTAAACCATTCATCCATTCATAGCCCAGGCAGATCCTAAGCCCTCCCAGTATCTAATCCGGAAGCATATTCTCTGTGTGTGAGCTGCAACTCAGGAACTCTCCCTGGACAAAGCAGGGGCTCTCTGGTGAGTGCTGCCCTCGCAGCAACTTTATTAGCCCTCTCAAGTGAATTTGAGTTCTATACAAGCATCACGTCATTATTCTAGTACAGGTTCGCCTCGGCTGATATCTGAGAGCCACACATACTGAAAACCACACATTTCCCCCCTTTATTTGAGATTTAGATTTAACGAAGAGGACTGGTTTTTGTCACGTTGCACAAACCCTAATTTACGCAAAAATAACTGTCCAGGGGTTAGAAACACTGATCTTTCTGTGACTATCTTTAATTCATGGGGGTCACGTCACTGCACGTCCATGGGGCTCAGTTTCTCATCTGTAAGATGGGCCCACCAGCAGCCACTTCACACAGAATTTGGGGTAGTAGCTCGTATGCCCAGAGCGGGCAGAGCTCTGTTCCGATCCTGCGCCCAGTGAGTGGCAACTGGGCTAGTCCCTCATCCGCCACTGACTCATCCGATGTTTCCTGGACAGTCACTGCTGAGTTTCGCCCAGCCTTCCTCCCCACGGGCTGGGGTTTGGAGTCTCCACGTTCACAGCCCAGCTTGCGAGCGTGCTCCTGCCGCCCGGGCCGCGCCATCCCGGGAGCCGTCCGAAGGTGGCAGCACCGGGCCCGCAGTCCTCCACGGTCGGGCTGGCGCTGTGCAGGTCGCCCGCTGGCGGCGTCCGGGGCCCGACGCCGAGCAGGCCGGGAGAGGCGGAGGCCACACCCCGCGGCCCAGGCGCTTCCCGCCGGTGAATCATCGCCCGCAGCAGCGGCTCCCGCAGTCCGCTGCAGCACCCCGGGCCCGGCCTCGCCCCAGCCGAGCGCAGCGCCCCGCCTCTCCGCGACCCCTCGCTCCGTGCCGTGCGCCACTCCCGATCGGCACCATGGCAGGCATCGCCATGAAGCTGGCCAAGGACCGCGAGGCGGCCGAGGGGCTGGGGTCGCACGAGAGAGCCGTCAAGTACCTCAACCAGGACTACGAGGCGCTGCGGAACGAGTGCCTGGAGTCCGGGACGCTCTTCCAGGACCCTTCCTTCCCCGCCCTGCCGTCGTCCCTGGGCTTCAAGGAGTTGGGGCCCTACTCCAGCAAAACTCGGGGCATCGAGTGGAAGCGGCCCACGGTAGGCAGTGCGCGGACAACGGGCGGGGTCGAGATGGCCTGGAAGGGCGCTCGGGGTGCCGGGAGGGGCTGCAGTGGGAGGCTCTGAGCCCGGGCTCCCCGGCTCGGCAGGGCTGACTTGCCAGTGCTCCGCGACCGCTGCCAAGCGGACTCTCCGTGCAGGCTGCGGCCCACCCAGTGGACCTGCCCCCGGCTGCGCCCAGAGCGCAGGGCAGGACCCCCAAATCCCAGTGGGCACGCCCTGGAGGCCGCCTCCGGCTTCCCAAGGCCGCAGGGCCGCTGGAGCGAAACTTTTGTTGGGCTGTGGTGGTGAGATGGGGGTGGGGGGCGTATTGTTGTGCTGTGGGGGTAGGGATAGGGCAGAAGACACGGGTGGCTTTGGGGCACTGCCTGCCGCTGGCTGACACATGTGGTCGTAAGTACCTGCGGTTGTTAGATTTGTTTGGCTTGAATCTTGTCTGTTTCTCAAAGTGCACTTCCAGGATCCCTCCTCCAATCCTTAGCCGGGTAACTTAGCCAGACACTGAAGCACTCCAACGATCTTGTTAGCCATTATTTTGCTGGCCTCACCTGGGAGCCTCTGCCCCACTGTCCCAAACCTCAGGGTCTCTGCCCGGAAGCCCTCTCTGTTCCCTTGTGGACTGAGTCTCCAGTGGAAGAAGCCCTGCTGCCCGCATCCCACGGGACCCTCACTTGGCTTTCCCAGGGAACAGAAAGGAAATCTAGACTCCCGGATTCCTGTTGGACAATGGGTATTCATACCCTGCTTCCATACTGTTGATTCTCCCGGGCCAGTGCCAAAGTACCGTAGACCAGCTGAGGTATAGCACAGCTGGCAGAGTGCTTCCTGAGCAGGCATGAAGCCACGGGTTCGAACCCAAGCACCCCATAAAGCCAGGTGCACGGTAGTGTACATCTGTAATTCCGCACTCCGGAGGTGGAGACAGGAGGATCACAAATTCAAAGCCGGGGGGCGGGGCATAGATATGGCTCTGTAAGGGCATTGGCAGCCATGCTTAATGACCTTAATTCTATCCAAGAAACCACGTGGAAAGAGAGAACCAACTCCCAAAAATTGTCCTCTGACCTCCACATGCACACAGTAGACTCTTGCAGGGAAGCACACACACAAAATAAAATTAATAATAACAACAAAAGAAGGTTGAGGCCAGCCTTGGCTATATAGTGCATTTGAGGCCAGCCTGGACTACATGAGACCTTGACTCAAATTTAATAATAAATGAAAAAGTGCATGTTAGAGCCTGAGGCGTGGGTGCATTGGGTGAGTCACTGGTCCTCTGCTCCTCGCCTCAGCTGGGCGTGGTAGTACACGCCCTTGATCCCACCCCTCACTACACTCTGCAGCTTTGGAGGCCAACCTGAGCTACAAAGTAAGACTGTCTCAAAAGTAAATGGATAAGATACAAAGAGAGCAAGTGGGGGCCTGTCTGTTCTCTCTCTTGTCTAGCACACTTGGCGCAGCTGCCACAGCTGCTTCCATTTCCCAGAGGCACCCAGGTCTTTCTCTTGCCCTTCTCATCTATCAGGCACGCTCTCTCCCCAAGTCTGGCTCACTGACACTCTTGCACAAGGCTCCTCAAAGAGTCCTTCCTGGCCAGGCAGGCCGGTGGCAGACCTTTCCTACCATGTGCTAATTTGCTCAGCTGGTGTGTGTTATGTGCCCACGTGTTCTCAGTGTCTTGCCAGAGTAGTGTCCCTTCGCTACATTCATTCATTCACTCACTCATTCATTCTTTCATTTATGGAGTGCTTATCCTAGGCCAGGCATTAAGACATCCATCAACAACAACAAAAAGCCACTGACTATTTGGAGAATGAATGAATGAATGAATGAACAAATAAATGTATAATCATCGAGGGCCTCGGATGACATGATTGGGGAGAGGATTCAGACACAGGAGAACATGTGGTGAACATTTGTATACTGTTTTACAACTTATTTTCTATCCCGCTTTCATTTCTGTGGTTATGATAAACACCCTGGCCAAAGCAACTGAAGGGAAGAGAAAATGTATTTGGCTTATAATTCCAGGTTACAGCACATCAATGCAGGAACTCGAGCAACTGGTCACATCACATCAAGAGCAGAGAAAAGCAAATGCCACACGTTGCTTGCTTGTCTCTGCCCCATACAGTTCAGAATCCCCTGCCTAGAGAATGGTGCCGCCCGCAATGGGCCGCCTACCAATCAAGATAATCCCTCATAGACAGAGCTACAGGCCAACCGGGTGTGGATAATCCTTAAACCGAAACTCCCTTTTCCCTTGACTGTAGGCTGAGGCAAGTGGACATTTAAAACTACCCCCACATATACGAGTCCGCACACTCCTCCATTCAACCTTCCACTCAGTCACTGAGCACTTACTGGACGCCTATTGTATTCCAGGCACAGTCTACTTAGTTTCTGTCTCTAAAGACAACAGAGGACAGAAATGCCCCTCAACAGGTGATAGTGCCTATGGGCCTTCCAGGTAGAAAACAGATCTAGGCCACTTCAGGGACACTGCCTAGGGCAGGCAGGCTATGCACCAAACCATCAACTACCGTATAGGTGGAGAAACTGAATCTCCGGAATGCCAAACTTGCTCAGAACAACAACAGAAGTGGAGCCGGGGTTGAGCCAGCTGTCCCAACCTGTCTTGTCATAGCCTGGTGGGGCCAGGCAACAGGAGTTTAAAAAAAAAATGTTCCTACGGGATTCATTAGCCAGTTAGTGGAGACTGGATCAGAGAGCTATGTCAATAGATAGTGGGGCAGGAACCAGGCAGGCTGCAGAGCCTAGAGTAGGAAATGGAAGTGAAATGGGTGTTCTACTCTTAAAAAAAAAAACTATGTCTAAAGTACAGGAAGAGGGAAGGGGGAGGGAGGGAGAGAAAGGGCACACAAACACCTATGGCTTGATTTTAGAGACTGTTCAGCTGTGAGCAATTTAAGTTTGTTAGAGGCTGAGTCATGAGAGAGGAAGGGATTAAAGATGACTTCCAGAGAAAGAATGAAACAACCCATGAGGAAGAGAAAGCAGGGCAGGCAAGGAAGCTGGTTAGCCATGTTGGGGTAGGGTCAGGGCCTGAACACTGGCGAGAGGGGTCTCCACTGCAAAAGAGACGAGACAGAGCGTGACCACAGCCACCCTGAGGGCAGTGGCCAGTGCAAGGCCGCAGTGAAGACTGGTCCAGCACCACCCAAGGCTGGCACGTCAGCTTCTCCCAGCTGCCATGTATAGAGAATGTGCCATGGCTTTAAAGGGTCGTTCCACCGAGCCCTGAGAACAGTCCTCTGTGGGTGCTACGTTTGTCCTCTTCACCCGCACTGTACAGATGCAGAACAAGCTTCAGGGTTTCCAGCTAGGCCCTATGCAGTAAATGGCAGTCCCGAGATTCCCACGAGGTTATCAGAATCCAAGGCCCCAGCCCTCCCTCCTTTCTTCTATGGCTACAGTTTAATTCCAGCCTCCAAGGCTGTTTCCGGGGCTCAGTTTTCTAAAGTGTCTCTGGGCTGTGAAGTCTGAACTCTGACTTCTCTGGAGACTCTGCGGCAGTCTCTGAAGTACAGTGGTAAGAGCTTGGCCCCTGGATGATCAGTGTGACAGAGGCTCCTGGAACCGAGCCCAGTCTGCTCCTTCCTTCCCTGGGAAAAGTGCTTGCCTGGCAAGACTTAGGAAAAGTTGGCTTTTCTGCCCTGACAGAAGTGCTTTCTCATTGTCCCTGCATCTCCCAGGCAGGCTGATGGGGAAGCAGGAAGGGAGCACGCTCTGTGAGCTGGTGTGCTGCTGGAGGCTGCCAGGACAGAGCAGCTCTCACCCAGGGAAGAAGACTCCCTGTAGACAGAATAGTGACAAGGGACCAGACCGCTCTATGCAGAGGCTGCAGATGTGACACTCCTACAAACCAACAGCGCTGCTGAGTCGATTGCAGCTTAGATTTGGGCCCCGACTTCCTCTGTGGCTTTTGGGTGGAGCTCCTCTGAATCCGGAAACACATCCCCAGGGGCTGCCGCCGGAGGGCTGAACCCTTCCACCTTGGCTGTTTGGAACAGCCCCCTCAGAGGCACAGGAGCATTAGCTCTAAACAGCAGGGCCAGGCAGTTTGCACCTGAAGCCAGTGAGTTCAAATCCCAGTGGTCTCTTCAAGTTCTGAACAATCATTTACACCTTGAGCTATTACCGATGTATAAGAGGAGCTGACGCCATCTTGAGTTCCGAAAGGGCTACACACAAGAGATAAGGCTTTAAGCAGTGTTTGCACAGCAGGGGCAGAATGCATGAATTCTCAAAGTACTGGGAGAATACAGAAGGGCTTCACCCACCCCCCAAAGCCCCCCCCTCCGAAAAGCGGGGATATTAGAAAGATGGAAGAGTACCCAGGAGCATCACCAGGCAGCAAAGATTCAGGTTCTCAAAAACCCAGGGACTGGGACGGAACTCAAAGGGAAGAGTGGGGATAAGTGAGGAGGAAAGGCTTCACCCTGGGGGAGAGGAAACGGAGTATTGAAATATGAACGATTTGGAAAGTGTAGGCAAAGGAGGGATGTCATGCAGGCCCAACCATTTGTATGCAGGCTCAGACGAGAAGGCGCCAGAATGGCGGGCAGGGGTCTCAGTGCCTGGCACAGAAAGCTGGACTGTTCCCTGGCCCAGAAAACTTGGAGTGTGTGTGGGGTCTGATGACTCCCTGAAGTCCACCCCCTCCTGTTAGTGCCAATGGAGCAGAGTCAGGAGGACAGGGGTCTAACTATGAAACTTTCCTCAGAGCTGATCAGCACGAGGAGAAGGGGCTCTAAGCACCCACAGGGAACCGAGTCTCCTGTCCGCTGTGCTGACCGAGCTCTGTGTGTTTGCTTCCAGGAGATCTGCGCTGACCCCCAGTTCATCATCGGAGGGGCCACCCGCACAGACATCTGCCAAGGAGCCCTGGGTAAGTGATGGGATCTGCAGCAAGCACGTTCTGTGGCTTCTCTCCTCAAGCCTCGTGGTGACTTCCATTTCCAGAAATTTCCGGGATTTCTTGTCTCCTGGGGATGGTCCCCCAGCCAGTCACAGTGCTAAGACGGAAGCTCTGTGAGGTCCAAGGCAGGTCCCCAGGAGGAGGCAGTGACTCAGCATGAGGGAAGGGGTAACCTCGCTGCTGCAGAAAGGAAGTGGAAAGCACCAGGGCCAGCTCCGCCCTGCAGGCAGCTCCATGGGATAGCGTACCAGGGAAAGCAATGTGGATTGTGATACTCATGTAATTCAAACTAACCCAAGCGTCAGTCAGGATTGGGAGGACCATATCTGAGGATTAGGGTTCTAGGGTCCCCAGTTTCATTCTGAAACTCCCCAGGCTTCTGTGAAGTCTCAGCAATGAGAACCCACTTTCTTATTTTTTTTCTTACATGTAATAAACATGGGCCTATAATTATTGGAGGCAGATTATTTGCTCTGATAAACCAGAAACCTGTTATCCACCTCAACTGGCTTCCTGAACAAGTTCACTGTAACGAAACTGATTGTTCAGAATTCACTGCCTTTCCGTGCCCACTTCATAGGGGTTCTGATCTCTTAATGATGGCGGCCACTGCTTAAGAAGCCAGTCAGTAAACCATGCTTGCCCACATGGTTTAAGATACTTCCTGATCTCTCTCAGATGATCATTTTACAGATGAGCCTGCTAATGCCATGCATATCACAGCCAGAGAAGACGCCTGGTCTACAGACACATTTGCTCTGACCCCAGCACTACTGTGTTAAGTGCCAAGGTGGCCTCCCTTGAAAGAGGCCTGCAAAAATGCCACCCTGTGGGGGATGTCATGGCCTGTGCAAATTCTCAGGACAGGGCAACCTCTGGAGAGAACAGGATCCAGACCTGTTGGAACACAACTATGCTGGGTGTAGATTCCTAAAATGCCAGAGAGCTTTCTCACCTGCAGAAAGCACGCCTCCCCTCTCTGTCCTCTCTCCCCAGGAAAGAGAGCAAACCCGGCATCCCGGGGTGCCTAAGGTGGGTGTTCTGGGGGGACAAGCCACTGGCTAGAGAAAATGGCGATGATAAGGGTTGGAAGGTGATTACGATTTTGACCAACCTATGAACTTTGGAAGGCACTAGGAAAATGCAGCAGTTAGCGAGCACTGCTCAAAGACTGAACAGCTACTTCAAAAGTACGTCCACTTCCTGAGGACCAAGCTGTACAGAAGTACATGAGTTAAGTCTCATTTCAGTTCCACCAGGCAGTTTGGGAGGGGCCACAAGGGCTAAACTCCAGGAGAAATTGTTTGCTCTATGTCCAGAACCAAATGAGAAAGAAATGTAAACCCTCCTAAACCCTCCCAGCGATTGGTCAAATATTTAAGGTTTCTGAAAGAACCAGGTTAGCCATTTTATTTTCTTCTCGGCTTTTCATTCTGGAAGGTTCTAACATGATTGCGGGTGGTGAAATGTTGGTTTACTGAACTCTCACCCTTACTTCGGCGTCGGGGCATGAGGTTCTGAAGGGGTGGTAAGGTCCCCAAGTCCCAAAGGGCTCAGAGGCAACAGAAGGGTTGTGGCAGAAACACAGGCCCAGTAAGACCGGTGACAACATTCTCAAGTCCCAAAAGGCTCAGAAGTGATGGAAACGGGGCTGTGGCAAAGACACAGGCTTCCGTTTGGCTGAGCTGCATTACCATGTGCATACCCCAAGTTCCAAGTAGATATTTTTACGCTGCTGTGCAGATATGAAAGCTGAAGCACAGAGAGAGGAGGGTCCATGTGAGGTTGTACCCTAACATTGCCAGAGCCCTGGCCTGATGATGCCAAGTCCTGCACTGATTTATAACCCCACAGCAGGGTCTGAATCCTCGGTGCTCAGCTGAGCAAGGATGTTTCATTTCTCCATATGTACCTCCTACTACAAATGCATCCACTGGCCCAGTGAGCCTGGGTAAGTGGCAATGAAAGGCTGGGCCTCAGCCAGACACGCTGTAACTGCTGCTGATGGTGTTGGAGCCTGTACCCAGCGTGCCTCTGGCTTCCAGGGGAGAGCGTAAGGTTCTCCCCACCCCCATGCTGACACAGCTGTTTAAACAGCAGACCTGAGCTCCCTGGGCCCTTGAAGTGGGCTGCTCGACCTCCACCTTCATTTGGCTCCCAGAACAACCACCAGGAGGTGCTTATCCACAGGGCGCCCTTCTCTACGGCCTCCTAGGGTTTCCCTCATCAGAGAGGCAGCAGGGAGCCAGCCCAGTGGGAACCGTGCCGCTGAGGGTGGAGTTTCCAGCTTGGCTCCTTCTACCACTTGGTAGCCCTTCTGGTCTTGGGCAGGCCACCCAACTTCCGTGAGCTGTAGTTTCCCCTTCTGTAATAACGGGAATACAAACTTAACAACTTAAAACAGTCCAATTAGCCCTTTCAACTTGACAGTGGTGTGAAAAGCACACACGTTCAGCACAAACCACACTTTGGAATTTGTTCTTTTCCTGGCTGCTAACATGCATCCAGGAACCCAGCGGCAAATACAACTTAAGAGAGTGTTTATTTTAGCTCACAGTTCAAGCATACAGTTCAAGCATACAGTCCACGGTGGGAAAGCCAGAGTGGCCGGTGGGCCATGGTCACCTCATGTCCACAATCAGGAACAGAGAGTGATGAATGCAGGCTGCTGTCCAGACAACACAGGACTCCAACAAGGGAATGGTGACACCCAGAGGGGGCAGGTCTTCCCACCTCCACTAATGGGATCAAGATCATCCCCCATAGGCGTGCCCAGAGGCCCATCTTCTAAGGGATTCTAGAGCCTGTCACGGTGGCAGTTAACTCTAGTCATCCCAGTAGGTCAAAGAACATCTGTAATGAAGATATGCTTTTCCCAGGGCTGGAGAAAATGAAAGCGATGGAGGAAGTAGGAGTTAGCACACTGCAGAATCCTAAAGAAGTTGAAGGGAATGCAGATGATAATGGAGCCCAACGATGCGAAAAGAAAAGGAGCAGGGAAGAAATAAATTGGATTAGAAGCTGGACCTTTGTCCCTTAAAAAGCTTTTCACCGTACCACAGTGGCAAGGGCATGCCCAAGTCTGGAACACTCAAAAGATGAGAGATCGTAAGTCAGAAAGTAAATCATTAAGGAGGATGTTGCCTGGAACTCACAGTGTAGCTCAGGGGCCACTGACTGGGGACCTTCCCGCTGGGCTCCGTTCTCCGCTCAGTACTTTGTATAAAGACAGGAGGATGGATTAGCTTCCACTGCCAAAGTAGCCAACGCCATTGTCTAGTTATTGTCTTTTTAAAAAACTGCATGTGTCATTATTGTTGTTGTTGTTATCATTATTGTGTGTTTGAGACAAGACACCGTCTGGGCTGTGTGTAGCCCAGACTGGCCTTGAATTTGCAGTGATCCTCCTGTGTCAGCCTCCTGAGTGCTGAGATGACAGGTGTGCGCCACCATGCTGTTTTATACCCTAGATGCTGGGTTACAAGGCTGTGCCAGCGTGCCTGGCTTCTTACTTATGTGTTTGAGAGGGCTTTGCTATGTAGCCAGGCTTAGAATCTGTGTTTATCCCAGCCTCAAACTCACAATCCTCCTGCCTCAGCCTCCCGAGTGCTGAGATTACAAGTGTGCCACCATGCTTGGCTTAAAATGCAAATTACCACCACCCCCCCTTTTAATGTTTGTGGATTTCTGCGTGCTTGCATGGTGTGTGTGTATGTGTGTGTGTGTGCCATGTTCATGTAGTGCTCAAGAAGGCCAGTAGACGTACAAGGTTTATATGGTTGTGAGCCTCCATGTAGGCGTTGGAATCTAACCTATATTCTCTGAAAGGGCATCCGGTGTTCTTAGCCACTGAGTAAGCCATTCAGTCTAGAATCCCGAATGTGAATTTTTAAATTCACCTTTGTAATAGGCAAAGAAAATATATTTTTTACATTTTAGTAAATTTTGTGCCTTTAGAATAACTTTAGATTTACAGAAAAATCGAGCAGGCAGTGCAGAGAGTCCTAGGCCCCAGAACTAGTTTCCAGTCTTATGACCATCACACGTGAGTGTGGTACATTTGCTACCATTGATGAACCAGTACCAGTGTGTTCTCCTAAGGTCCATACACCATGGGGATCCTCAGGTTTACCCAGCAGCCTTTTGCTGTTTGGGGTCTCTCCGGAATGCCACATTGCATCACTCGTGTCCCCCAGGGCACCTCTTGACTGCGACAGCGTCTCCATTTTTTTCTTGTGCTTGTTGAGAAGTTTTAAAGATGCTCCTCTCTTAGAATTTGCAAGCGCCTCCTGTTAACATAATGTGTGGAGATGCCGAGCATGGTGGCGCATGCCTATAATTCCAGAATTCAGGGGGCAGAGGAGGTACCAGGCTAGTCTGATCCATGTTGCAAGACCTTATTTCAGAAACACTAAGTTAATAATAATAAGATGATGGTGGTGATGATGATGATGATGCTTGCTGTTAAAACAAAACAAAACAAAAACAATGACCAGAAAACAGGTGTGGGCTTTAATGAAGAAAGTCAACCCACCCTCTCCTCATAGACCTTCACTCCCAGCTGCAGCTCCCATCCCTCGCCCTGCCACACCCCCAGAGAGACCCCACCCAGAGCACTTCAGTTTCTATGAGTCATGGCTTCCACAGCTTCCCCTCCGCTGCAAACACTCTTGCACAGTTCTCTCCCTGGAGGCTGCTGTCAGCTTCCCAGCTGTTTTCCTGCAGCAGCTAAGGCAGCGTAACCAGGGCTCGGGTGAAGGGCTAAGCTGCTGTTTCGTCCTGAGGCCCTGTCTTGTCCTGGCTGTCCCCAGCCTTGGCCATCAGACAGCTAGGCTACAGCCTCACCTGGTACCAGCTCTGTGCTTGGCTGTGGGAGTGGACCCCACCCAAGCTTCCAGCCCCATGGACTCTCCTCTGAAACCCTCCCATGTCCTGCAGATAGCTGGGTGACAGGGTTCTAGGTCTCCAGATCAGGATGTGACCTTGGGTTTGTCTGGGTACCCCCTTGACCTTCCCACCAGCTGTCTGCGGCTCCGAGCTACACCACACCCCTGTACGGCCTCAGTCCTCTCATGTCTGAGAAGGAAAGGTTGGGTCAGATTTTCCTAAGGCCCATGCTTGCAACACTCTGTGATTTTAAAATTTGTCAGCCCAACTATGCTTGAGAACAGAGTCCAAAGTCTCCCAATGGTATTAGCTCCAGGGAAGCTCCTCTCCAGGGCTCCAGCAGTCAGGACGGCATGTCCCGTGCATTCTGCCCCCCCTGTGTGGCTGATGAGCCCCAGGAAGAGACAGTCCATGCTGCCTCTCTCTGGCTTGCCTGTGAGCAGGTAGCCCGAAGGCAGGCATGCAGCGAGGCAGGTTAGACCAGCTCTGACCCAACAGCGCACTTAGCCATGATGCTGCTGTCCAGCTGCCCTGTCCAGTGTGGTAACCTCCAGCCCTGTGGCTGAGCGACACTCAAACCATGAGGAGCGTGACTGAGGAAGTGAACTTGGTGTTTTGTTTTGTGAAATGAGGTCTCACTCAGGCTGGCCTTGAATCCAAAGAGCCCTTCCTGCCTCGGTTTCCCACGTGCTGGGATTATAGGCAGGTTCTGTCGTGACTGGCAGAAGAAATGCACTTGTAGGTTTTATTTAAATGCAACTAAATGTGACTTCGGTGGCGGACACTGCAGCAGAGGCCGGGCTTTGGGGTCCTCCTATCCGTCCTGTACTCTCTGTCATGGCTTGACCCTCACATCAGAGCGAGGCAAGGCACACCTGTCAATGAGCATCTGAAAACGTCAGGGTGAGAGGGAGGACTTGGATAGAGGCTGGTAGAGGCTAGCTCCTTAGCTCTGTCAGTCTGAATGGCCAGAGTGCTCTTCCATAAAATGGGTGTAACGATCGTGGAGATGAAATGACTTCCAGAGGCTCAGTGGGCAAGAGGCTGAGGCATTGTAGAGGTTTAATAAGATCTTTGGGACAGTGTACCTGAGGGGCGTAGGCTCAGATAAGGCTGCATCGCACTTAGTGCTGGGACCAGCCTCAGCACTAGCATGGTGACCATGGTATTGTCAGAGAGGGATGCAGCACTGGGGAACTAATGGTCACAACTTCTTCCTGTTTCCTCCTCAGAGCCAGAGGCCCATTAGTGCCACACAACCAGAGCTTCTGTATCACACAGCCTGGACTATTACATCACACAGCCTGGGCTGTTACATCACACAGCAGGGCTATGACATCACACAGCAGGGCTATGATATCACACAGCAGGGCTGTTACATCACATAGCCTAGGCTGTTACATCACACAGCAGGGCTATGACATCACACAGCAGGGCTGTTGCATCACACAGCCTGGGCTCCTGTGCTTGCCACCAACTCCCTGGGTGTGTTAGCCATCAGTTTCCACTTACCCCTCTGTGAAATGGGAACCATGAGGTCATTTGGATCCTTTTTCCTTTTCCCACACAATAGGGCATCTTGAGACCCCTGATGCTAAGATGCTCTTGAGACCTGAGAGTCTTTCTGGGGGTTCCTCCATCTCTCTGGAGATCAGTGAGAACACCCCCCACCATCATTCCTCGTCAAGCCTTCACTCTGGTGCTTCTCCAGCAGCTAGTTGCCTCAGCTCAGCTCCTTTCCCTCCCTCTGGGTCCTGCAGGAGGGGAGGAACCTTGGTGGACAGTAGGAACCTGGTGGACAAGCCCCGCCCCCTTCTGTGGGTGTGGGAGGCCATGATCGGGGAAGGCTGGGTTGGGCTGCCTGATGGGAAGAGGCCTGCGGCAGAGGAAGCCACGGAGATAAGGGGCTACCCTGCCTGAGTAGCAGGGGATAAAAATTCCTACATCAGATAGAGACCTGGGCGTGGCCCATGTGGGTTGGGGCTGCAGGGAATAGCCACGTAAAGCTGTCTTATTCCAGGACAACTGAGGAAGGAAGGAGGCTCTTCGGGCTTCCTGGTGAGACTCCAGAGTGTGAAAGTGTGACAAAAGCTCCTCCCTGCAGCCTCGTCCCACCCTACCCCCCCCGCCCCCACAAGGGCCTCCCCACAGAAAGACAGGGGATACATTTGGGGTCTTTTGCACAAGAGACTGAAGACCTTGTGTTGATGAGGCAGGGTTGGGGTACAACACGGGCTCCCCCACCCCCACCCCCGCCCCAAGGCCGATGGAAATGATAGGATTGCACATATGTTGGGAACTCCCGTTTGGGGAAGCCTTTTCTGGCTTGCTGCCAGGCTGCGGAATGAGTAACAGAAAGGAAGGCCCAGAGGGCCTTATCATCACCCTGTCACAGGCCTGGCTCTGGGTTGGGTGTTTCCTCCAGAGAAAACCACACAGCTAGCTCCAGGGGGACCCTGAACTGTCCTTAGAGTCATTCCTTCTCATCCTTTTTAAAGTTGAGAACCTTGGCTGTCAGAGAACTGGGATTCACTCCTCTCCCTGGGCTGCCTAGGACAGGAGAACACCCTGTCACTCCCCCAACAAGGTGTCAGGTGGGCTGGACACTGAAGGAGGAGGTGGGGCTGGGAGCTGCTTCCATAGTCTTCATCATTCATCCAGCTGTAGGCAAGTGAGGGGAGAAAAGGAGCCCCCACAAGAGTGAGCCACGAAACCAACAGGACTGGAAGCAGGCTTTCTCCTAGGTGCCATTCTTGACATTTGGGGCAGAGAATTCTTCATGGTCTGTGAAGGGGTTGGGGGCCTGTTCAGAGTCGGTATAGGGCACACCCAGAAACCAAATTCTCAGCACAAAGTAGATTTATTACCCTGGTGGGGGGAGGGGTTGGGGGAGCTGCCTCTGGATCAGGCAAAGGCAAGCAGCAAGCAGCAGCAGCAGCAGGTGGGTTTTGCAGGAGTGGGTTTTTAAGGAGAAAAATGGGGAGTCTGTGCTAGGATGAATTAAGTTCTGATTGGACAGGTCAACCAATAGAGCCAAATAGTGATTGTCGGACCCTGGTGTTTAGTCTCAGGCTTGAGTCAGTGGCCAAATAAGGGAATAGAGCTTGGGGGCTAGCCTTAGGAATGGAATCTGTTTAGCAAGGGAGAAGGAAGGGGGTGGGCGAGACCTGGCTGAAATGCTTAGAGATGGAGAGCCCTTCAGTCAGGGTTCCTGCATGGTCAACAGCATCCTGGGCCTCTGTCCACCACCTGCCAGGAGTACTCCCTCAGCTGCCAGTGCCGAGAACGTTCCCAGTGTGGGGAGGCTGGGAACGCCTCACTTGGAACCACCAGCAGAGGAGTGAAGGGGAAGCTATGGAAGCCTAAAGCACCATAACGTCTCAGGCGCCAGGCCACAGAATGCTGCACTGGGAACCTGGGATGCCGAAGAGGCCAGCAAGAAGGATCCCCGGATGGGTGGCAGTGATGGCTGGTGAATGCCAAAGATAGAGCCACACACCTCCAGCATCGCGGCGACTTAACTGAGACAAGATTCAGGTTACAGCAACACTGCAGCCAGGGCCACCGTGCTGGAGGGCTCAGCATTGTTGGGATATCTGAGCGCGTGGGAGAGGAGCACCAGGCTTCCCACCAGTACTGGGAGGAGCCTCACAAAGGAGGAGGCGGGAGGACTCTTCTCTGAGTTTCTGTCAGGCCTATTGACTTGTTTTCTCAGGTTCCCAGCTCTGCGTCCACACTAAAGCACGCTTCAGAAGTGTGTCGGAATGCATCTCAGGTCCAGGGAGCCCTGTGACCCGCTGTGGCTGGATGTCCTGGGCACCCTGACGATGGCATCTCTTGGGTTGTTGGTTTTCTCAGACCCCTGGAGACTTAGCCAGCTGGTGTAGCTAGAATGCAGGAGCTTTGCTGCGCCTGGAGGGCTGCCAAGCCGGGACAGGCTGGTGTCAGAAGGTGCAGGGGTAAGAAGGAGCCTCAGTCTCAATCTCCCAGGGACAGTTCAGAACCCAAACCTACTCCACACCTACTGTAGGTAGAAGAGGATGATACCCACCTCAAATGGGAAAGATAATCATGGAAACCTGTGAGGGGAACTGAGACATCTGAGGGATGCAGCTGTCTGGGTTGTGTCCTGCTCCTCCCCTCGCCCCCTCTCCCCCCCCCCCCCCCGCCAGCTTACACACCACCTTAGCCCGGGTTTGAAGTTTATGAATGATGGGTATCTTCCTTCCCTGGTCCTCTAACTCACTCATACCCATGTTGAGGCGAGGCTGAAGCCGTGAGTGGCCAGACTGTATCCACAGGCTTTTGCCCTCTGATGTGGCAAAACAGTGCCAGGCCCAGCATGTCCTGGGTCCCCTGGAGTGTTTCCCCACTCTGCTTCATTTCCTGTTTGGGAAGGAAAGATGTTGATGTCTGAAGGAAATGAAAGAGAAAACACCCAACAAAGGTTTTATGGTCCCTTTAGTAACCTTGACAGCGCATGCAAATATGAGTAACCCGGGCACAGACATTCCCCGAAGCAGCGTGGGTGACCCTGTCCTGGACAGGGTGTAGAGACCAGGGGCCCAGCTCTGGAAATTTACTGACATGGCCCTGAATGAATCTATCTTTTCAGAAGAGGGCCCCAAAGCTCAAAGGAACCATTCATAAGACCTGTCCTAAGGGAGGGTGTGGCACAGCGTGTGCCAACAGGGACCTGTCTGTAGACTTGGGTGTAGAGGGAAGGCTGCAGGGTCTAGGGCTGTTCTTAGGGCCAGAGCAACTGGAGACCATTAGCCTTTTCATCCAGGTAGACTGAGTGAGTCTCCAAGGCTGAGGCCAAGGTGTGGAAAAGCCCAAACTCCAGCTCTAACTGGCTTTGGCCAAGCAAATTAAAATGGGGGAGAGAAAGTCTGAATTTGGAGAGACCCCGAGGGTCCTCATATAAAAAGGACTTAAAGACCTCCTCACGTGCCTCAGGCTAGAGAGAGTTATCACTGAATAGATGAAGAATAGATAAGTGAAGAAGCAGATGCTAGTCTACCTAGGCAGGAGTCTCTGGGAGAGCCCACGGTGAGGACATCAGGAAAAGAAACTGATAGTACAACCCTGGGCTCAGGAAGGGCTCAGGAAACAGACTGGCAGCCTTGTGTCAGGGGACCAAGCAGAGAAGGGACCCCAAAAGAGCTCATAATTCTCAGGTCCAGTGCCCAGCTCTACAAGGAATAAAGAGGAACTCAGGTTTCCCTGAAAAATTGGTCGGGGTTGGGGGTTTAGGGACATGGGACTTTCTCTACAGAAGTCACTCTTGGCTCTTAAGCAGTTATGCAACCATGGCTTTGACCTCAGTGCTGACCTTGACCTCAGTGCTGACCTTGACCTCAGTGAGGCTTTCCTTTCATTTGGACACCAGCACTTTCTCCAGCATTGGAAGCCAGAAGAATGAGACAGAGCTCAGCACACCACTGTCCTCTCCCCCCTCACTTCCACCTCAGTCATGACCCCTCCCCGTCCTTCCCAACCCCCTCTGCCAGCTTCATACCTCCCAGGACTAAACTGCCTAAGGTGGCTAACGCTTGCACACGACAAAAACAAAGAAAGCAAAGTCAACCCAAAATTACGTGGCAGCATCAGGCCCCAGATGGAGGCTCCTGGTCACAGTTGTGTATCCACCTGCCTCCTGGGCCTCTCTTGCTTAGCTTCCTCACGACCCAGGCTGGGCCAGTGCCCCTGCCCAAGGTGACCGCTGCCCCTCTGTCATTAGTGTCCAAGGCTCTCAGGTCATGAGCTCAGTGGGCAGCTGTCATGTCCGTTTCGTTTGCCTCCTACCAGCAGGAGGGACAGAGTGGTGCCTGGGACAATGCAAGAAGGGTGGGTCACACCCAGGGAAGGAAAGGCCACAGGAAGGGAGAGCCTGAGGAGCCTTGGGAGGGTGGGGTTGAGGCTGATGGTGCCTGCTGGTGCTCTAAGACAAACAGGTAGGTGGAACATGCCAGAAGGAGTGAAAAACTAGAAACAGAACCGGGTAGGCCAGGTCTCTGAAGGAAGAGGGAGATGGTATGTACTCTGCCTGCAGCAAAACACACCCTGGACAGGAACCCCAGAGAACACCAGAGGAAGAGAGCATTTCTCTCCCCTTTCCCCAGGTGGCTGTGAGACCTCAGCCACTCCCCTGGCCCAGTGAGTTCCTTTCAGTGCTGCCTCTAGACTCCAGAACCCTGCCTCCCTGACCTTCCTCAAATTATCAGTCATTGAACCTCGGAGTTTTATAGTCCAAAGCTTCCCTCTCCATAGGCATGTGTGAGCCCAAGTCTGGTCTCTCTGTTTGGAGCGAGAGGATCCGTCCTTTATCACAGAAGTGGGAGTAGACTGGACCCTGTGGCCCGAGCTGTACAGTCTTAGCGTCTTCCCGAAGGATGTCTGACTGACTGATGTGGGGCAGCCTGGGTGACAGGATTGGCATTCTGTGGACAGTGGTCACAGGCGGCTCCGTAACCTCTGGGCTAACCGTGGACATGTTCAGCGGCTGCCAGCTCCCACCCTGGGGAGGCACAGCCTGGGGGGACTCTCATGAGTGATAAGTGCTACACTGACCCCTCTCTGACCCTTGTCCCTGCTCACGCCCAGGGTGCTGGACAGAAGCCAGCGTAAATCCTGGGGCAGGAAAGGCAGAGCAGAGCTGTTAGGTCTCAGTTGTACAGTGGCCAACGCAGAGTTTATTTCTATTGACATGCGCCTCTCCCCATTCCCAGGGTACACAGACAACAGTGTAAATATAGACAATGTAAAACTTGAAGGAAAAGCAGGTAGCTCTAAGGGAAATGCGGCCCAGAGCCAGCTTATAGGCACCTGCAATCTCTGCACTTGGGGGGCTGAGGCAGGAGGACTGCTGTGAATTTGAGGCTAGCCTAGGCTATTAGTGAGTTCTAGGGCAGCCTGAGCTACAGTCTTACAGACTAAGATCCTGTCTTAACAGAGAGAGAACCGGGAGGAAGAAGGTGCCCTAGTCCAGAGAGAAAAGCACAGGCACCGTCAGACACACCTCACTGTCGCAGACGGACCTGCGCTGAGGGTCTCTGGGCTCCCTGGCCAGCCAGCCCAGCCTAAGCAGGCCACGGAGAAACCCTGTCTCAAAAAGCAGAGTGGACGGCCCTGAGGAACAACTGCTGAGACTGAACTGCAAACACACACACACACAAACACGCACACACATGCATACACGCACGGTCTCCTGCTCGTGTGTATGTCCACAACACACACACACACGTGAACATACAAACACACACAGGGGCAGACAGCCTCCTGTGAACATTTATGCACGTGCATGAACACACACATCAATTTCTCCTTTTTCTTTAACCGTATCTTCATTTTTCTAGGAAGCTTGGCCTTCGACTTTATATACTAAAGAAATGTGAGCTCTGCATAACATTTATTTTTGATGTTTTTAATATTTTCGTTATTTTACTTATTGTGACTTTTGCCACGTAATTCCTCTACTTTGAGGTAGCTAAATTTGTTATTTTAGACTTAAATATTCTTAACTTATGATTTTAAAATTTCATGGCTCCTAGATTACAATTAGCCAGTTCTCCCACTTTCTCCTCTAGAATTTTCACGGATGTTAAATATGCTAAATATGTTAAATATACCATAATATAAAATATACGAATATATAAATAAGAGAAAAATTATATTAGCGGATAGTTTATCATAATTATAAATGTATACATAGTTGTAAATGAACTTAAGTTGCATGATGATTGTTTACATAGGAATATCAAACCATTCATCATTTATTCTTTTTTTTAACCTATTTGGGGGGGCCCACGACAACTTGCAGGAGTCCGTTTTCTCCCTCTGGGAATCCAACCGAGGTCTTAGGAGCCTTCGCCCGCTGAGCCATCTCACAGCCCGTTCTTAGCTCGTGGTTTCAGATCTTTTGATCCGAGGTCACCTTGTCACTTAGCTCTGTTGCTTAGGAGGAAAGGCAGCATGGTGTGGACCACATGGTGGGCATGAGTCCAATGGCCTGCGGAACGCTTGTCACCTCCCTCCCACGTGCTAGAGCTACAGGCGCATGTTCCTCTGGGCCTTTATTTCCCGGATGTGGCCATATTTAATTTTCCCGGTAAATTTAAGTGTCAACGACCAGGTTCCAATTCTTCAAACTCTTTTGATATTTTTACTGGGATCACATTGTTTATAGGCCAATTTAAGAGGAAAAGACATCTTTATGATAACGAATCTTTGTAGCTGAGTATATGGGCTACTTAAAAAAAAAAAGGGGGAGTAGATCATAGCTTCAGCCCAGCAGTCAGGCTCCTGTACAACTTACCGTTAGGAGTAAAAGACAACAGCTGCCCGGGATTCTTCTGGATCTCCACCTGGAAGTTGGGGACCATTGCTAGAACTCTAGAACCCGGAGTGGGCCCTGTACAGTGTCACCACGAGGGAACCGCCATCAGCGGAACCAGGGAAAACATGCCCTGGCCTCTGGTCTCCGGTCCTCCGCTGGCTAAACCACACCAGCAGCCATAGCCCCTGCCTGGGTCTGCTGGCCAGGGGGCTTCTAAGCAGAGAACAAGATGGAGGCAAGCAGAGGGTATTGAGCAGGCTCTTAACCTCTGCTCACCACAGTCCAGCTCTCAGGCTCCAGAGACAAGCGTTTCTGTGTTGGGATAAGTTGAGTTATTTGGGGACCCAAAAATAGTCCGCAAGAAATAAACCACGTGTGTAACAGCAGCCATGACTACCAGGAAAGGAAGACAGGAGTTTGGGTAACTCGAGGTATAGCACAAAGAGACAGTTCTTTCCCCCAGAGTGGGAAAGCCAGGCTCTGAGTGGCCATGCCACCTTCCCTCCCACCAGTGTCTTTCTGCGTGACTGGAGAGCAGAGCCAAAATAATGCCAGTGAGAACTACAGCTTTGAGACGGAGTCTCTTACAGGTGCAGGTTAAAATCTGTATTTTTTTTTTCAAGCTGCAGCCACGTGGCCACATCCAGGGGCCATCACCTCCGGTGCCTGAAGACACCCTTTAGGGCGTACCTGGAGCCACAGTAGATTAGTCACGTCCCTTTGTTGCATTTGAGTTAATCCATTTATGAGACCGCTCCCAAACTAGCCAGCTGACGTGTTACCAGCCCAGACTGTCAGTGCCCCAAGCGGGTTCTGCTGAGAGAGGGGGCCCGGGGACATCTCCAGCTAGGGCACCTGTCCAGGAACAAGTCATCAGGATTATCTGGAAGGGAAATGCTTCCATAAAATGTTCTGACCTTGGTGGGGAAGAATGGGTAGGACTAAGGAGGAGCCACAGTTGATAACGTTGTATGATGGGGCCTCATGGGGAGAAAGCTTCCCATGGGAATGGCGCTTACCGGTGGAGGGAGCACTGTGCAGGTCCTGAGACATCCTCAGGTCATCTCTCGGGGACTAACGTCTCCCGACACTACCCTTTGAACTGGATGAACCTGGAAGAGGCAGCAGCCTGGCTGCAACGCAGGACGTGAAGGGGTTAGATGGGTGTGCAGTAGCTGGACTGCAGCCGCTGAAACCGGTTTCAGCTGTGAAACAGGATGCGGATATTTACCCTGCACTATGTGGTGACCGAGAAAGGACATGATACCATGACAGTGTATGCAAATGCCTGCACAGGTCCGGCACATGGCAAGCCCTTGGGCGTGTCGGCTGCACAATCATTGCATGAAGGCTGATGCCAAGCAAGCTTACACAATCAATGATTTTTAAAAATTGAGTAATGGAACTTTCCAGCCTGTTTCAAAATATTCTGCTGATTGGGATGAGGGAGAACACGAAGGAATCAAACATGAGACGGGATTTCAAGTGTTTCTCTCGTGTTAAAGAGAAACAATAACAACATATTCTTTCTTCTGCCTCTCAGGCTCCCTCACTGGACTCCAGAATTAGAAAAATTGAATGTCTGACTATAGGATGTGTAAGATGTGTTGGGAGCACACCTGTAATCCCAGCCCATAGGAGTCTGGGGCAGGAGAATTTTTGAGTTTTTGGCTACCCTATACTACACAGTGAGACCTTGTTTCAACACACCACCACCAACAAACCCAAAATGCGCATCATTCGTTTCTTCTTGCCTTGGCTATGATCTCAGTGTCATTGGGTTGGCTGCGTAATGATAAACTTCCATGGTGTCGCAAAATAACTTGCATTGAGGAGATTTATAGCTTTGAATATTTCATACATGTGGTAGTTTGCATAATAATGCAGACTCTATTTGAATGCACAGTCACCAGGGAGTGGCACTATTTGAAAGGATTAGAAAAATTAGGAGGCGTAGCCTTGTTGGAGTAGGTGTGGCCTTGATGGAGGAAGTGTGTCAGTAGAGGTGGGCTTCAAGGTTTCAAAAGCCCAAGCCAAGCCCAGGGTCACTCTCTCTCTCAGCCTGGGTACTGCTCCAGTGACACGGGCTCCGCCATGCTCCCTGCCATGATGATAATGGAGTAACCTCTGAAACTGTAAGCCAGCCCCACTTAAAGGCTTTCTTTCACGAGAGATGCTTGGTCACCGTGTCTCTTTGCAGCAGTAGGATGGTGACTAAGATGATGAATCAATACGTTAAGTTATTTAAATGCACGGCTTGAGAGCACTGTAGGTGTGTTCTACCACAGTGTCAAATTTGAGTTTGCAAGTTGAGTGTTTCTCCTGGGAACTGGATTCTCTTGGTCAAAAGAAATTATTATCATGTTATTATTTTCTAAAACAAAACCCAAGATTTGGCTGGGCATGATAGCCCATACCTTTAATTACAGCACTAGGGAGGCAGAGGCAGGCAGAGCTCTGTGATTTCAAGACCAGCCTGGTCTACGTATCAAGTTCCAAGTCAACCAGAGCACCTATCAGGACCTTGTCTCAAGAAAACCAAACGAAGAAACACCCCAGGGTTTGGACTCTGAGACTGTGTATGCAAGACTTGCCAAGTGTCTACTCCGTCGATTTGCTGGCCTTTGATGATAAGAATAATGATAAACACGGCGTGCATGCAATGAAAGGATCCTATAAAATGTACAATATTCTTTGTCAGCTTCAAAGTATTGCCTAAGTGTGAGCTGCCTGTTAGTTTTTAAACTCCTGCTGGTAGGAAGAACGCAGACTAGAGGTGGAGGTGTCTGGGCTGTGCCCCTTCCAGGACACTTGAGCTAAGCCTACCTCAGGCTGGAGCCACTGTTTCACCACCAGGGAGCCCTCTAGGATCATGACCCTCTCAGAGGAAACTGCTTAGCAAGTGATGAGGAAAGCAGCTCTCTCCGAAGGCAGGAGGAGGAGGGGCCTAATTCCTACCTGGCCAAGCTAGACATGTGCTTCTGAGACAAGAAGGGGAGAAACTAGAAGCCACAAAGCATGGCTACCGATTTCCAGGATGTGGCAAGAGCACTCAAGGACTGTTGGTGGTATCGTGACACGGCTTCGCCGACCTAATCTGGCCAGTGATGTAGATATGTGAGCTACAAATAAGTGTCACTTTCCAAAGCCAGCCTTCCATGCATTCAGTCATTGTTCCCCGAATAGCGCACTGGTCTTCAGTGACCTCTTAAGATTATAAAGAACCGGCCCTGCACGCATGTTTGTGTTTCCATGTGCATTGGGGCTGAGGGAATCGGGAGGGAAGATATCAAGATGGTCGCTGACAAGCTCAGACAGTACCAGGCATGCCCCTAAGCGGATGCTTAGGATTTGATGGGACATTACATAGGAACCATGGAAGTTCCTGGCTCAACCCTGACTGCTTACAGTGGGTCCCTCCCCCCCCAACTTTTTTCCTCCAAGTGTTGTGGACAGACTCAAATATTCGCAGTTTGCATGAGTCCTAGCAAATCAAATAAGTTCAGGGAGAGCTAGCACAAGCACTGCCAAGCTCCCAAAGAGGCCTTAAAGAAGAGGAGAGATGCTACGAAAGGGGGCTTCTACCACCCCAGGAGCAGCTGGTGCCTGGCAAACCAATCCTGGAGAGTTTGAGCTCCAATGTGAGCATGCAGATCTCAGAAAAACTGGAAGGACTTTTTGGCCACTGAGTCCACAGGTCCTCCCAAGGCACCACCGGGAACTAGATGGGAAAAGCACCCCCAGATAGATCAGCCCTTCCAATCCTCAGCATAAACCAATAGCCAGAGCTAAAAAAGAGTCACTGCCAAATTTCCCCAGGCTCCCTAGCCTCAGCATGCCAGAGAGCCTCCAGTTTGGGCTGGAGAGTGGCCTCACTGACCTGAAGGGTTGCCAATGAAGTCCTTCCTTTAAAACTCAGGGCTGCAGCTGTTAGACTGTGGACGGGGCACTCCAAGCTCTGTTACTCTCAGCTTTGACTGAGGGACAGAGATCACACTGTACTGTTGTGAAGAGTAACAAAATATTCAAATCTCCCAGAGCAGTGGGCAGTACTCTGGAAGGCCTGAGTAAGTAGTGGCTCTTGTCCACCCTCCCCTAGCAGTGAAGCAGCAGAAACTTGCAGCCCAGGAGGCTGGGAAAGGAACCAAATGATCAGTTTGTGTGACGGAAAAACTTCCAAGCCAGATCCGGTTTGATTCGGGTACAGCTTGATTCAGGGACCTGCCTTCTCCTGCATCTCTCAGCCTGTCTTCATCAGCACTGGTGGAGTTTCATGGAGGCAGGATGGTGTCAGACCTACATCTTTATAGGTGCAATGCAGGGGAGGCCGCCTGCCTGACCCAGAGTTCAACTGGGGCCATTACGCTCTGTTCCTGAGCCTTCCATTGAAGTCAGGCAATGTCCCGCTGTTCACATTCTCCTCTGGAACTGGTGACAGAGCTGTGGCAGCTGGACCTTGGAGACAGAGTCACAGGAACGCACTGGTGTCACTAGGACAAATGGCTGTGAGTGGAAAACCACAAGATCTGTGCCACCCACCCCATTTCAGAAGCAACTCACCACTCACTGTGACCATTTATCTCAGCCTATCCAGGCCCCCAAGAGCTGACCGCAGTCCTGTCAGAGGGACCATCCAGCTGAGGTTTCATCAGCATTTGTTCATAGCCCACCGGAACCCAGAACTCCATCAATGCCGCCAGTATTTCTCACAACCAAACTATTCCCTACAGCTGCTGTGGAAACTTTCACTGCAGTAAATATCCTCATTCTCTTCCCAGTTCCCCCTTTGTTGGTGTTTTGTGAGCAGTGTGCCCCTGTCTACAAACTGTCCTGAGCTGGTGCTGGACTGGGTTATTTGTACCTTCGGGGAATGGTCACTGTGCTCACTACACACAGCTCCTGCCATGGGCACCAGCGAGGGCTGCAGGCTTTAAACATACGTTCTCCTTCACAAAGGATGCACCTGAGGCTCAGAGAGCTTCGTCTGGTTGTCCCTCTATCTGTCCAGTCCCTTCTGTGTCCACATGCCAGAAATGAGCTCTGCTTCTACTCCAGGAACCCCCAGGGAGTACAGGCTCATGCATACTGGCTCATGGCTGTCCTGTCTGCATTGCTGCATGCTCCTGTGCTCATGCCACCTGCTGGCATCTCCTTCCTTGTCTCCGAATCCCGATCCTGAGAGGTGTGCAGTGTTCGGCATCTTCCCTTCTACTGCTGCATTTTCTTCCTCATTCAAACTCCCCTGGAAAACCTCCCTAAAGGGTGCTGGAGAGATGGCTCAGTGGTTAAAAGCACTAACTGCTTTTCTAGAGGTTCTGAGTTCAAGTCCCAGCAATCACATGGTGGCTCACAACCATCTATAATGTAATCTGATGTCCTCTTCTGGCATGCAGGTGTACATGCAGATAGAGCACTCATATACATAAAATAATTTTTTAAAAAGATATTTAAAAAGAAAGGAAACCTCCTTATTGAAGCCTCTGTTGCCTGGTCAAGTTCATTCATCCATAAATGGTCACAGCTCCTGTGTGTCAGACAGAGCTGGGCAGGCTCCAAGGACACAGTTCAGCCACCACAGGGTTTTGAGTTTTCAGAGCGCCTCTCTTCTTATAACCAGCCATCCACCCAACATGATTTCTTCCACAGCAGGTCCATCAAAATACCCACCAGACCGCGTGACCTATCCCTCATATGAGGAGTGTCTGAAACACCATTCCATCCCCTCAAGGGTAATGCTGGGTTTCAAGCACCGAGCTGCAGGAACAAGACAACATCCTCCAGGACCTAAGACCTGACCAGAGCTTTTGGCTTTGTGTTCTCAGGGGACTGCTGGCTGCTGGCTGCCATTGCCTCCCTCACCTTGAATGAAGAAATCCTAGCTCGGGTTGTGCCTCTAGATCAGAGCTTCCAGGAAAACTATGCAGGCATCTTCCACTTCCAGGTAACTTAATTGCTAGCTGAGGCACCTCCTCACCCAGGCTCAGGGGCTCAGCAGGGTTCCCTGGCTTGGCTGACTCTTCAGCTCCTCAGTTCCTGGTGGTTTGCAAAGGATGCTGGGAGAGAAAGACAAGATTTTCCCAACCTGCCCAAGACATGGAGTCCCATCAGAATGCCTGACAGCTGTGGGTGGGGGTGTCCATGGAGGTAGATACTGGGGTACAGGAAGTATCCCGAGTTTTTTTTTTTATAAGTTTGAGGTTTGAGATAAAAGGTTACAAAACTTGCTCTGTTTGTGATGAAATGAGAGATGCTATTTTAAAAACAGCTATGTGTGGCCTTGGAGACACAGACAAGCTCCACTGTCCTCTTGCTTGATGAGGGGCATGCCTGACGTAGAACACTGAAGAGCATCATGGGAACCTACAACAAGGGGCTGGGCGGGAGAGAGCCGGATGAGGCCGAGGCTCGGAATCCCAGCGCCACCCGCTCTTTCCCCCTTGCCTGCAGTTCTGGCAATACGGCGAATGGGTGGAGGTGGTGGTGGACGACAGGCTGCCCACTAAGGACGGGGAGCTGCTCTTTGTGCACTCAGCAGAGAGGAGCGAGTTCTGGAGTGCCCTGCTGGAGAAGGCCTACGCCAAGTAAGTAGCCACACCCTTCCCCACACCCCATCCTGCCCCTGTTGCCCCGGACTCCGAAACAGCAGAAGCTATTTGGGGACTGTTTTGAGTAGAGGTTCCATTCTATAAAAGGATGACTTTGGCCCAAATCGGGCTCTTAATTCAAGGAGGTACTGTGGGCACTGTGCCTGATTACATGACGTACTGATACAGGACAGTCATGGCTGTTTTTGAGCAAGTGGACCAGAACATTCTGGGGCTGGGTGCTCTGGCCTTGAGAAAGAGCCCTGCTTCTTTGGCAGGGTCCCATTGCATTTCATTAACTTAAAAGAGCAAAAAGCTTTGCCAACAGGCAAAACTACCCATTGCTGAGGTAGGGAAATGGTGGGAACTCATCTCCGACAAGTCATGTGGCTGCTAAGAATGGGTTCCCAGTTCCAGTCCTAGCCAGGCTTAACCCAGCTTGCCCAGAGTTGTGCTGGGTCCACCCAGGATGTCAGCCCCCTGCAGGGGGGACCTCCATCGCAGGTGGACTCCCTGCATTAAGACAGGAGCTGGTGGATCACCACAGCCCTAGGCTAGAAAGGAAGGGGAGGCTTCATGTCCTCAGCCAAAAGAACTTGGAGCCTAGAGCTCAAGGACTGATGGAGAAGCTTGCAGGAGTGACCACTGGAACCGCTGTGTGCTCTTCGGGGAAGCTGGGTTCCCCACTGTAATGGCCCTTTAAGCACTGACTGTCAAACAGCCAATTAGCGAACCTCTCTCTGTGTCAGGGGCAGAGTTGACACCAGAGTGGGTTAGATCGTCACTTAGTCCTTCCAGTCCTGGGGTTCTGTACAACTTCTAATGCAGAACCACAGGGGGAAAGTGAGTAGGGAGCTAGTGCCTTACCTTCCTGGGCCTTCCCTTCCCAAGCTGGGGACAAAGACAAGGAGAATGAAAGCAGGGGGCCCCGTGAGCTCCCACGAAGGGGGAGCGGATCTGAGTTGGAGTGAGATGGCGCTCTCAGGGATGAGGGCGCACAAATCTGCCTCCTTCAGGATCAACGGGTGCTACGAAGCACTCTCTGGCGGCGCCACCACTGAGGGCTTTGAGGACTTCACGGGAGGCATTGCTGAGTGGTACGAGCTGAGGAAGCCTCCTCCTAACTTATTCAAGATCATCCAGAAGGCTCTGCAGAAAGGCTCTCTGCTTGGCTGCTCCATCGACGTAAGTCCCGACCACCCTCTCCAAGCCCGGCTGTCTGCCAGAGCCCAGAACCCTTCTCCACCCTGTAACCACCCTGCTGAAGCCCAGGGTGGCTAGGCATTAGCCATCTAAGGGTGCGTTTGACATAGTCATGGTGCCTCCAGCCCTGAAGCCTCTCCTCACTCTGTCCCAGTGTTCATGGGTCCAGGAGAAGAGTCTAGAAAGTACCAGAAGGAGCTGTTTCTCCCAACTAGCTTTGCAGGCAAACCTCCCACTAGGGAGCTCGGAAGTGGGCTTGGTGCAGGCCCCAGGAGCTTCTCCAGGCTGTGGCCGAGAGGGGAAAGGAGGGACTTTAAGGAGTTGGCAACCGAATACGTGGATTCTGGCATGAGGCTAGAGATAAAGAACTCACAACTGAGCTGGGCGGGGTACGGGTGGGGAATCAGAGCATCTTGGCCACAGATGATGCAGGTTGGTGTCTGTCGTTAGGTTCCCCCCACAGACTCTTGTCTCGAAGGTGAGTCCCTCCAACACGCCCTCCACATCCAGAAGTTGGCTTAAAAGTGTGTGTGTGTGTGTGTGTGTGTGTGTGTGTGTGTGTGTGTGTGTGCGCGCGCGCGCGAGCGCGGGGGGGGGGGAAGGGTTGGGGGTGTGCCAACTTGATCCTTGGCGATCAGCAACTGAAAGTGGCACGGAGCTCCTCCAGGTGGCAGGATGAGGGCGCAGTTTCCCAGGCTGGGCCCCGGTGCCTTGTGCGTCCTTCTGGGTGGTTTGTATCGGAGTCGGATGTCCCTGTGTTTGCAGATCACCAGCGCTGCAGATTCCGAGGCCGTTACGTACCAGAAGTTGGTGAAAGGACATGCGTACTCCGTCACTGGAGCGGAGGAGGTACGGAGCCCAGCTATTCCAGGGTGGGGCCTCCAGGCCGGCATCTGTCCGGCGCGCGCTGCCCCCTGCTGGCCACAGAGGCAGCTGCAGGCGGTCTTATGTTAAAAGACAATCAGCTTTAAAAGCAAAACCCAAACACAGCACTTTGCATCTGTATACTGTTTTATACTCTTCAAAATGGGACACGGTGGCTCACACCCAGCCTCTGTCACCCAACTGCAAGGATTTTTTTAAAGATTGTTTTTATGTGTATTTTAACATTGCTAAGTCATGCCACACATGCTGTCTTTGCTTGCAAGTAAGTCAAGTGAGCCGCAGGTATGGTGGCTTGGGCCTGTGGTCCCGGCTACTTCAGTGCTGAGTCTGGAGGATTACTTAAGGTCAAGGGTTCACAGCCCGTCTGGGTAACCCAATGAAACCTTGTCAAAAAAAAAAAAAAAAATCCCCAAACTGCATCTTCCTTTTCATCCAACACCTCTAAGCAACCAAGAAAGCTTCTCTGAGAGCCTGTGATAAAAGCACATCCCTGTACAGTTAGTTAATTGAGGTTTAACCCTTACACCCCAACCACAGACACCAGGGCAGAGGGTCAGGCTGCTGTGACCTCAGGCTGCTGACAAAGATTAAAGGGTCCAGTCTCCAAGAGCCAGATCCTGGGAGCTCTATTTTCATTTTGCTTTTGGGGAGGTGCTGGTGTCTGCCCTGCTCTGTTTGACTGAGGTGGAGTCTCTGGCTTTCCCTGAGGTTTAATTCTCATTTTCCAGAGCTGGGCAGCTGTGAGGGTCTGAGGGCCAAGACATTCCTGGCTTCCATGATCCTCCTCCACCCACTTGGCTCATGCTGAACCCACATTGTGGGTTCAAGCCCCTCCATGCCGGCCTGGCTCTCAGCCTCTCCCTCTTCTCTTTCATTGGATCCTTTAGGTTGAAAGCTCAGGAAGCCTGCAGAAATTGATACGAATCCGGAATCCCTGGGGAGAAGTGGAGTGGACCGGGAGGTGGAATGACAAGTGAGAGGGGTGCAGAGTGGGCCAGGGTGGGCCAGGGTGTGTGCGTTCTACTAGGAGGGCCGGCTGAAACTCAAGAGATGAGGCACTGCCTGCAGAGCCAAGAAGTGAGGTTCTGAGTGGGCCCCAGGGCTGAGGCCCTTTAAAGAGTTTGTAGACAGATCATCCCTCCCAGCACTGGGGAGTTCTGCCCAGGTCTCCAGTGGACACACTCTCTCCCACCTCAGTGGCTAGACCTCCCTCAGGGGGAAATGCACGCCAAAGGCTGGTGAGATGGCCTAGCAGGCAGAGGTGCTCACACCAAGCTGGTGACACGAATTTGACCCCTGGGACCCACGTGGAGTAATGAGAGAACCATCTACCACAAGTTATCCTCTGACCCCCACAAAGGCACCGTGTCATGAGCATATACCCTCACCCTGCTGGTGCACGCACGCACGCACGCACGCACACACACACACACACACACACACACACACACAGACTAAATAAGTGTAAACAGGAAAAAGCACCCTCATCCTGATAACCCTCCATTTCAAGGACATGAACCTTGTGCCAAGAGCAGAGGTGAGCCTGTTGCTCTCCACGGTGTGCTGGTAGCTGTTCAGCTTCAGCCCTCTGGGGCAGATGCTCCACTGGGCCCCTCCTCCGGGTCCCTCCACTCTTTACTAGATGCTCACCCCTGCTTCTTCCACCCACTTTCTGGCTTGTTCTAGGCAGCCCTGGCCTCAGCAGAGGAATGCCTATTGGCAGACTTCCTTCTAAGTTGCTTTGGGAGTCCAGTTAGCCCTGAAAGAGCCGCCAGGAGCATGTCACCTGACACAGGTGCTGCTCCTTCATGCCTGATGGTGGGTGTTAGGCCCAGCAAGAGCCTAAATATAAGAAGGTATGATGAGAACTCAGGAAACTAATCATCCATCGATGCAAAAATGCCAAGAGGTTCCTCTTGACCATTGCGCAATGGGATCACCCCTGCTGGTCAGCTAGGAGTGGCACCGGGAGACAAAGAGCTTAGGTTTTTAAAAGACACAAGGTGGGAATCTCCTGGGGTTGCTATCTTGGCAATTCAGGATTGGATGAGGTGTTTAACTTTTAAAATAATTGGTTAGTTCTGGTCACCCTTAGGTCCAGTCAGCCCTGTCGTAAATATCTGATCTTCAAGTCAGTTTGAAATTTCCTGCCATCCACAGTTAAATATGGAAGAGTGATTAACTCATCCCATGTCTGTTCTGAGGAGTGGGGGTTACAGGCTTTGGATCAAAGGTCAGGAGAAGGATTGGGGCCATTTGGCCCAGTTTCCAAAGCCCATCTCACCGGCACCAGCTGGTGATTTTTCTCTCCATTTAGTAGAGATCTCTGCTTGTTCTCTTCCTTATCTCTGCCCTCACAGATGGCTAATGTCAGGAACTTTTACATTCCTCGGCTCTCTGGAGAAGCACTAAGAGGCTTTAATTAACATGGGCCTAAAACTTGCAAATATAAGTTATAAGGCAATTAAAAGAAACATAGGTTACAAAGTTAGTCTGATTCTTTCAGTGGGCCTTGCTCATTTTCTACTCTTCTGTCTGACATCTTCCAGGAGAGCCTGACCTCTTCCCTTGCTTCCTGTACACGGTTCTGTGCTCCTTAGGTCATTCTTTTGTGTTTCTCAGTGGGCATCTGGGAACTGTGGAGAGAAACGGTCGTTACCACACACTCCCTCCTAAGGCCTCTCCTATTGCTTTGCTTTCCAGCTGCCCCAGCTGGAACACGGTTGACCCAGATGTGAGAGCGACTCTAACACAGCGGCAGGAGGACGGGGAATTCTGGTAAGACAGCGGAGGCTCCAGGGGAAGGGCCCCACCCCAGTGCTCTTTACCAGAAAGTCGCTGACCAGAACATCAGCAAGAAGTGTGCTCAGCACACTGAGGGAGTGTGGCGTGGCATCCTGGCTTTGCTGCCTTGTGTGTCTCTAAGTGCCAGGCACGGTGGTACACCTCTGCAATCTTAGCACTCTGGAAATTGAGAAAGAGGGCTGGCTCTCAAACTGAAGGCTGAGATGCATAGCCTGGGCTCTCAAGCAAGAAACTGTTTCCAAAAAAAAAGAAAAAGAAAAATTCTCCACACGATCCTGAACAACTTTTAAATCTCTTCGATTTGTCCATTTCATCAGTGGGGTTGACACCTGGGCAGCTTTACGAGGGCTGAGAGGAATTCCTTCAGTAATGTTCAGACCCCAAGAGAAAATACAGAGAAAGATGAGACCTTTCTTCCCATCAGTCTCTAAAGCGATAGCCAACAGCAGAGAAGGGGCGGCGGCTCAGTAGTTAAGATCCGTCTCTGCTCATGAGCACCTGAGTTCAGTTCCCACCCCAAAATGCTGGCCCACAATTGCCTGTAACTCTAGTTCCAGGGCATCTGGCTTCCTCGCTCCTGCCTGTATGTGATGCACATACAATCATGAAAGCAAACCCACATAACATAAACAAAGCTTAAAAAGAAAGAAACCAGTTCCTTAGTGAGCAGAGAGGGCGAGGGCCCCCTGTATGTGCATTGCTCCACAGAATACCTACAGTGGCTATTGTTTGCCCTGGGAGCCCGGATGTTGTCTCGGTTGGTATTTATTCGTGGCTCTGATTTCAGGTCTTCTGAGAGCTCAGAGGTGCAAACAGGGCTCACCAATTTGCTCAGTCACCACTTAGAAAGTGGCCGCTACAGGACTAGGCTGGGTGCCTTCTGAGTCTGTCCCTAGTGCCCACCGCCGGGTCTCATGCAGCTGCTCATCTGACCAGGAGGAGGGCCAAGGCTGGCCGCGTCTCCTGTAACTCGGGACACCCTGTCTCTGCCCGGCTAGGATGTCCTTCAGTGACTTCCTGAGGCACTATTCCCGCCTGGAGATCTGCAACCTGACCCCGGACACCCTCACCTGCGACTCCTACAAGAAGTGGAAACTCAACAAGATGGATGGGAACTGGAGGCGAGGCTCCACTGCAGGGGGCTGCAGGAACTACCCAAGTAAGGGTCGTGGCCGTGGGAGGCAGCAGTCCCACAGCATCCTACCTGGATAGACGGGCTGCAGCAGCCTGGAAACCCAGGGGAGCTGGCTCCCTCACCCAGGCCATCGTTCTCTTCCTTCACCACCAGCCTTGGTTGCAACATCTTTTTCTGCTTTCTCAGCCCTGCTACTCCCTGCACTCATTTGCCATGAAGCCGTCTGGGCCCTAGATCCTCTGGTGCCTGTGACCTTCAGCTGGCTTAGTGGATCAGTGCTAAGGCACAGTTCATAACTAGCCACCCTAGGCCCTCACACAGTTCATTCCTGAGGCACACCAGCCTCTCCTGGCAGTTTCCCACCCTCTGCTGTGTCAAGATCATTTATAAAACCTTGACATCCAGGTGGTGGTGGTTCACACCTTTAATCCCCGCACTTGGGAGGCAGAGGCAGGCAGGGTTCGAGGCCAGCCTGGTCTACAGAGGGAGTTTCAGGACAGCCAGGGCTACACAGAGAAACTCTGTCACAGAAAGAAAGAAAGAAAGAAAGAAAGAAAGAAAGAAAGAAAGAAAGAAAGAGAGAGAGAGAGAGAGAGAGAGAGAGAGAGAGAGAGAGAGAGAGAGAGAAAGGAAGGAAGGAAGGAAGGAAGGAAGGAAGAAGGAAAGAAAGAAAAGAAGGAAGGATGATGATGACAGAGCCCAGCTCACACAGGGAGAGGATTTCTCTGCTCTGCTCTTTGTTGATCCTCTCTGCTAATCTCTTCTGTTGTCCTGATGGCTCACTCTTCCTTCCTTCCTTCTTTCCCTAAAAACTCTCTGATCTTGGTGACACTGCCAGTTGTGCGGTGGGTCATACAGGGACTGGGAACTGTCCCACAGAGCTTCATCTGTGTATTACTCTTCTCAACAAGCTCACCTATATTCATTTACATCTTGAAGATGAAGGGACTGAGACTCGGGCTGTGGCTGACCCAAGGCACAGAGCATCCTGCGGTTTGAACTCAGGCAGTCTGGCTATGGAGTCACTCTTACTCTGGTAGCAGGCCATGGTCATATTTTGACTCTCTGTTGCAGATTAGGAAACTGAGGCTCTAGGTGGTGTACCAGACCTACAGAGCAAGTAGACTAGCTGCCCAGTTCCTCCAAGTCCCAGCATGCAGTCACCAAGCGACAATTCTAGAGGCCTCCACTGGGAAGCCCTTTGACCACCCACAAAAACACCTTGTACATTAGTTGGCAGGGGGCGGGGGAGAGGGGAGCAGCGGACACTCTCAAGGACCTCAGAGTGAAGCTCTTGGCCTTGTGGGATGCTCTGCCTCAACAGGTAGCCTAGGAGCTGTGTGTGTCAACAAAACTGAGTTTAGAGAAGCAGAGGTCACTTCATGAGGGAAGGGGAGTAGCACTCAGCCTAATTACCTCAAACAGGAGGGACTCGTTGCCTTCCTGCAGATGGGCTTTGGAAGTGTGGATTGTAGAGGCACCTCGAAGGTGGGGCAAGAGACAGAGATGCGCCCAGGCTTCTGCATTCACCAAGGGGTAGATGAGCCTTAGGGAGCACCAAGGCAGGACATTCCTGATTTAGATGTTCTGAGACCCAGACTGTTCCAGGAGCCCAGCAGAACCTCCATTTGCTCTACCTAGGGTGATGGTTGGGGAACACTTCATAATGGGACCAAGGGTGTTATTTTGATGGGAGTGTGATTCCCTGGCACGCATGAAGCCTGGATTCGGTGCCTAGTACTTGCAGGAGGACCAGAAATTAATTCAAGGTCATCTCTGAGGAAGGCCAGTTTGAGCTATATGAAAGAAAAAGAAAGAAAGAAAGAAAGAAAGAAAGAAAGAAAGAAAGAAAGAAAGAAAGAAAGAAAAGAAAGAAAAGAAAGAAAGAAAGAAAGAAAGAAAGAAAGAAGAGAACCCAAGGAAGCTGCTTCCTCATGGCAGGTGCAGGCAGATCTCCCTCCGCAGCCCCCCTCTGTCAGCAGCCACTCCAGCCAGGGGCTGCATTTGGCCTCTACCGTGCTTCTGCATCTCCCACCATCTCCCTTTTGCTCATCCTTGTCCCACCACCTCCAGCTACAAAGCCAGGGCCCATCCAAGTTCCCAGACCCTGGGCATTTGTTTGGGACTAGGCTCCTCCGTCCCTGTTCCACAGATACCTTCTGGATGAACCCCCAGTACCTCATCAAGCTGGAGGAGGAAGATGAAGATGATGAGGATGGGGAGAGGGGCTGTACCTTCCTGGTGGGCCTCATCCAGAAGCACCGGCGACGGCAGAGGAAGATGGGCCAGGACATGCACACCATTGGCTTTGGCATCTATGAGGTATGAGCGGAGGATGGGTGGTGCCCTGCCTTCCCTTCCCTCTTCCCAGCCCCAGCTACACAGACCCCAGAGGCAGAACATGGCATAAGCCAGAGGACGGGGAGCTTGGCCAAGCTAAAGGAAAGAAGCCAGACTTAGTAGTCTGCAGCGGTTTGTGTCTCCAGGGACCTCCTGGCCCTTCTCTGGGCCCCCAAAGCTATCCTTCCGGGAGTTCTATGCTTGGAAGAGACCTCTGTGTCCCTCTTCACATCTCCTAGTCCTGGAATTCTGATTGGGCAAGCAAACTCCAAAGAATGGGAAAGATTTCAGCTAGAACAGAATATTCTAGAGCACACCCAGAAGTATTGTGAGGGCTGCGCTCAGCCAACAGGTCCTAATGGTCAGAGCCCAGCCAAGTCTTTGGCCTGGATGGGAGAGAGCCCAGGACAGGATAAAGAAGGGTCATTATGCTCCCCTGGGGCCTGCTGGCTGCAGCCTTGCTCTCACAGACCCCTCATGGGGCCGGCTCTCTTGCCAAGCCAACGGAAAGCCACGCCTGCCCAGCTTTGCCAGACGGCAGCCTTGTCACGGCCATCTTTCTTCTTCAAGCTGAGGTCTAGAGCCATGTAGGGGCTGTGCTGCACAGAACATGGCCTTGGTTGGCAGGAGATGAGTAGAGAATGAAGATCTCCATGAGGCTGCAGGGGTGCCTTTTTGTTTAATGAGTGAAATCTGGCGATTTTCTGGACTCCTCCTGGTTCTGCCAGGCCATCGCCCATCATTCCCTCAGCCCCACGCTTTGCAAGGTCATCGTAGCCGGAACATGTGTTTTGGAAATGGCAAACATTACCAGGCCAGGCCTCTGCCCACAAACTCCAAGCATACCCCTGGCACACTGGGAACCCAGACTAGAGGTCAGGGAGAAGATTCAACTCAAGTGCACATCTCTGGCAATATGGCCGCTTCTGACTGGCTGCTGATCTGAGCCCCATCCACCAACCTGAGAATTAGGGTTGGACAGAAACCATCAGTTGCAAAGTATACACAGGCCCTGGACTCTCAGCCTCTGAAAACTGAGGACTTGGGCAGAATAGCTCAGAAATGCAAAGTGAATTGTGCCCGCTCATGCATGCACTTGGGGGTCCGTCCAGTCATGGCCTTTCAGAGCTGGGCAGGACGTTGACAGTTATCAGTCCCATTCAACATGTAGGAAAACTAAGGCCAATGAGGGAGACCGACTTAGTGGAGGAGATTCATACAGCCTGGATATGGCTGGCCTAGCCTGTTGCTTCCTCCACCTTCACCCAGCCCTACTTCCCCTGAGCAAGAGATGGGTGTGGGCTTCGACACAGCTGGCTCCTGACTGAAAACAAGCCTCCACATGTTTCCATGCATGAATGGCAGTACGAGCCCATCCACCCTATCACCGGGTCCTAAGAGGGTTTTCTTCGAGCGTGGCCAACGTGCTTTGAGTTCCTTGAAAAACAATAGCCGTGCTGACCTAGTTAATAGCACCGAAGCAACATAGAAAAACACGCCGTGAGTAGTCAGTCACGGTGCTGGTGTGCTTACACTTGGCTCCCCAAATCTGAATCGGGCCCCCTTTGTTTTCCAGGTTCCGGAAGAGGTACGTCTGGCACATGTCAACCCCGCCCCCAGGGCTCCAGCTGCCAACATGATTGAGGCTTAGCCTGCCTGAACTCAGGGAGTAGAGGGAGCTTTGGAGGGGTGGTGGCTGAGGGACGAGTCTTTGCCCCCTCCGAGGCCCTGTGGGGGGTGGATCCAGTTCTGGATCCCAGTGGACTAAGCTCAGGGAGAAACATCTGGAGAGTGCGTTGGCGTTTACTGTCTCTGCGTGAGCCCAGAGAACCTGTGTAGAGTTTAGCTGTGGTGGCAGCCCCACGCCCTTGGACCTCAGAGACTCCTCATCAAAGCCCGTGTAGCCCTGAGAAGAAGTGGGAGGGGGAAGATGAGCTGTACTGTCCTGGACCCCAATTCCCAGGCCATGTGACCCTGTACACGTGACATGGTCTCGCTGAGCTTTCATATCTTCTCCAGCATAAATAATCAGCCATGACCTTCCTGGGCACTGTGGGCATGAGCTGGGTTATAGAAGGCCATGGTTAACAGTAATAAGATGCATAGCAGCCAGGTGACTCAAAGGGCCAGGTACTAAATGGCCACACCATGTGCCCTGACCCACCCATGGGCCTCCTGCTTTTGCCAATAGACGGTTGAGCTTTATTGAATGCTACGTTCTGAGTTGTGGGCCCAGCCTAGGGTTACATCTGGTTTGATGGCTGGGCCCTTTCTTACTGCCCCCTTTTACCGGTGTGTGAAACACAACACAGAACTGACCTGGATCCTTTGTGAGGAAGGGGCCTCTAGCACCCTGAGAGTCACTCAGAGCAAGGTAGACAGGAGAGGGGTGCTCCTGTCACAGCTGGTCACGCCTGAGCCCCTTGCAAGTCATGTGATGCTTGGGATGGAAGTTTCGCTTCTCATCTGAAATCATCCAGGCATTGTCCCTGTTATCCCTTTGTGAGAAAACGGCACGTTTGTGAGCTCCTTCCCCATGTCCTCGTTTAATCATCAGCTAAAAGGGCAGACCAACATCCACCTTGGCAAGAACTTTTTCCTCACAACCCGAGCCAGGGAGCGGTCGGATACCTTCATCAACCTGCGGGAGGTGCTCAACCGCTTCAAGCTGCCCCCGGGAGAGTACATCCTGGTTCCCTCCACCTTCGAGCCCCACAAGGATGGCGACTTCTGCGTCCGCGTCTTCTCGGAGAAGAAGGCCGACTACGAGTAGGTTCTGCTACCTCTCCCTGGCCCCAGCCCTAGTCTGCCCTTCGCTGTTTCTGTAATACTAACCAACTTGACTGACCAGTGTAGGGGGAGGTGGGCGGGAGAGCTCCGAGGGTCCTCCTCGAGGAAGCAAAGGGGAAAGCCACGCAGGACGCAGGAACAGGACAGCTGAGGAAGCGGGTGGCTAAAGGGGGGAGGGGAGAGCAGGGACAAAATGGGAAGGACCGGAACGAGAGTGTTCTGGAGGACCGTGGTTGGGACAACCTGTGCCAAAGACCCAAAGGCCTCATAAATTGTGTCTGACGGAGTGGGCACAAGCCACTCCCCTGCCATCACCTGTGAAAAGGAAAATGCGATGGGAGAGAGACCAGGATGCTTCAAGACAATACATGTTAGAAGAGTTTCAGTTCCCAACAGCTGTGAAGCGGTCAACGCTGGTTGAGTGTGGCAGTGGCTCCCTGCCCTGACAAGTGCTCTTGTTTTATTGACACTTGCTACAGGGAAGGAGCCTGTTGGGTCATTTCACTGGGGGAATCCCAGTGTGTCTGCTTAGCCTCCAACAACGAAATGGGGTCAAACCCTGATATTATTACGAAGGCATTGTTCTTGGTCAAACCCTATCCTACACTGCTAACGACAAACCTTGCCAGAGAAGCGCCAGCCCTTCTCCTCTGTCTAGCATGAGGTACCTGCCCTTCAGAGCTTCCACCCTGACCAGGGCAGCCAACCTACTGCAGATCCCAGCTAGCAGCACTCAGAAATCCCTTTACCCTTCCATGATGCTTCAGGTCTTCAGACGAGACCCTTAGTAAAGATTACAAGCCACCACAGAAGCCCCTCCTAGGCTTAAGTACCTTCATGGAGGACCCAGCTTATGCAAGGGACTGTGTGAGAGTAAGCTAAGTCTCCTGTCATGTTTCCTATAGCTTGTTCCAGCCCAATGTGAGACATGGTCAGAGGTTCATACAAGCAAATAAGACAGTCCTCTTCATAGCAGTGTTTAAGATGGTACTTCAAAGTTGTCCTTTGAGACTAGGGATGTAGCTCAGTGGTAGGGTACTTGCTCAGCATTGCAAGGCTCCAGCACTTAAAGAAAAAGCAAAACAAAGAAGCAGCTGTCAAGAAAATGTCTAGCCAGAAGCTAACCGCGTCCCCAGAGCCCTTGCTCTATACCACATGGGAAGACTGTGCTGTTTGATAAAGACCCAAAACCAACAGAGTATCTCTGCCTCCTGGGCGACTGCTGCCAAGGGGCTGTGCTAACACAGAAACTCAGGGTGCAGAGATCCCCCCTCTGCTGGAGCATGCTGAGTTTAAACACTGCTGTTCCGTTTCACAGGGTGACTTCTGCAATACTTCTGGTTCACCCCTCCACCCTTCTAATAACAAACTTCCCTTCTGTTTCCAGAGTTGTCGATGATGAAATCGAAGCCAACGTTGAAGAGGTATTTCTTCCCGATTTCTCTAATTCTACTCATTCTGATGGATACCCAGCATGCAACAGAGCAAAAACGCTGCAATGGCCTGGGCACCCGTTGGGCTGCGTGAACACAGTTTGAAAGCCAGGCTACAGCCAGCCAGTCTCTTGCTCATTAAAGGCCAGTTTTTCCATGTGCAGGGGCAGGGAGGATGGTGAGTACAGAACACCAGTGCTGCACTGAACAGGCTGGGTTCTGGTCAGTCCCCTTGCTCAGCCTCACTTTCATCATTGATAAAGTGGATTCACGGGATAACAAGAGTCCTCAAGTTTCTGAGAGTTCCAAGAGTGACTCTGTGGTAAATCCTGAAGGCTTTGAGGGATGTAATTCAGGAACTTCACCCAAAGCCCAATTATAGCAAATCCAAGTAGAAGTACTACAGGCTAGAGAAAGGAAGGTCTCTTCCTTCCTCTCTCTGAGGCCCTGAGGTGACTCTTTGATTGGGTCATAGTTGCTGAAGCCTGGTGCTTATACCAAAAGGCTTGTCATTGACAAAACTGTTCCATAGCCTTCCACTTAGCTCCTGTTGGAGTACACCAGACAAGGTCATTTTAGTTAAATATTAAAGATAATTGCAATTACAAGAAGTTAAAGTGTAACCTCCCTGCCATGTGGTTTCCACTTCCTCTCATGGGCTTCAGCCAAAACAAAACAAAACAGCTTAGCTGGGTGTGGTGGTGTACAGTGCAGTCTCAGCACTGAAGCAGTAGATGCAAGAGGATGAAGAGTTCAAAGCATCGTTGGCTATATAGTGAGTTCAAGGCCACCCTGGATTCTTGAGATCCTGCCTCAAGAAGGAAAAAATTCTTAAAAGACAAGTGTGGTGACACATACCTCTAATCCCAGCATATGGGAGGTGAGACAAAAGGATGGAGAGTTCAAGACCATCCTCAACTACATTAAGAGTTTTGGACCAGCCTGTATGTCCAAAACTTTATATGAGACCGTGTCTCAAAAGAAAACAAAACATTTACTTCTTCACAGTGCCATTCACTGTAAACCCAGTATTCTTAGAATTGCCTGGGGAATGGGAAGACTGGAAATTGCTGGTTGGGGGGCTGCTGGGGAAGGGAAAGGATACCTACTTGTCAATCTTCACTTTAACCCATAGCCCGTTTCTCTGACTGCTCTTCTAGATTGAAGCCAATGAGGAGGACATTGATGATGGGTTCAGAAGGCTGTTCGTTCAGCTGGCAGGGGAGGTAGGTGTCACCAAAATCCTGCTGACATAAAGGAAAAGTGATGTTCCCGGAAGAAACTTCCATTAAAGTTGGGAAGAAAACAAGCCAAGCAAAAGCTGAGGAATTTTGGTCACTGCTCAGACCCTTAGCTCAGCACTCCTTGCTCACATCCTGTCAGGCCCTCTGATGGCTTCCAGGGTCTCTTCTGTTCAGGTCAGTCTGGCTCTGCTCTTCATTCCCTGAGATCCTTGGCTCACTTCAACGCTGTTTTGTTTTTTCTGTTCCATGCCAACATGAAAGTTGATTCCCTGTCTTGACCCCCATGAACATACCTGAGATGGAACGGTCCCATTCCTCCAGATTGTAAGCAGTTCACGCCAAAGCATTGCTTTTCTTTTTCTTAAAACAGTCCCCCAGCCCTACAGTGCCACTGCAAAGCCAGTCAGCCCCTTCCTCCCAGCAATTCCAGAAGTGTCCTTCTGCATCATGTAGCTCTCTCTAGTGTTACCATGAAGCCCTCCCCTGTTTAGCCACACACTCATCAACATGCTAAGCGGTACCACCTGTTTCCCTCCCACTCCCTCCCCACCCCATTTCTCAAGGGAAGGGGCCTCAGAGAAACTTACTATTCCCGCTGACTGAACTACATAGATCCCTCCACACACACCTGGGCCTTGTCTAGATTACACAAATCTCACAAACACCCCTCAGCTGGACCCTGTCTGAGGAGCCCTGGCAAATGGCCCCAGAGAGGTGCTGAGCCATTTTGGAGATGGCTGATCTTAAACCACTTCCGAAAGCCCAAGATCTGAGTTGTAGAGAATGGAGAAGGCCTGCCTAGTAGGAGGAATGGTGTGGGAGAACTAGGCTGGGGAAGATCATGAGCGCGTTCCCTGCCACAGAGAAAGGGTGACTGACTCCACCTCGAGTGTGCTAAACACAAGCCAGGGTGGTACTCAGTGCAAGGCTGGGGACAGCCGCTGCACCAGCATCACTTGGGGCTTTAGCAATGAGGACAAGATTCACCTAAGATGTTCACTGTGGTTCACCCGCTCCCACAGAGCGCAGTTACAATGTTCTGGCCGTTTGTCCACAGGATGCTGAGATCTCTGCCTTTGAGCTGCAGACCATCTTGAGGAGAGTTCTAGCCAAGCGTAAGTGCCCCTTTGCAAATCTCTCATCATACTCCTCCCCCTGTGGACACAAGGGGACTCGGGGACTCCTTCCTTCAGGCACACGTCAGCAGCTGTGGCTAAACTGTCCCTCTCTGCTCCTACGTTAGTAAAGCCTTTGCACTCCCAGCCCCATGGGACAGAGGAGGGTCTAAGTGAAGTAATGCCAAAGAGCAAAGGTTCCTGGGTCTAGAGATGGCAGATCAAATCCAAATTCTTCTACTTATGAGCTCTGTGATGTAAACCAAGTGAGACCACCTGTCTGATCCTCCCCCACCACCATCCCCCATCTGACTTCCTCTTCCCAGTACTTCATGATGTGACATATAAAACCTGCCTGTCACAGAGCCTTTGTGCTGTAAATGGAAGTTCTTATACTGACTAGTTAAGAGGCTGGAGAATGAGGTAGAGCCAAGGTTATTGTCAACCTTTCTTTTTTAGCTTGTAGCTATTGGTTTTCTTATTGTTGTTGTGTTTTGTTTTATTTTGCTTTGCTTTTGGTTTTGCTTTTTAAAAATACAGCTCTTATTTGTAATCATTTATTTAATTCTATTTTATGTGCATTAGTGTGAGGAAGCCAGATCCCCTGGAACTGGAGTTACAGACAATTGTGAGCTGCCATGTGGGTGCTGGGAATTAAACCCAGATCCTGAGGAAGAGCAGCCAGTGCTCTTAACCACTGAGCCATCTCTCATGTCCCCTATAGCTCTTATTTTTACATGTATATGTGTGTACATATGTGTGCATGTGTGTGTGCATGAACATTCATGCCACAGCACACATGTAGAGGTCAGCAGACATCTTGCAGGAACAGGTTTTCTCCTTCTACTGTGTGGGTTCTAGATATCGAACTTAGGTCATCAGGCCTTGTGACAAGCACATTTACCTGCTAAGCCATCTTGATGACCTTTTTTGCTTTGAGACATGGTCTCATTCTATAACCTAGAATGACCTCCTTGTACCCAAAATGTAGCCTAAGCTCGTCATGATCCTGCAGCAATCCTCCTGCCTTGTGCTCCTGAGAATTGGAATTATAGGTGTGATCCACCATGCCAGCTCTTAAATAAATAAAAATCCAAAGACTAGTGCCCATTTCCCCTACTGTTGCTCACCGAGAGAGAAGAGTTCCCTCTTCTTTTTCCCCCCTCAAATCATTACAAACATCCTGCTTCTGGTGTATGCAGTAGTTAGTGTGCAATGCCTGAAGTCATGTGCTTAAGAAACAGACATTGTGACATCCCAAGTATCAGCTCTAATCTGTCATCATGGATGTCCCACCAGGGGTTGGCCTCCAGGGGTTGCTGTTCCATCTGACACCAAATCAGATGGCCTTCCACTTGACCCCTCAGGATAAAAGTAAATCCTTGTTTTAAAGCCAAAAAAGAGCCCAAGGTCTGTAGAGTCTCCCATGCTTGGCGTGGGTCCCTCACAGGAAACAATGGGCTACAAACAACTACAAGATAGCATCTGTGGTTCACTCGGCTGTCAGAGTGAGGATGGCTGGAGCCAGCATCCAGGCAGGCCAGTGCAGGGCTTCCCCCGGGCCGGCCCAGCTACACTCTCCCTCTTCCAGGACAAGAGAATAGTGTCTACCCTTGTGGCTGCCAGGCACGAGGGTGGTCACAGGGCTCCTCAGATGTGGGCTGCGGTGCATGCAGAAGATAGAGTCACTTTGTCCCACACAGCTGGAGTGCAGGAAGAGCTAAGCCATGCTTGGCCCAGCCTGCTCCTAGTTGAGGGAAAAGTGTGTGCTGTGCACGTGCCTCTGAGCTCAGGCCCCTGGTGACTCCAGCCTTCTGCCTAAGTGTCCCCACACAGCCCCATGCTCATACTGGAGAATGGGTTGGTGTCTAGTGGAACAAGTTTGAGATAGACTAGTTCCAAATATTCTACAGCCTCAGCACCAGAAGGGTTGTTCCCTGTGGCCTGGAGGGATGGCTATGGGGGTAGAGTGCTTGCCACGCTGGTCTGAGGGCCTGAGTTGGAATCCCCAGAACCTAGGTAAATCCAGGCACAGTAGCACACACCTGCAATCCCAGTGTTCCTGTCGTGAGATGAGAGATGGAGTCAGGGGTCCTCAGAAGCTTGTGGGCTTGCCAGTCTAGCATATACAGGGCTAACAAGGAAGAGAGCCCATTCAAAGAAGATGAAAGGCAAGGAGCAACACCTAAGGCTGTCCTGACTCCATGCATGTGCCATGATACACACAGAGATCCATATTCACACATGCAAACACATAATACCCAACATTACCATCATCCTCACTGCACACACACACACACAGAGTTGATCTCATGGTCTGTGGGGTGTGTGACAAGAGTCTCAGACCAGTTATCACCACCAGTGGCACAGGACAGTCAGCGGGGACACAACTGTCTGCAGATGGGCAGGTGGAGCAGTTGTCTTCCTCTCCTGCTCAGAGCCTACAGCGAACACACATGCCCGCCCGTTGGTGGTGTGTGACCACATGCAGTTTTCCACCCTGTCAGCATTTAAAGGTTCAGCCACATCCAGGTGCGGGAGCCCATGCCTATGACCCCAGCACTTGTGAGGCAGAAGTGTGAGTTTGAAGCCTGCCTGAGCTCAGTTGCAAAGCGCTGTCCAAAACAAAACAAAACCCCGGTCCAGTCATTCTTGATTCTTTCACTTGCTTATTTTAATAGCAAAGCCCTGTTTGTCCATGATAGGTATAAAGAGAGGCCACGCCTGTGCAAGATCCTCTGTGCTACCCCAGTTCAACAGCCAATTACCATATGTGGCTAAGGTAATCCAGGCAGCTGTCGTAGTGGCCAGCACAGAGGAAGGACGTGTCTATCCTTGTAGAAAGTGTCAGGCAGTGCTCGTCTGGAAGGCTTTCCTCAACATGCTTATTTTGTCTTTTAGGCCAAGATATCAAGTCGAATGGCTTCAGCATCGAGACCTGTAAAATCATGGTTGACATGCTGGATGTATCCTTTAACGTGCTCCAGAGAACAGAGACTGCTTCCCCGGGCAGAGGACAGTGAGTCCAGCTGCCTTCATAGGCTTGGGGTGCAGACAGACAGACCTGTCAGGTCTGGGGCTGGAAACCTGGGCCATACACCCACCATCTCAGCCCAGAGCAGCTTTGGTGGCTTCTTGAGGGATCGTGTTCTCCTAATTCTCCTAAGCAGAGCTTCCCTAAACCAGAATGTGTCTGATAAGGATCTGTGTCTGTGGCAAGATCTCCTTCTAAAACCATGTGTGGTGGTACCCCAGCACATGGTGGGGCTGAGGCAGGAGGATTTCCAGTTTGAGGCCAGTGTGGACTACATAGCAAGACTATCTCAAAAAAAAAAAAAAAAGTTTCTAGACCTGAAGGTAAGGGTCTGCCTATACTGTCATACTGTCATTCTTTCTCTTTGGCCTCGTCCCCCTGGGCTGCCTACCTGTCCCCAGGCCAGAGTAGCTGTGCTCCTCTCCATTTCTGATGCTCAGTACGGAATAGCCCAAGGTTCTGTGACACTGTCACACCCTTCCTGCTGCCTTTTTTGAGGGTGAAAGCAGCAGGCAAAGCCTTCTGCCAAAGCTCCCTGTGTATGTGTTGGGAGGAACAGCAGGCCCAGCCTGTAGGCCAACCAGATGGCATTTGAATTTTCCTTGACCGAGGGCAGGAAGATGGGAGCGGCAAGCTGGGCCTGAAGGAGTTCTACATCCTCTGGACGAAGATTCAGAAATACCAAGTAGGGTCCTGGGTACCCTGGGCTGGGTGGATCAGTGCTGGGGAGGGGGGCATTCTAGGCTTGACCTTTAAGATGCAACTCCTCTGAAGAGTAGGCTCCCATTTCCAAGGGAATCGAACTTTATCCAGGGTAGATCTCAGCACGAGTAGAGATCTGGCTATGCCAAACCAGCAAACTAAGCAAGGGCTTTGCAAGGGAAGCAGCCTTGTCCTTTCCTTTGCCTGCTTTGGTGGCCAGAAATGAGGTCACCGTCAGGAGTTTGCTGCATGGCCTTTTGTAGCTTGGGTTTGTGGCAAGTCGCATGTAAAACGTAATGTAGGCCTGTGCTGACTGACTAGGTGATTTGATGGGCACACTGAGAAATCAGGTGGTAGAAAAAGGCAAAAGCATTAGCAGGCGTTGAAGGTGAGAGTGATTCTAGTAAGGCCAAACTGGAAGCGTGGAGATGGAGGCCTTCACGCCCACTCGGCACACATCTTCCAGGCACCGTCATACCTGTTTGGCTTTGTGTCATGGTTCTAATAAGCATTTTGCATGTTCCAGAAAATTTACCGAGAAGCCGACGTTGACAGGTCTGGGACGATGAACTCCTACGAGATGCGGAAAGCTTTGGAAGAAGCAGGTAACCCTTCACACTCACGCCCCCTCATGGTTCCCATGAAGCCTCATTCTATACCGTAGGACAGAAAGCTTTGTTGGTGGGTCTGGGGGTGTAGCTCAGAGGCACATCTTGCCTACCGTGCACAAGGTTCTGGGTTCTATCCCCAGCACCACAAAAAAAAAAAAAAAAAAAAAAAAAAATTAGACAAACCAGTGAGCTGTGACATAAAGCAGGCACTGGTCCAGAAGAACATACAAACACATCCTTCTCCTTTCCCCTCAAAAAGACTGACTGACTGCTAGAATTACCTGCCTTCCTGGAAGCTCTGCACTTGGCATCCTCTGGAATCCAAGTTTTGCCTGGAACAGCCTCTCAGAGCAAGCATGCAAAGCCAGCTCATAGTGTGCGTGCACGCGCGCGCGCATGTGTGTCCATACTCCTCACACTCTTCCCTGCAGACCTGATTTGGTAGAATCCGACCGTGTCAGCTCAGCCTTCAGGAAGGCCCCAGCAGAACACACATCATAACTAGGATGTGAACCTAGCAAATACCACCAAAGGAGACTTCTATGCTTCGAGGACAAATCTGACTACACAAGACTCCGAACAAGAGTGGTTTAAACAGGTCCCCCCTCAAGCAGCCAGGGCTGAGATGGGGCCTCCTGCTGTTAGAACTCCAGGCTCCTCCTATCCACTGTTTAGGGATCTGGGACAACAGGTCACCACCATCACATGCTGTCAAGAGATCAACACACAAAGGACTCCTTGCTTTTGAAGGCGCACCCATGACTTCTGCTCACTCACACTATTGGCCAGAACTTGCTCCCAAGGACTCATACAGCTGCAAGGAAAGCTGGGAAATGTAGCTACGCCCAGACAGCCTGGGCCTGTTAAAGTTCCTTTTCTGTTTACAAGGAAGAATTAATATTAATCATTTTGCCACAATCAGTCTGCCACCTAAATCTGGGAAGAAGCTAATCTCCAAGATGATTTCAAACTAAATGGTAAAAAAAAAAAAAAAAAAAAAAAAAAAAAAAATGGGATCATGGCTGTCAATACAGAGCAGCAGGACCATTGCAAAAGAACAGGCAAAAGCTTCACTTGTTAGGAAACAGAACAGGGCGATGGAATAGTTTAGAAACAAAATAAATATCAGAAGGGACTACATTGCAGAATTCAAGCCGCCACACCGCCCGTGGACAAAGGCAGTTGCAGGGGTAATTTAAAGTGTCACACAGTGCGGGGAGCCGCTTTGGTGGTTGAGAGTATTTGCTGCTCTCACAGAGGACGGACTGGTTCCCAATACCCACACCGGGCAGCTCACGACCACCTGTAAGTCTCTCCAGCACTCTCGGAGCCGGCGCCCTCTGCTGGCTTCTGCAGGCACTACATACAGGTGCCGCACACACAGGAGAGCAGGTACACACATGTAAAAACAGACTTCAAGAACATATAAATAAAGTAATGGGAGAGGGGGTGTGTGTGTGGTTCACGTCGGCTCCCCAGCGTGGGAGCAGAGCTGGATGGTGGGTCCGACCCTCAGCTGATGGCGTTTGTCCGCTCACCTCCAGGTTTCAAGCTGCCCTATCAACTCCACCAAGTCATTGTTGCCCGGTTTGCCGATGAGGAACTCATCATCGATTTTAACAGTTTTGTTCGCTGTTTGGTTCGGCTGGAAGTGCTATTCAGTAAGTGGCTCTTTCCATTCCGTTCACTAGGAGTTAGGCCTCTCTCAGTGGTTCTCAACCTGTGGGTAGTGACCCCTTTCACAGGGGCCGCCTAAAACCGTAGGAAGACCCAGATTTTATATTACAGTTCATAACAGAAGCAAGCTTTTGATTACAAAGTAGCCATGAAAATCTTTTAATGGCTAGGGTCACCACAACATGAGGAACTGGATTGAAGGATGGCAGCGTTCGGGAGGTTGAGGACCACTCACCTGTCTTGTCTCTAGCAGGGGGCAGTCACTAAATGTGTCCCGAGGGTTGATAATAAACTTCCCCTTTGTTAAGCTGAGAAAGCAGGAAAGAGTAGTCGCTGGTGGCATCCAACAAGAATCAGCTGCCAAACTGGATGGTGCTGGAATCTGTACTTTTGCTCCCTCATTTTTCACACCCCTGTCCTCCCTCCACAGAGATCTTCAAGGAGCTGGATCCGGAGAACACTGGGACGATAACGCTTGACCTTATCTCTGTGAGTCAGCAGCTCATGCCAGCCTTGGCTCCCGGGAAGGCTGGTGGAAGATGGGTCAGGACAGGCTGGTTGGGGGTAACAAGGCTAAATAGATTGTTCCTAGGGTGACCTGAAAAGCTGTCCCTGGGGTGACCTGAGCAGGCTGTTCCTAGGGTGACATTCTTTTCTTTGTTTTGTTTTTTTTTTTTTTGAGACAAGGTTTCTCTGTGTAGCCCTGGCTGACTTGGAACTCCCTCTGTAGAGCAGGCTGGCCTCACACTCACAGAGACCCGCCTGCCTCTGCCTCCCGAATGCTGGGATTACAACCATGCACTAACCACCACCTGGCAGGTGACATGTTTGAAAATTTTGCTTCTCAATTTTTTTCTGGTCTGTTCACGATAGGCCTGTAAATGGCTGTAAAGTCCCATGACGCATTTTGACTTGCTATTTCCGAACCACTTGCTGATTCTCCAGCCTAGAAAAATATACCTGGGTCTCTTGTCCCATGGGCTTTGACTGGAGCATAAGCACCAGGTTACACTAAGATAACTGGGTAGACCAGATGGCTGAGGAAAGAACCGATTGGCATTTGAGAGCATGGGCTGGTAGAAGGAAACCCTTCGGATGGAATTCAGGTTGGGCCGTTCTTAGGACATATCTACTTAAAGCATTTTCTAAGACCAATGCTTCTCTCTACTCTCTCTCCCCGCTTTAAAATGAAACTAACAACAATGCACGCATTTGTCATATGCCGTACGGGCGTATGCGTCTGGACCTCAGCAACACACATCTCTGAGATCAGTCTAAGTCAGTGTGGTAGGCATCTCCACCAAAAACAAAACATAGGACATGCTCTCGTCACCTTGATAACGAAAGGCTCACCCCACTTACCCACCCCACTCCCTGCTCACAGATACTGGCCTTTCTACTCCAACCAGCCCCTTCCCACTCCCTAAGGGACATGTTTCTGCCACCCTCCTTTTCACTTGCCCTCCACAAGTTCCTAAAGATCTCTTTGGAGATGTTGCCCAGGAGGAGCCATGTCTAGAAAGTCACCCCTTAATTATGCAGTGCTTTTCTTGATTTTCAACCTCAGCTGTGGGTTACATCACCCCAGGGGTCTTTGCCAGAGTCCTGATGACTTGGTGTATTCTACATGGACGTAAGAGTCTGACAGAGTGCTTCTCACTCCAATACAGAGCCAAGGCTGAAAACAGTGGTTTCTGGATGTCCACATCTCAAACATTTTTTTTTTCCTTTTGAGACAGGTTCTCACTATGTAGCCCTAGCTGTCCCGGAATTCTCTATGTAGACTGGGCTAGCCTCAAATTCATAGAAATCTGCTTGCCTCTGCCTCCCTCGTATGCACCACCACACACCAGCCCCCAAACCAACCTCTGATGTGTTGTGCTGAGGCAGAGGTATAAAAATGCTGGTTCCTATATTATTTGAATGTCACCCTCATTCACTCAGCACTCCAACAACCACCAGCTCCAATCACACCAATCACCAAACTGCTAAAACTAGACTCCGGAAGGTAGGTAGAATGAACTGCTAGGACACTGATGTCTTAGCTCTTGGTAAGCTTTTGGGTTCAGCTGTCTTCCAGAATAGAAAGTCTTTCGTTTTACTGATGGTCCCTGAATGACTGGTTCTTCTCTTTACACAGTGGCTGAGTTTTACAGTACTCTGAGGTTACACGCCTGAAGACTTCTAATGGAAGAAAACAGTCAACGCCTGACCTTCTAAACACTTTGTATCTGGACCTTGAACTTAAGGGAACATTTACTTAATCGGATATTAAAGAAGAATATAACCATCTGAGATAGATGAATTTTCACATATCAAAGATTTGTGTATCATTAAGCCAAATGCAAATGAATTGCATAACCCTTAGGAAGCTCAAAAAAAGCTTTATGTTTGTAAATAGTATATACTTTTTAAGTCCACACATTTTCCTGTTCATAGCAATATTAAATCAGAAAGGAATGCAGAGAGGTTTAAATAACTGGGCAAACAGTAAGTCAGTCTCTGAGGCCACAAGGCCTTGATAGGAACTTTAAAAGAAATTAAGTTTTAAAACGCAGTGGTGGCGTCTGCCACAGCAGCCCAGGGACTACCACTTGCCCTGAGCAAACTCAGGAAATACAATGAAGCATCCTGAAATAGCCTGGTGGAGACATCTAAAGAATCCAGGAGCCAAGAGTGGTGACTGGTACAACAGAAGTCTGAGACAAGGCCAACCTGAGCAAGACTCTGTCTCAAAAAATAAATGTCAATTTAAAAAATGCATCCATAATTTGGTTCTAACAAAAGATGGTTTTTATACCCTTCATGAACAGCAAGTCATTCTTAAACTCAAGTCCTTGACCGTATTTGGCCTTACACATTTAAGTCTTAAGTCTTATGAGTAGTGAGAGCATTCTGCTCCTCACCAGCGGAACCAGGTGTCCAGTTTGCAAGATCATGATAAAGGACAAACTGTTGGCTGCCTCGAATTTTATGTACTTCACTAACCCCAGGCATTGTGCATACTGCTGGGGAAGACAGGACTTAGAAGTTCTTCTTAAACAAGCTGGCTTCTTTATCTTGGACAAATGCTAGCAACAGACTAAACATATTGCCTTATCTCCTTCCAAACATACTGTTAATAAAGAGTTGCGATGCAGCCACAGCACACCTTGTTTTTCTTCCTAGAGGGCAGCCCCGTGGGAGGGTTTATGAGCACACAGGGTTACAGCTGGGTTCTTCACCGAGGTCTACTGTTCTGCACACTCATACAGCAAGAAGCCATCTTGCCTACAGTTAAATTATGAAATTATATAATGTTTTAAAACTTTAGGTCAGAAGTTCCAGTCATTCGACCAGAAAGGGCAGCTCTAATTTCACCTGCTTCTTTGTCCTGTTTAGGAAGGCTTTGGGGAAGGGTCTTGTATCATTGTTGGCTCCATCACTTAGGCCAGCTCCCAAGGGGATGGGAAGCGAGCACAGGAGATGAGAAAACCCACATATTCAATCACTAATCTAGGGTTGGGCCTGTCACTGGTGATCCTTAAAAGAATCACAAAATGGGAAAGGAAGAAGGTGCCTAATGGGAAAATGCTACCTAGTATTTCACAGACAGTTTAGGGGGCAGATTTTTTTTTTTCAGGGGCTGGGAATATAACGGAATCATACAGTCTAGATAGACTCGTAACTATATGGCTAACATTGGCCTTGAATTCCCGGTCCTCCTGTCGCCACCTCCACAGTTTGGGAATTACAGCACCATGTCATGTAATAGCTGGATTTCTCAAACACAGCTAGAGTGGGCTGGGAAGGCTAAGAGGTTGGAGAGGGAATGTGGAGCTAACTCGGGTCACTAGCAAGAGCTTCCTCTGTTCAACACTGAGGGATAGAGAGGGATGGATGTCTCAGGACTACAGGTGAGTGTAGGGGAAGGACTAAAGATGGACTAGGATTGAGGCAGGTCATAAGATGTTTGAAGCATGAAGCTAGGAGACCCTGGAGGGAGGGAGGGTGGGGTCCTGCCTTAGTAAACCGAGGGAAGGGTCTCAGGTGGCCCCTCCCAAACGGCAGAGGCCACTCTAGACATCACTAGCTAGCAGCATGCAGCCAGGTCCTCCTGGCTGCGCTCTAATTGCAAAGTGCTCTCCCTGCTGCCAACTTTGCTCTTTGTTGAAATGAAGGAAGCGGGGCAGGGTGAGCCCAGGTTCAGTCCCCAGCACCCACGGCAGCTCACAGCCTTCTGTAACTCATTCCAGCGGATCTGGTGGCCTCCATCAGCACTGCAGGCATGTAGTGCACACATATGTAAGCAGGCAGACACACATGGACACATAAAGATAAGCAAGTTGACAAACAAAAACTGGTCAGTGCCCATTTTACAGGGAGGAAACAGACTCCCAACTGTCTGACCCCATAGGGACTGTCCTGGCCTACACCTCACCACCACTCCCCTAAACCTCTGCCCTGAATTGCAAGCTCAGACCTATCTTGGTCCTTCTGTGGACTGGGTCCAGTCATCTCTTCAGTCTTTCTTCTCAGAGCTTTTCAACAGCAGCCTAATCACACAGCTGCCCTACCCTGGCCTGTCCTTCTCCGGGGCCAGCGATTCTAAGCTATCCCTCCTAGATCCTTTGTTCCCTAATCACTTCTCCACCTGGTACCATCTAGCCAATTGACAGCCTATCAGTCTCCTTACATGGCTAAGGACCAGCTCTCCCTCAAGCCAACTCCTCGAAACTCTTCCCAGGCCCCAGACCAAGCCCACCTCCACCAGACTCTGCTCCCTTTAATTCCACTCACTGCTTCCTCTGACCACATTAATCTGAGTCCACATTACCCTACTTCCCTTCTGTCTGTTGCTTTTATCAACTCCAGTCACACGCGAGCACCTCCAGCCAAGGCTTCACTGCCTATTATATCTGAGCAAAGTCTAAATAAACTCTTCTCTGTACCACGGCCCATTGTTAGCATGACTACAATAGCAATACAGAGAACTGAAAAACAGCCCACGTTAAACATTAAATCGTTTGATAAATTGTGAGTCGTATATAGCCATTGACTCTTAACACACGGTGGCAAGCAACAGAATACAGAATTGCTTACAGGATGCTCTGAACTACCCATTAAAAAAAATCCAAATACTACAAAAAATATGCCCAACAGTGTCTCAGTGTCCACTGCCTAACTCTAAACAAGAATCCCTAGGCAGAAGCCATCTGAAGACTGTCTAGAACTGCAGTGATTTGGAGAGATTGGAAGGATGCAGGTCCAGGGCTTGGACTATCTTGGCTTGGTCCAAATCTTGGGCTAATTTTAGGCCCCTAAATAGCCATTCTTAGCCCACCTCTATGTCAGAGTAACACCTGGTGACTAATGAAAACCATTTATAGTCTATTAATCTAACATCTAAGAATGTCATCAGACAGCATCTGAGACCTATAGCAGAGACTGCCCACGTAACTACTTCTCTGATGTACCCACCAGTTTTTTAAAATTGCCTTGATGTATGACTTTCTTTACCATACTACTATGAAGCTTCATGAAACTGCTTCCTGTAGAAACATAGACCCTGGAGTAACTTGGCTCCATGTTTCCTGAGCCTTGGGCATTCAAATTGGCTCCATACATAATAAACTGTCTCTTATCCCCTTGAAGGCTGTGTTTCTTGAGTCACTAACTTTTTTTTCCAGTATTATTCCCAAGAAGCTTTGATACTTTAATTAAACAAGTAAGAACATACAGAGGATAAAAATGAACGCTAAGATTAAGGACGATGCGACAGACTGGCTTGGCTCCCTTTCCTATTCCACACCTGTCTTTGTAGACTGGCAGAACTCTTCAGAGCTCTCTCTAGCGCTTTGCATGGTTTTCCTCCACGACTCCTTAGGTCTCACTACATGTTAGCAGAGCAAGTCTCCCAGAGGTCAACTGTTTTGGCAAGGTGATACAAGTAATCACAGAGTGCAACAGTCTAGTTCTGGAATCCACGTCATGTGTTTCCATCTCATACAAACTTGGGGGCTTAAAAACGCCGGATCCCACACTTACACAGACTGGGGCCAAACAAGCGCTAGTGCAGACCGCATCCCCACATGGGGACTCACCCCTAGACAGACTGACTTGCCTGGTGGGGTGCCCTCAGGTCCTCGTGGCTACCAGCCTGAGGTCCTAAGTCCTTGCAGCCTCTCGGTCCAGAGCTTTTCTTAGTTTCCATACTTTCCAGTTCATGACCGCTTTCATCTTCAAAAACACCCTAAGTCTAGCTGACCTTCTGGCTCAGGCTCCTGCCTCTCTGCCTGCTTTTCAGGGGCTCATGTGATTACACTGGGTCCACCTGGTTAATCCAAGCTGATCTCCCCATGGTGTTAGCTGATTAGGAAACTTAGTCTGAAAAATCCCTAGATCTGTGCCAACCTCACTAACGGGGAAGGAACACCCATGGCATCAGAATTTTTCCTCCTGCGCGGTCTCCTGTGTCGTTCCTTCTCCATTATCTGAAGGGTTACGTGGTTTCTCATCTACTCGCCTTGCTAGAACCCAGCTTCTCTTAAAAACATCTAGAAAACGTAACCACTGGTTTTGCATATATATCTTCTACTAAATTACAGTTCCATTAAGCAAAATGGGCTCTAAAACAACTCATTAATTTGATTGGCAGTAAAAGTAAATAAACGACAAATAAATGAATGTGAATAACTTTTTGAAAAATGTAAAAAAAAAAAAAAAAACAAAAAACAAAAAAAACAGACATTAAAATGACCCAGCAGACATTGCAGGTCCATGGAAACTTTTTGTCACTATGATCTCCAAGATCTTTTCTGAAATTACAAAACTAGGGGCTGGAGAGGTGGCTAAGAGCACTGACTGCTCTATCAGAAGGCCAGAGTTCAGACCCCAACACTGACATCAGGTACTTCACAAACCATTTCAAACCCAGCTCAAGGGGTCTGAAGTCCTCTTCCGCCTCCACAGATGAAACACACACATACATGCATGTGCATACCCTCAGTCTCGAAAAGAAGCTTGATATTCCAGCTATCCAGATCTGAGAACTGCAAAGCTGAGTTTTCTGTAATTAAGAAGCACTTCTCACTCCACTGTAAAAAAATCTTAGCACAGTTCCCGTATGTTGATCAAGCAGTTCATTACTTCTGAGCTGTGCAGGAGACAGCCCAATGGCTTATGATCTACAACCAAAGCTGTTTATGACATTAAAAGGAAAACCAGTAAATGGCTTAGAGTCATAAAGTTTAATTTTATTACAATCATTTTAAAATCAGCTATGATCCTGACAAATACAGGTAAATCTATAACAAATCTCTAATTTCCAAGATACAAAAAGACAATAAATATAGATTCAAATTCAGCCTAAAAACAAGATTCTAAATCTAATTCAGATTAGGTAGTGTAGTTTAGTTTCAGTATTCAATATGCATAATTCTTAACTGCTACAGGAACTCATACAATAGTTATTGCTCACTGCCAAGCAGCTAACAGTTCTTCACTGATAACACACAAGTGTGCAGCGCCAGGGACCCCCAAAACCTGCTGCTGCTGGCGACAGCTGGAGATGGTGCGACATGGCACTGGTCCTTTCTGGCAGGGGACTGGTATGGGAACAGTGCCAAAATGCCCTAAGCAGGACAAGCAGCTCATTTCCCACAGCCCAGTGAATGGTCCCATTTCTTGACAAAAACAGGCTTGTTGCTGCCTATGTGTGCCGCAATAAGCACTCTGCTCAGCATGGATGGTGCTGAGCATCGCAATTCCTGACGCTTCTGTCCTCTGCTAATGTTGACGTCTGCAATCCTTCATTTTCTTCCAGGGCACATTCTTCATTGCTTTCAAGCTACAATGCCATTAAACTAAGTCTTTTATTTTTTTTTTCCCAGAACAATAATAGTATTTCTTCTAGCTTATTAATTCTTCATTAACTCAAGTCTCAGGCCAAGCTCCTTTGTCTGGGTTTAATTCTTGGGTATAACTGCAAGAGAATTTAAAAAAAATATTTACATGTGCCTTATACATGGAAGCTCTACAATATTCCAATAAACACAGAAAGGAATGTGACACGGGAGATCAACTCAGGAAAGCAGTGAGCTGTGGAAGCACGCTGGCCACCTGAGTGCACAGGGCTCACACTCAGCCCTGGCTCACTGGCCACTCTCTAAAAGACTTTGAAGGTCAGAGGGCCCACCAGCGGGAACAGCGTCACTAGGCAAGGGACACAGAAACTCCAGGCATTAACTCAACTTGCAGTATGCTCAACCACAGAGCAGTCCAGGGAAGCCAAACTGCTGAAGGCTGCTTATACACTGCTGTATGTGCCAGGATTTGGAACACCCATTATGACAGGACACAAAGTTTTCTTCCCCCACCCTTTTTTTTTTAAAGGCAGGGTCTCTCTGGGTAGCTCAGGCTAGCCTCACAATCTTCTGCCCTCAGCTCCAAAGTGTTGTGACCACCCACAGAAGTCAGCTACACTTCTTCAACCTTTTTCACAAGGACATGACACCGTGGGTGGGCCCTGGGCCTATCAGGAACAAAATGAGTCAGCACACTTAGGGAAAAAAAGCTGCTGGCCTGTGCTTCCCATAACAAGGGGAGGAGCGGCTATGTGAGCCTTGCAAGGCCCTTTGAGGCCCAGAGCAAGTCAAACGAGAATTTCAACCATCAAACTACACACCTCCCCCTTCTTTCTCTTATGGACAAGGAAACAAGAGGAATGGAGGGTTCATTTAAGAGAACATTCACCAAGGCACTTTCCAGATTCACGGCTGAGCCTGTCTAAAAATTCTACATTGTGAAATTGCCTTTATTTAACACCAAAAAAAAGATACTTAAATATGATATGTACAGCACACTTCCATAAGAGATTGCCAGACAACCAAGAGGATCTATGTTTAGGACTAAAATTACAACTTTTGTCCCAGTCTGTTGATTTCAGAACCTTCTGAGGGTTCAACAGTCTCTGACTAGCTGCCTCCCCTCCTGAGAATAATCCTCCCACCGCATTAACCCGGGGGATTTCTTTACTAAAAAGTGAATTTATACGCAGTTCTATTGTACAATGGAATTATAGTTCAAAGTCACACATACTAATTGGAAACTAACATTCTATTTTCATCACAAAATAAAAAGTTAGACATGTCAGGTTATACAAGTCGATTGGCTTAGCTATTTTATAAATATAAACCGTTATTTTAAAGTTGGGTTAGGGGCTGGGAAGATAGGAGCTGGGAAGATGGTTCAGCAGATAAGGACACCAGCTGTCAAGCTTCGTGACCTGAGCTCAATCTCTGAATTCCCAAAAGTGTCTTCTGACCTCACACACTTGCTTGGCACATGCATAAACACATATACACATAAAATAAATGTTTCTAAAAATCATGGTATATACCACAAATATGCATAATTGGTTACCCATTTATAACAAATGAGGTAGGCAGGTGACACATATCTACAAACCTAGCACTTGGAAGGTAGGAGGATTCGGAGTTTGAGGCCAGCCTCAGCTACACAGCAAAACACCGTGGAGGGGAACTCGTCGGAGCATGAAGTTGAA